>NC_133137.1:355492-710984 GCF_048418815.1 Hemitrygon akajei | reverse complement strand
ATGCTCCTTACGCCGAAGGCAGGAGCTGCCCCTCCACCAGGGGACTTCTCCGATAAGGACCTGTACACAAAGCAATGGAGAAGGGACCTTCAAGTTGGAGATTTAGTCCTGCTCAAGGACAAGCAAATCGCCGGCAACTGCTGGCCAATGGCCAGAATCACTGCCACATTCCCTAGTAGGGATGGACATGTCAGGGAAGTCGAGTTGAAAACTACCGACCAAGGCGATGGGAAAATTTACCAAAGGCCTGTTACAGAAGTCATTTTACTTCTACCTAACGACTGATTTAGAGACTGAAGTTTGTATTACGTTCATTGTGACCTTACGAAGGCCAAGCGGGGAGTGTGCTGCCTTTATGGCAGTTATTTAGTTTATAATATTTTCGCGTAGTAATTTGTTAGCATTTTTTAGTTAAAGTTAGGATTGTTTAAATCAATTGATTTGTCTGTAATACATCGCGGCTGCGATGACGTCACATCCGGGTTCGCCGCGTCTTGTGGGGAATTACCGGTTTGAGATTCACGCAAGGGCGGGGGTCACTCACATGTGCGACCATAACGCTGACTAGGGTCTCTCTATGCACCAAAGACACAGTGAAAGCAACGCTGTAAGTCATTAGATAATCGGTATTTTGAGTTAAAATGTTAACGCCGATTCTGTTAAAAGTAACGACGGTCGGTAAGGTTTACCTTTTCGTCAGTTAAAGAGTCGGGATAGTTTGTATTGAAGTGTGTCTAAAGCAGCCAATGGAGCAGCTAGATTCTGACTGTATGCTGCACTTTAATGTAATGTAGTTATTGTAGTTTTACCTTTGCAAGTATTCACAATGTAAATGTGATATTTAGAAGGGAACAAACACTGTACCAATCTTGTATTGTTTTTCAACAGTTTTCACCATGCGTTAATGTGAAGAGTGAACAGTAAATGGTTAATCTTACTGCGGTCTCGTTTGCATTGATTCTGGTTTATCTCGACGTTTACCTCGGCGTTACTTCACACCCGAGTGAGAACGTTACATTGTTTTTTTTAATGAGACTTTAATGTAATATAGTTTGTTGTAGTTTTACTTTTACAAGTATTTATGATGTAAATGTGATGCCAAGAAGAAAACAAATACTGTATATATTTTGTATTGTTTTGTCAACAATTTTCACCATACATTAATGTGGAAGAGTGAACAGTAAATGGTTAATCTTACTGCAATCCTTGCTTTAATTGACTACGGTTTAACTCGGTGTTTAGTTCAGAGTTTCTACACCTGCACGAGAACACTACAGTGAAAAGGCGGCATTATCAAGTGTTTCGACAAGTGGTACGATGGCATCGCAATCCAGCATCAAGTCATTGTCATCCAGCACCAGGAGCAGTAGGGCATCAGCAAACAAGGCTGCCCTCGCAAGAGCTAAAGCAGAAACCGTCAAGGTGCAAGCATCATATGCTGAACAGGAAGCAAAACTGAAAATGGAAAAGGCTACCAGAGAAGCTGAAAACCAAATGAAAAGGGCTTCCAGAGAAAGGGAAAAGGCTGCCGGGGAAGCCGAAAACCAAAGGGAAGAGGCTGCCAGAGAAGCCGAAAACCAGTTGGCAAAGGTAAGGATAGGAACAGAGTTAGAAGTGCTGGCGCTCCACCGAGAAGCCGAAGCTGCCTTGGTGGAAGCAGAAATATTAGAAAGCTCTGAAGAAATGCATGTTCAAGATGAAGTAAAATCTACTTCAGAAAGGACCAGATTGAAACACACTAGCGAATATGTCCGATCTCAAATGGACCTGAAGATTCGTTCTTCCTCTCCATACTCACTTGCTAACATCCCACTTCATGAGGGGTCAAAGGGAAGCCTAAATACATCGCATCCATCTGAGGAAGACAATTTACGCTTGCAACTTTGCGACGAACCCAAGAATGAAAGGGCTGACGATAAATACTTCTCGACACCAAACTTATCAGATTTAGCGAGAGAAGAGGCAAAGGCTGAAGTCAGAACAGCAAATCCCATAACTAACGTCATATGCCCACTGACATATTCCCCCAGCCAGCGTCCCACTTGCAGTTGAACCCTTGGCACAGTAATTAGCGCGACAAGATCTCATCACTTCAGGACTATACCAGTTTGACGATAAGCCTGAAAATTGCCGTGCATGGTACTCCTCATTCGCCAATGCAACCAGCGGGGTCCAGCTCACAGCAACCCAAGAATTGGATCTTATGACAAAATGGCTGGGAAAAAAATCATGTGAACAGGTAAGATGCACATGTTCAGTGTACGTTAACAACTCCAAGCTAGCCTTAAGCAAAGCATGGGAGAGTGCTATGCGGCCCCTGAAATTATTGAAACGGCACTATTTCGACGGCTGGAAAATTTTCCTAGGGTGTCAGCCAAGGACTACACTAGCTAAGAGAACTTGGAGATTTACTCAGGGAGATTGAAGGCGCTAAAGAAGACGGCTATTTAACTGGCCTGTCATATCTAGATACTTCATACGGAATTGCACCAATCGTGAATAAACTTCCATTTGGGCTGCAGGAAAGGTGGGTGTCTGTTGGCTCAGAGTACAAGGAAGAGAATGGTGGTAGATTCCCTCCCTTTAAGTATTTCACTAGGTTTGTGTGCAAGGAGGCGAAGAAGTGAAACAACCCTAGCTTAATGAGTCAAGGTAGCAGTACGATTCATACCAAGCCAGTCAAATCCACTTTGAATAATTTTAACATCAATAAACCTGTCTCGGTGTGTAAAACTGAAGTCTCCACAGCTAACAATGATCCTAGCAAGAATTGTCCATTGCACAACAAACCCCACCCCCTCAAAAAATGCAGAACGTTTAGAAAAAAACCCTTTGATGAGAGAAAGGCCCGTCTCAAGGAGAGAAGAATATGTTTTAAATGCTGTTCCTTTACCTCTCATCTCGCTAGAGAGTGTACATTCCCTGTAAAGTGCTCGGAATGTAACAGCACTAATCACGATGGGGCCATGCATTCCGGCCCATTACTGCAAACTGACAAAGCTCCTTCACCCTCACAAGAGGACAGCGGGGAGGGAGAGGATCACCCCAAGACAACTGTTGTCAGTTCGAGCTGCACAGAAGTTTGCATTCAAGGTCAGTCAAGCAGTTCTTGCTCAAAGATCTGCCTCACTAAGGTATACCCTAAGGGAGCCAAAGACAAGGCCATCAAAGCCTATGTAATTCTGGACAACCAGAGCAATCGCTCACTAGTCAGACCAGAGTTCTTTGACTTGTTCAACGTAGAGAGTATTTAGTTCCCATACTACCTTAGAACTTGCTCAGGCAGCGTAGAAACATATGGCAGGAAGGCAGAAGGCTTCCAGCTCGAGTCGCTGGATGGTAAAGTTGTCATCTGTCTCCCTCCACTCTTGGAGTGCAATGAGATTTTGAATAACCGTACCAAGATTCTGACACCAAGCTCAGTCCTACACCAGCCGCATCTCCACCACATTGCCAAGCACATCCCAGAACTGGATCCAAAAGCAGAAATACTCCTGCTACTCGGAAGAGATGTTCTCGGGGTGCACAAAGTCAGGCATCAGGTCAATGGACCACATGACGCCCCCTTTGCCCAACGCCTGGATCTGGGCTGGATGGTGATAGGAGAGGTGTGCCTTGGCAATGTACACAAACTGATAGTTAATACACTCAAAACCAATGTGCTAGAGAGTGGTCGCCATTCAATTTTTCAACCCTGCTCAAGCTTTATGTGTCTCAAGGAAGCACAACAAGGCTTTAACAAGTGTAGTAAAGTAACCGAGAAGACACTGTCTTCTCTCAAACTGAGCATGATAATAAACTTGCTCCATCAGTAGAAGGCACCATCTTCTTAAAAATAATGAACACCAAGGTCTTCAGAGACGAAGCAAATAACTGGGTCGCCCCACTACCATTCAGAGAACCACGCCAGCGCTTGCCGAACAACAAAGAGCAGACAGTCAAGTGGTTCACGTCTTTGCAACGAACCCCAGAAAGGAAACCCGAGATCCAGCAACAATATGTAGCATTTATGGAGAAGATCTTTGCCAACGGATATGCTGAGGTAGCACTGCAATTGAGAAAAGGTGAGGAGTACTGGTACCTCCCAGCGCTTGGGGTTTACTACCGATGAAAGCCCAATCAGATCAGGACGGTCTTTGACTCCAGTGCCCAGTGTGCTTGCATCTCCCTCAATGACGTGCTACTCACAGGCCCCAACCTTAACAATACCGTCCTCGGGGTCCTGCTCCACTTCCGGAAAGAGAAGGTCGCAATCCTAGCAGACTTCCAACAGATGTTCCATTGCTTCTTAGTACAGAAAGACCATCGCAACTTCCTCCGTTTCTTATGGCACAAGGACAATGACATCACCAAGGAAGTCATTGAGTACCGGATGAAAGTCCATGTTTTCGGCAATAGTCCATCACCTGCCATGGCCATCTATGGGCTGCGAAGAGCCATCAGAGGAGCACAGGAGCTCGGCGATGACACTGTTAAGTTTGTGGAAAGGCACTTCTACATCGATGAATGCTTGATGTCACTACAGAAAGAAGACAAGGCAATCGACCTGCTCCAACGAACACAAGCCTCACTCGCTGAGTCAAACCTCCGCTTGCAGAAGTTCGCGTCAAACTGTCAGGCAGTAATGGAGGCCTTTCCACACGATGACTGTGCTCCGGCAATCAAAGACCTAGATCTAGATGGAGAAACTATACCCACTCAAAGGAGTTTGGGCCTCCTTTGGGAGATTACAACTGACACATTCACATTCTCCGTGCCGACCGTGATCAAGCCATTCACCCGCCGTGGAGTTCTCTCCACTGCTAACAGTGTTTTCGATCCCTTGGGTCTACTGGCGCCAGTTACAATCCAGGGAAGAGCCCTTCTCAGGGAACTTACCTCTGAGCTCTCCGACTGGGATACTCCTCTACCAGAAGACAAGCTAAACAGATGGAAGGCTTGGAGAGATTCACTTTAAGATCTAAAACAGCTTCATATCCCACATAGGTACACTGCTATCTCACTCACCGAGGCTGCGCACAGAGAATTATGCATGTTTTCGGATGCATCAACCAAGCCCATCGGTGCCGTGGCTTACTTGAAAGTAGTAGGGAAGGATGGTCAAGTTGAAGGAGGATTTGTAACTGGTAAGGCAAAGCTAGCTCCTCAGTCCGAGCCAACAATTCCAAGGCTTGAACTGTGCGCAGCTGTCCTAGCTGTGGAAATGGCAGATCTTATCCAGGATGAGCTAAACCTAGAGCTGGATGACACCAAGTTCTACACAGACAGCAAAGTAGTGCTTGGCTATATTTATAATGAATCAAAATGTTTCTATGTGTATGTTCATAATAGAGTTCAACGTATCCGCCTGTCTTCAAAGCCCAAACAATGGCATTATGTACGTACAGAGGATAACCCTGCATCAAGATCCTTGCCTGAATCCCATCTGGCGCAGACTTTCTGGTTCACCGGACCCCCCTTCCTGCATCAGCCACCAGCAAAAAAAACTCAAATGAGTGAGATATTTGAGCTGATCGAACCTGAGAGAGACTCGGAAATTCGGACGCATCTGGAAAAATCAATACATACCACCGAATACTTTCAGCGATTCTCCACTTTGAATTCCTTAGTGAGAGGACTTGCGTTCCTCATTCACATGGCCAGATCCCACAAACACTCATCCCGAAATAGTAAATCCAAGGGATGGCGCAAATGTGACTTACCTCGCACTGCGGACGAATTGGCCCAGGCAGAGGATGTCATCCTTAAAGCAACTCAAAGAGCAGCTTTTGCAAGGGAACTTTCGGCCCTCCAAGCTAATAAACCAATGCCAAAGGACAGTCCTTTGAGGAAACTCAGCCCGATCCTGAAGAACGATCTCATTTGCATTGGAGACTGGTTAATACACTCTCACCTTTCAGCAGCAGAAAAGAGCCCAGTAATCCTGCCCAAAGACAGCCACGTGTCCTTACTGCTCACGCACCATCACCATGAACAGGTAAGGCATCAGGGCCGTCACCTGACGGAGGGAGCAATCAGAGGAGCAGGACTGTGGATCTTGGGAGGCAAAACACTAACCTGCCGGAAACTGCGAGGGAAGCTGGAAGTTCAACATATGGCAGACCTCCCACCAGAAGGCCTCAATGCCTGCCCTCCTTTTACATATGTAGGGCTCGATGTATTTGGTCCCTGGACTATCATCACTAAATGCACCAGAGGAGGACAAGCAAAGAGCAAACGGTGGGCCATCATGTTCAGCTACATGAGTTCGAGAGCGGTACACATTGAGGTCATCGAATCTTTAGATACATCCAGCTGCATTAATGCTCTCAGGCGCTTCTTTGTACTAAGAAGCCCTGCAAAACAGTTAAGGTCTGATTGCGGCACGAACTTTGTTGGAGCATCCAAGGAGTTCAGGATGGACAAAACATTGCAAAGGTACCTCAGTGAGCAGGGATGCAACTGGGGATTCAACACACCACACACCTCTCACACGGGAGGCTCATGGGAACGGATGATTGGAATCGCCAGAAGAATCCTTGATTCAATGTTTCTGCAGCAACGCACCCGACTGACCCACGAAGTACTGTGCACACTAATGGCAGAGGTCACAGCTATGATAAGTGCGCAACCACTCCTACCTGTGTCTTCCAACCCGGAAAGCCCCTTCATACTCTCGCCATCAATGCTCCTTACGCAGAAGGCAGGAGATCCCCCTCTACCTGGGGACTTCTCAGACAAGGACTTGTACACAAAGCAATGGAGACAGGTTCAGGCTCTCGCAAATCAGTTCTGGTCCCGTTGGAGACATGAATATTTGCCTTTGATGCAACGCAGACAAAAGTGGACAGAACCTCGCAGGAACCTTCAAGTTGGAGATTTAGTCCTGCTCAGGGATAGGCAGATCACCTGCAGCTGCTGGCCAATGGCCAGAATCACTGCCACATTCCCTAGTAGGGATGGACATATCAGGAAGGTTGAGTTGAAAACTTCTGACCAAGGTGATGTGAAAACTTAACAAAGACCAGTTGCAGAAGTCATTCTACTTCTACCTAAAGACTGATCTAGAGACTAAAGTTTTGTATCATGTTCATAGTGACCTTACAAGGTCAGGCGGGGAGTGTATTGCCATTAAGGCATTTGTTTAGCTTTATTACATTTTCGCTTTAGTAATTCGTTTGCAATTATTTTCTAGTTAAAGTTAAGGTTGATAACTACGTTGCAGTTGTTGGAAGTAAATTCATTATCTGTGATGTATCACGGCATGCGATGATGTCACACCCGGTTTTGCCGCGTGTTGTAGGTAAATACTGGTTTGTAGAAACGGGAAGGTGGGGGCTTGAGTATGCAGGATCAGTGCGAGAAAAGTTCCATTTCTACGAACTAAGAAACATCATAGAAGCAACGCCGTAAGTTCATATAACAATCGATATGTTGAAGTAAAAATGTTAACACTGATTCTGTTAAAAGTAATGACGATTGATAAAGTTTATTTTCTTGTGCTATTGAAAGTGTTGCTAGAAAGTTTGTGTTGAAGTGTATTTAAAGTTGTTGATGGTATAGGTAGATTCAGACTGTATGTTGTTCTTTAATGAGACTTTAATGTAATATAGTTTGTTGTAGTTCTACTTTTACAAGTTATTTATGATGTAAATGTGTTGCCAAGAAGGAAACAAATACTGTATATATTTTGTATTGTTTTGTCAACAGTTTTCACCATACATTAATGTGGAAGAGTGAACAGTAAATGGTTAATCTTACTGCAATCTTTGCCTTCATTGACTACGGTTTAACTCAGTGTTTAGTTCAGAGTTTCTACACCTGCACAAGAACACTAGAAGCCTAATGTACCACCACATCATCACGTTCAAGAGTAGTTACTTCCTTTCAACTATTCGGTTTTTGAACCTCCCTGCACAACCACAGTTTGCATTAGTATCACAACTTTGACCACTTTGCTTGCAATGAACTTGGGATAGCTCCAAATTAATGCTATCTTGTATAATTTTGTCTAAATTATGTTTATATTTTTCTTGCAAATGCTGCTTACCTGATGCTATATGCTTGTGATGATGTTGCAGAAAAACCTTTCATTGCACTTGTGCACACATGTACCTGTGCATATGACAATAAACTGAACCTCAACGAGCCTCCTCTCTCCACTACTGTAGCAATGAGTAGACAATGAATCAGTCACAAGTGTGACAGGCCCATCAAGGTAGAGCTGGTGGAGGCAGATTAACAACCAAACCAGTGCCCATTACTCTGGCAGCAGAAAACACACTCTTATCATGTGCCACCTACCCATCTGGCGCAGTTTTGCACTTTATTCATTTGAGAACAATATCATTAAACATTGAGGAGCAAAGCTAAAATCATATTTCAATATAAATAGAATTAACAATAGCGAGCTTCGTCTCTGTAATTTTACAACCCAAGCTATTAACCACTGCACAAGAATAGCTCTAAAAAGCATTCAATCATTCTCTTCAAGGTGATCTCCTTCTGTAATGTTTGCTATTCAGCAGAACGTCAAAGATAGGAATATTTTAATAAGGCAGCATCAGATGATTGTATCACAAGGCACTGAATAAACCTATCTGTCCTATTAACATTACAAATCTGGTAGGGATATTGAAGTTCTAAAAAATTGAAGTTAAAAAAAAGTTTATTTCCTTTGCAATGGTAAAATTGGTAGCCCAGTAAAAGGATACACTGCCTTTTGATTGTTCAGGCAAGGAAAACTTGAAGTAGATCTGGTTTTCATTGAGTAGTATGATGGATGGCTATGAAGAGCAAGCATATTTAGGCTATAAATCTACCTCATAATGGTAACTGTCACAACGACTAAAGCAGAGAGAGCTGGCATAGTGCAGATGTTATATTGTCAGTTGAAGCTGTGAGATTGAATCACAAAATCCTCCAGAACAGTTCCTGTTAATAGAGACATGTAATTTTCTGTACAATCTAATTTCCTGACTGGAACCAAGCATTGAAACTGGAAGCCTTCTTCACTTTTTTCATTTCATTTTCTTTTTTATTTAAATTAAAAATCAGATTTCAAATGTGGCAAAAATGCACAAGGAAAAGAAATGAGAAAAGTGGCCCTTGCTGCAAAGCCCCACGATTAGGACAGGAAGGGGCCATTTAATCCTTCAACCTTATTTTGCCATTCATTGAGATTCTGGATCAATCTTTCAATGATTCCATTGTATTTCTTTGTATCTACTGTGAATGCCCACAAGAGAATGAATCTCATAAGGTGACATATACTGTACATATTTGATAATAAATTTACTTTGAAATTCTTTGAAATTCAGCCTATCCACAGAGCTGATCTTCACACGAGCAAGCCCTTTGGCCCAACATCCATGCTGGCCCTTTTGACTATCTATGAGAGTCCCATCTGCCCTCGACTCCACTGATTTCCAGGTACCTGTAATTGTACCTGCTTTCAACACTCATTCAATATAATGGCCACTTACTGCATGAAAATCCCCTCTCATCTTAAACCTGTGCTCACTGGTTTTAGAATCCCCCACCTGAGAACAAGGACAACCTTAGGAAAAAAAATCTGATGATTTACCTTCTGTAATAGAAGAGATTCCCATAATGTTATAAACCTTGAAGAGTCGCCCCTCAGTCTGACGCAAAACACTAAGAATAAACTCAATCAATCCATTCTCTCCTTCTTTCCTTATTAAAGCAGCTCCCCATTCCAGACAACATCCTGGTGAATGTCCTCTGACCCTTTTCTGTTACTACCCAATTCTTCCTACAGTGTGGTGAATAAAACTGTACACCGTACTCCTAGGTTAGTCAGTGTACATCCATAACAGAGACTCATGGAGCTCTACAGCTCAGAAACAGGCCCTTTGGTTCATCTAGTCTATGCTATCACAGTCTCCTGCCTTGTCTCACCTACCTGCACCTAGACAATAGCTCTCCAAATCCCTCTCATCCATGTACTTAATCAAGCTCCCTTAAATTTTGCAATTGAACCCACATCTATCACTAACAATGGCAGCTTTTTTTTATAGACACAACAGTCTTTGTGTGAAAAGAGCTCCCCTCAGATTCCCCCTAAATATTTCACATTTCACCCTAAAACTATGACATCTAGTTCTAGTCTCACATAATGAGAGGCAGAAGCTTGCATGCATTCACCCATCTAAACCCCTCATAACAACACACACAAAATGCTGGTGGAACACAGCAGGCCAGGCAGCATCTATAGGGAGAAGCGCTGTCGACGTTTCGGGCTGAGACCCTTCGTCAGGACTAACCGAAAGGAAAGCTAGTAAGAGATTTGAAAGTAGTGAGGGGAAATGAGGGGATGGGATGAAGCCAAGGGGATGGGATGAAGCCAAGAGCTGGAAAGGTGATTAGCGAAAGTGATAGAGAGCTGGAGAAGGGAAAGGATCATGGGACAGGAGGCCTTGGGAGAAAGAAAGTGGGGGGGAAGCACTAGAGGATGATGGAGAACAGGTGAACAACTAAATATGTCAGGGATGGGGTAAGAAGGGGAAGAGGGGCATTAATGGAAGTTAGAGAAGTCAGTGTTCATGCCATCAGGTTGGAGGCTACCCAGCCGGTATATAAGGTGTTGTTCCTCCAACCTGAGTTTGGATTCATTTTGATAGTAGAGGAGGCCATGGAGAGACATATCAGAGTGGGAATGGGATGTGGATCTAAAATGTGTGGCCACTGGGAGATCCTGCTTTCTCTGGCAGATGGAGCATAGGTGTTCAGTGAAACAGTCTCCCAGTTTGCATCGGGTCTCACCAATATATAAAAGGCCACACCAGGAGCACCGGACGCAGTATACCACACCAGCCGACTCATGGGTGAAGTGTTGCCTCACCTGGAAGGACTGTCTGGGGCCCTGAATGGTGGTGAGGGAGGAAGTGTAAGGGCAGGTGTAGCACTTGTTCTGCTTACAAGGATAAGTGCCAGGAGGGAGATCGGTGGGAAGGGATGGGGGGAACTAGTGAACCTGGTGGTGGGGGGCCTAAGGCTCCTGTGCCTCCTTCCCAGGCAGAAGTGAGAAGAGAGCATGGCCTGGATGGTGGAGCTATTTGATGTTGGATGCTACTTTCTTGTGGCAGTACTCCTTGTAGATTCACTCAATGATGAGGAGGTCTTTGCCTGTGATAGTCTAGGCCATGTCCTTCACTTTTTGTAGCCCTTTCCATTCATGGCATTGATATTTCTAAAGCTTGTCAAAGTTTTAGATGACATATTAAATCTCTGCAAACTTCCGTCCAAGTAGTTTCAGTTCAGTTACAACAATGGCATCAACCTGACTAAAAAGAAAATCATCCAGATATTCCCTGCTCACAAAATGCAGGTGATTTATGAACCAGTCCTCATTTGGGGATTAGAGGTAGAGAGAGTCAGTAACTTTAAATTCCTTTGCAGAATCATATCAGAATATTTGTCCTTGGACCAGCAGATAAATGCCATCACAAGGGGCATATCTGGATAATTTTATTTTTAGTCAAGTAGATGCATTGCTGTAACTGAACTGAAACCACTTGGACAGAGGCACAGCTAGTTTTGAAGTGCAAATCTTTGCAAGGAATTTGGGATGGTATCTGGTCCTGTAGCCTTTGCTGCATCCAATGCTCTCAGCAACTTCTTGATAACAAGGACAGTTGGATTTAGAAAGGATCTGCATAGACTTATGAAGGGCAGGCTTTATTCGTTTTATTTGTCACATGTACATCAAAATATTGAAATATACAAAGAAATTCATCATTTGCATCAGTGACCAACACAGTCTGAGTATTTGCTGAAGCAGCCCACAAGTGTTAGACCATAAGACAATAATACTGAAGAGCAGAATTAGGCCATTTGGCCAATTGAGCCTGCTCCACCATTTCATCATGACTGATCCATTTTACCTCTCAGTCCCAATCTCTTGCTTTCCTGCTGTATCCACTGGCAGCCAACCAGAATAGAATCCTTTTCTTCCTACTCGCTGCATCCTATCAATCAGCCAATGCTCTAACTATGCCAGTAACTTTCCTGTAATACCATGGGCTCTTAACTTGGTAAGCAGCCTCATGTGTGGCACCTTGTCAAAGGCCTTCTGAAAGTCCAAATATACAACATTCAATGCATCCCCTTTATCTATCCTACTTGTAATCTCCTCAAAGAATTCCAACAGGTACTTCAGGCAAGATTTTCCCTTAAGGAAAGCATACTGACTTTGTCCTATCTTGTCCTGTGTCACCAAGCACTCCATAATCTCATCCTTAACAGCAGACTCCAGCATCTTCCCAACCACTGAGGTCAGGCTAACTGGTCTATAATTTCCATTCTGCTGCCTTGCTCCTTTCTTAAAGAGTGGAGTGACATTTGCAATTTTCCAGTCCTCTGGCAACAGGCTAGAGACCAATTGTTTCTGAAAGATCATTACTAATGCCACCACAATCTCTTAACGCTACCTCTTTCAGAACCCTAGGGTGCATTTCATCTGGTCTGGGTGACTTATGTACCCTTAGATCTTACAGCTTTTTGAGCACCTTCTCCCTTGTAATAGTAACTGCACTCACTTCTCTTCCTTCACACACTACAGCATCTAGCACTCTGCTAGTGTCTTCCTCAGTAAAGACTGATGTAAATTACTCATATGTCATCTCCTTGTCCCCCGTTATTATTTCTCCATCTCATTTTAAGCGGTCCTATATCCACTCTCATTTCTCGTTTATTATTTACATTCTTGAAAAAGCTTAAAACCATTCTTCCAGCAGTAACACTGCATGCCCACAGCTTACTAACTCTAACCCTTACATCTTTGGAATTTGGGAGGAACACAGAGAAAAAGCACATGGTCATGAGGAGAATGTACAAACTCCTTATAGACAGTGGTGGTATATGAACCCTGATCACAATCGCTTGCCTATAAAACATTACGTTACCATGGAGGACCTGTCTTACAAATTTCATTGAGCCTTTTGAGGAGGTGATGAAGGTAGTCAATGTGGTTACAGTAGTGGATATTGCTTATGTAGAGTTTAGTAATGACTTTTGACAAGGTTCCTCACGATAGGCTGATCCAGATGCCATGGTGACAGTGGCATCACTGATTAACTGGACTGACAATTCATAATAATTCTCAATTACACTTTATTTACTTGTGCACAAGGAGAACAGTTCAGCCCCTGGCACTAAACTGCTCTGAAGCTATAGCCCAGAATTGTCAATTTTTTTATGCATAGAGTATTGACCCAATCAAAAACTTTGTACACTTTCTATTTCCTTATTTGCATATATACAGTAAGTACCAACTACAACATATTTTCAGGTGCCTATAACCAATAAAAACTATATATTAATGGCTAATCATAATGTGGTGCTGGTAAAATAATCGTACAATAGTTAGATAACTGTGTGCCTTGCAATCCTTCACTTACATGCTTATCTTGTCATGGTCTGCTGAGTCTGCTCCTGTCCTTGGCATTTTGTTACAGTTCACAAGGGAATTTTTCCACTCAAGTACTCTGTCCTGTGCAGTTGCAGCTTCTACACATTATCTTAACCCTTTCTAAGCTGCAGCTTCCCCGGTAGGTGCCTGGAATCGACTGCTGGGGCAGCAGTGGAAGCAGATGCCTAAAAGAAAATGAATCTCAAGGTAGCATATGGTGACATAAAGTATATATACTTTGATAATGAATTTACTTTGAGTTTTGAACTTTGACACATAAAAATGCAGGGAATGGCAGGGTATAGATCATACACAAGCAGAGGAGAGTTAATTTAATTTGGTACTTCGTTTGGAGCAGACATTGTGGGCTGATGTTCTTGTACTGTACTATTCTATGTTCTGTATCACATGGAATGAATGAAATTGGATGGGACTGGCTTCTGTGATATTGCAGATCACAGGAGGAAGCTAAAATGCTTCATTCACTCAGTACCTCTGGCTGAATATTGGTGAGAATGCTTTGTTTGAAATTAGCTCTCATGTGCTGGGAACACCATCAATAAGTAGCAACTTGTTTCTGAATTACCACTTTATTTTACATCTAAGTCGTGGTAAATTGGATAGGTATATGGACAGGAAAGGAGTGGAGGGTTATGGGCTGAATGTGGGTAGGTGGGACTAGGTGAGATTAAGAGTTCGGCACAGACTAGGAGGACCGAGATGGCCTGTTTCTGTGCTGTGATTGTTATATGGTAAACTTCTTCACTGAAGAGTACAAAAGGATGAACATTATACTTAACATATGAAAAGCATAAGTTCTCGGCCAACCTGGTCTCACTGAGTAACACCATCTTCTGCTAACATGGTCCACAATCTGATTGTTGAAATGGCAAACCACTTCCCAGCTCCTAATAAAGGTAAAAAAATCAATGATACACTTCACTATACCCTCAGAGCACTGACGCTCTTTGATTTCCTGAGGAAAAATATTGCTTGAAAATGAAGAACTGAAAACCCAGAGGCAGAGTATTTTCTAAATATTCTGGCGGGATAGCAAACTAACACAAGCATCATCTTCCATGGCAACCTCCTCTACACTCTTGCCTCAATCTGGCTCCACTGAGCAATCAACTGTCTTTACACACCTGATTCTAGACTTCTGAGAAAGAAACTCCAATCCAAGCTTGATCATCAGAAGCAACTATGAGGCAGACAGAAGCACATAAGACAACAGGACATGGAATTGACCCCACAAGCCTGCTCTGTCATTCAATATGATCATGGTTGATGTGCCCCAGGTCCCAAATCCTCCTCTTTGCTAGTTTCCCATCACCCTCAACTCCCCGAACTTTTAAAAATGTATCTACCTCAACTTTAAGTATTTGAATTTGGGACTGGAATTGGTTTATAATCATATGTACATAGATGCAGGGAAAAGCTTGCCTTGCATAATGTTCATCCAGATCAAATCATTACACAGTGCATTGGAGTAGAGCAATGTAGAAGAAGAACAATATAGGATGAAGTGCAAAAAATCATGTAAATAAAAAAGATACTGAGAATATGAGGGAAAAGCAAAGATGAAATGCAGAATAAAGTGTTACACCTACAGAAAAAGTGCAGTGCAGGTAAACAATAAGATCCAACTTATTGCACCTATCCATGTGCATGTCCAAACGTATTTAATGTGTTATTACTATACTGGCCTCAACCACTTATTCGAACAGTTTATTCTATATAACCACCACACCTGAGTGAAGAAGTTACTCCACAGGTTCTTTTTAAATCATTCCCCTCTCACCTTAAACATATGACCTCTAGTTTTTAGTTCCCTTTCCCTGGGGAAGGGTTCTCTTATTCTGCTAGTGAATTTGGAATATTTTGTGGTGATATCCCTCCAGTGCTTTGAGGTAATTGGGATAGGGAGTACAGGTCATAGAGTCAGGCCCTTTGGCCCAACTCGTCCATGCCAACCAAGTTGCCCACCTAAAAATAGACCATTTCAGAATCAGAATCAGCTTTATTGTCACTGGCATTTGTCATGAAATTTGCCCATATTCCTTTTCCCACCGGCATGTGTCAGGAAATTTGCCCATATTCCTTTGCTCTCCAAGTACTCATGCAAGTGTGTTTTAAATGCTGTGATATTAAATATAGTTCTCTAAGAACCATAGAGCAGAGACCAGAAACATTCATCTTCCAACATACTATCCCTCAGTCATCCATAATTGAAGCTGAAGCACTGAAGCCGACAATGAACTTTATAATCTTTGCCTGCCTTGCTGAGAGGTGGCTCCACAGATGCGGACATTGGTTCACGTTTGGCAAGATCTTGTCATGAGTCTTAATTGTCAAATTAAGCAGCATGGTAGAGTAGTGGTCAGATCAATTGCTTTACAGTTTCAGTGAGTTGAATCCCCTATGCAGTCTGTAAGGAGACTGTACATTCTCTCGTGACTATGTGAGTTTTCCTCCAAGTGCTCTGGTTTTCTGCCATCCAAGATGTAAGAGTTAAGGTTAGAAAGTTGGTGCCACAAGCAAGGTGACATTTGCAGGCTGGCCCAGCATGATCCTCAAACTCATTGACCCACAATAATGAATTTCACGGTATATTTCAATGTACAAGTGACAAAGTTTATCTCTCATCTCTTTGAAAGGTAGTGTGGAAAAGCAAGGACAGGTTGGGAGAAGACCTTTGCAAATGATCAAAACCTCATTCAACAAATTGAGTTTGGTACCCCACCTCACAGACACATGCACAAATGCAGAGGTTGTCTATGTACTGCTACTTGATGACTGAGATTATGTTCCACAGGAGCTAACAATTCATTGTCATCCAATTGTTAGATCTGAGATTAGTTATAAGGTGATGTTCACACTTCTTTCATCAAATGACACATCCTTTTCTGCAATATTAGAACTTGCCACAAAGCTGTTCATCATTCAGGATTTTCTAGAGGGTTCGATTTGAAACACTCTATTGATCTGAAGTGATTTATGATGTAGCCACTGCCGTTTTACTCCATTTCTCTCTATCATAACACCCTCAGTGATGAACCCTATTGAACTTTCCTGGTATGTTTGAAGAGACCAACAAGGACAATCGATATTTTGTCAGTCATCATCTGTACGAATCATACATCTTTACAGCAGGACTTTACCAAAGTCTGCTTTGTTATTCTTCTGTTATGTTCAAAATTACATTGTATTGCAGTTGCATAAGAGCTGAAAATCAACTCGCTCTGACTGTTTTTTGTTCCCAAGAGTGCCAATTGAAATAAAGGCATATTGTTTCCCTGTTGCTTTCCAGGATCTAGGAATTGGTTAAAAAATGGACAAAAACCAGAAGATCTCTCTATACAAGAACAGGAAACTAAGAATTGACTTTGTAGATGCGTAAAAGATAGTAAGAGGCATTAATCGAGTGGATTTCCAGAGACAATTTCCAAAGGTGGAAATGGCTAATTTCCTCTGGTTCAGGAGTGCAGGAGTCTAAGACCAGAATAGAGAATGAAGATGAGGAGGAATTTCAGAGAGTGGTGATTCTATGGAATTCATTACCACAGGCAGCTGTGAAGGCCAAGTCACTGGGTATGGCTAAGGCAGAGGCTGATAGATTCTTGATGGTTTATAACAATGTTCATGGTATAAGGTTATCTCCTGTCCTCACCTCAGATACTCAGACCACATGTCCATTTTGCTAATCCCTGCATCTAGACCACTGTTTATATGAATCAAACCAGTTCACAGAAAAGATCAAGACCCGGCTAGAAGGTGCCACCTTAGCAATGCAGCAGAGCTTTGAAAGTATGGGCAGGTGCATATTCAGGGAGACAACTATCTACGATCATCACATCATCATTGATGAATACGCGGGATGAGTAACTGGCTACATAGAAAAATGTATGGATGACATTACCATACTTAAACACTACACTGCAAGGGCAAACAAAATATGTCTGACTGAAAAGGTTTGTGCACTGCTTAGGAATCGGGATGTTGCCTTCAGATCAGAGGAGCCGGACGACTCCAGGGTCTGTAAGAGCCGTGCTCTCCTGTGCCATCAGAAATACAAAGTGTGAGTATTCACAGTAAGTTCACAGACAACTTTGTGACATCAGGGACATTTGGCACATTTGGCAAGGAATATAAACCGATTACAAGTCTATCCTGCATGTCAATGACTGCAATGCCTCTCTTCCTGATAGGCTGAAAGCTTTCTTTGCATGACTTGACCAATTGACTGATGTGGCATTGAGAAAATAAACTCCCTTCCTGAGGAACAGGCAACTTTTCTGGTCAGAGCCAAGATGAAGAGGATCCTAGTCAGTGTAAACCCACACATAGCTGCAAAGCCAGTCAAGTGCTGAGGGACTGTGTGGCCTAAATTAACGGGCATCTTTAATATTTCTCTGAAACAGTCCACTGTCCCTGCAGGCTTCAAGGCGGCCATCATCATTCCAATGCCCAAAAGAGCAATCCTCAAACTGGTCCACTGATGTTGCCATTGCCTTTGCCCTCCACTCCATCCTTTCCCATCTAGAAAATGGCCTTGTACACCAGGATGGTGTATGTCAACTTCAGCTTGGCATTCAACATGATCATCCCTCAGAGTCTGGTAGGTAAACTGTCCTCACTGGAACTCAACATCCTTCTCTGTAACTGGATCTTGGATTTCTTGACAGTCAGATGCCAGTCAGTCTGCGTTGGCAGCAACATCTCAAGCTCCACCACACTGAGATTGGTGCCACCAGGGTTGTGAGCTCAGAAAACTGCTGTTTATGCTATTGACTCATGACTGCACTGTCAGTTTCAGGTCAAACAGCATCATGGTTTGCTGATGATACTACAGTGGTTGACCTCATCAGCAACAATGAGAAGTCAGCATACAGAAAGAAAATAGAGACATTTGTCAAATGATATGAGTCTTAATGTGGACAAGACAAAAGAGATCATTGTGGACCTCAGGAACGCACAGGTTGAACAATCTCCATTGCATATCAATGGTTCTGCAATGGAAAGAGTGAAGAGCATTCCTTGGTGTTCACATAACAGACAATCTAACCTGGACCCACAACACCTCCTCATTATTCAAGAAGGCGCAGCAGTGTCTACACTTTCTGAGGACATTGAGGCATGCAAGGCTCCCTGCCCCACTCTAACGACTTTCTACAGGAGCATCATTGAGAGTGTCCTGTCTGGCTGCATCACTGTGTGATAAGGAAGCTGCAAGGCATCAGACTGTAAGACCCTGCAGAAAACAGAAAAAAACACCAAAGGGATCACTGGCATCTTCCTCCCCCATTTATGGCATTTGCTGGGAGTGTTGCAGATGAAAGGCCCAAAGCAATGATGAGGAAGCCTATCAAACATCCCACAATTTCTTTGATCCATTACAATCAGGAAGGAGGTACAGAAGTATTAGGTCTAGGACTATTAGACTGGGTAATGACTTCTTCCCTCAGGTTGTGAGATTAATGAATCACCAATGAGGTCTCATCTCTAGGACAGTGACTGTTTACTGTTTACCTGGGCTACATGCAGATTTTACAGTTGTAAAATTAGTTTGTTCCATCACAGGTACTAGCCTCCAAAGTATCCAAGACATCTTCAAGGAGTGAGGCCTCAGAGGCAACGTCCATTATTAAGGACCCCCATCACCCAGGAAATGCTCTTTTCTCATTGTTACTATCATGAAAGAGGTACAGAAGGCACTGACTCAGCAGTTCAGGAACAGCATCATCCTCTCTGCCATCTGATTTTTAAATGGACATTGGAACCAATGTCTATCTCATGTTTAAATCTCTGCTTTTGCACAACTATTCTTAATTTAATTATTTAATATACATATAGATACAGTACTTATTGAAATTCATTTATTTTGCTTTCTTGACAGTCTCTGTGTACAGTTTTTCATTGATTCTATTGTATTTCTTTCTCCTACTGTGAATGCCTGCAACAAAATGAATCTCAGCATGATATATGGTGATGTATATGTACTTCGATAATAAATTTACTTTGAACTTTGAAGATGCTTACTCTGGGCTTTGTTGGAATTGCTCAGGAGTTCAGAGGTCAGGGGAAGTGTGAGATAAAGGATTCAAGTGTTTTTAAATGGTCTGCATTGTATTGCTACACTAAATTTGTCGCAAGGCACTGCTTTAGTTCCGTGATGAAAAATATTAAACAGGAAAGGTGATTCCCAGTATAACTGAAAAGAGAAGGGGGTTATTTAGTGCCAGTGCTTCTAACCACATTTTCATGTAGGAACTGGGCTCTGGCTAATGGTTTGTACACTACAAAACTCCTGCTTGTAAACAAAATACTTGTTCCCTCCCATAGAGAAAAATGCACTCAAATATTTTAAACTTAGAGCCTATAATTTAGAAGGATATCAGTCCTGATTCTGAGTGTCATCTATGTGGAGTTTTCACATAGTGACTGTGACGTTGTGGGTTTTTTCCTCAGATGCTCTGGTTTCTGTTGTGTCTGTGCAAACCTACAGTACATTTCAATTAAGTAAAAGCATGCATGCGGGAGATGACTTTAACTGGTGTATTCACATTGCTGTGAGAGCAAGAGAGCCATGTACATGAGTAAACAACAGTGCATGTGCAGACAACAGATCAATACATAGCGCTAAGGGAGGGCATTGCTCTAAAAGAAATAGATCCATACATTACACTTCCTCCCCCTTTAGATTAATGCAACATAAAGCTGAATATGAACAAAACATTACTTTTCCTTTCATAAACCCATATTCCAAATAAACATGCTTTCACAATAACAGTCCATAACTAATTTCACAGTTCTAAAGATTCGGTTTTTTGGGTGGTGCTCTGTTTCTTTTAGGATAACACCTTTGGGTCTGTGGTGTGGCATCAGGTTTGCTAGGTATCTAGTCTAAGACAAAGTTCTTGGTTTGCAGTGTCATGTTGCTGTCAGTGACATCATCACTGAGAAGTAAGTCCAGTGACTGTAATGTGTCTGTCTTGCTGGATGCAATTGACTCAGGTGTGTTCTTCAGTTGAACATCCAGTATCTGGTCCACACGACATCACCATGTGTGAACTCCAACATCTACTGTATATATCAGCAGTCCAATTCTTATAGTTATCCTACCGGGTGTCTACTTGTCTTCTTGGTAATCATGCACTAGGACTTCCTGTCCAACCTCAAAGCTCCTTGCTACTTCACTTGACAACTGGCTGAACTGTCTGTTCTGCACATCCCTCCATAGATTTGGTTTCATGAGGTCTACGTGAGATCTCAGATTCCAGTTCATGAACAGCATTGCAATTGTTTGATTTGTCATCGCATGAACAGAGTTCCAATACACAAAAAGAAAATTGCCACCTTGTGCTGTGGAGAAATGCCCTCCTTGTCCATCACTTTAATGGACTTCTTGAAGGTTTGGATAAACCTTTCAGCTAGCCCATTCATTGCTGGGTGGTGAGGAACTGACTTGAAAAGTCTAATTCCATTTTTCTTCATGAACAGTTGGAATTCTTCTGATGTGTATTGTGGTCTGTTGTCACTCACAGTTTGTTCTGGTGAGCCATTTCTGGTGAAGATAGTCCTCAGAGAAGAGCCGGTCTTTGCTGAGGTGATTGACTTCATTGGTATAACCTCCAGTCACTTTGAATGAGCATCCACAGCAATCAGAAACATAGAGTCAATGAATGGCCCAGCAAGGTCAATATGTACTCTTTGCCACAGTGAGATGGCCACTCCAATGACTGTAACGGTGCCTGTGGAGGTGCATTTTGAACTTTTTGACATCCCAAACAGTTTTTGGCCAAGTCTTCAATCTGTTTATCTACTCCCTTCTCAAACACCTTCTGATTAGCATTAAGCAACTATGACAGCCTCTGGCTAGTGCTACCATTTGGGCTGCCATTGTTGTTGATGTCACACTGAGAGCTTTGATTAAAGTTGGATTTTTTTCAACCATTCAAGTCAGAAAAGTGTGACCCACCCCCCTGTTTTTCAATACATAAAGCTCAAACTGTTGAATTTGGCCTCCATCCGTCAATTTACCTTCAGTTTGCATTTAGAAGACACTTTTTTGCCTGTGTAGGTCTTTAGCAAAACTGAGATCTTCAGTAATGGCACCTTTGAAAACAGTCTGTTGCAGTCAGCCTCTGGAATTAAGGACAAAGCTGATCCTGTATCCAGTTCCATTTTCAGTTTAACACCAGACACACCCATTGTGATCCAGAAAGTGTTGTGATCTGCTTTAGTTATACTATGCAGCTCTAGGCATGCAGTTCACCTTTATCAGACTTTATGTTGTCTGATTTTATTTTATATTCAGTAACTTTATGTGTTTGCTTAGTTTTGTGTTTGAGACTTTTCACTCTGCTGTGCCTTTTGTCTGCCTTCCACATTCTCTCTATGTGACCTTGTCTGTGATCATTCCTGCAGAATTTTTCTTTGAACCAATAGTCATTTGCATCAAGGGAGGATTTGCCACATCAATAACATCTTTGGCTTTTTTGCAACATTCAGGAACATTTTGTTCATTTCACATTCTAACTTCCTCTTCTGTAGTTCCGCTGCATCCTTTGCTGCAGTCTCTAATGATATTGCAATGGTCAATACCTATTCTAAAGTTAGATCTCTTCCTGCCAGTAGCCTTATTTGAATGTTTTGATGATATATGCCACATACAAGCCTGTCCCTTAATGCATTAGAAAGTCCATCTCTAAGTCACAGTATTGGGAAAGTTTGAGCAGTTCTGCAATGCATTCAGAAAAGCTTTTATCTTTTGATTGGTTCCTTTTGTGATATCCAAATCTCTCAGCTATTATCCCTTGTTTAAGGCACAAATTATTTTGTAAAATTGTAACTATTTTGTCGAATGTGTTGCTGGCTTTGCAGGTTGTGTAAGAGACTATACATTCTTGGACCCATTAAGCTAAGAAGTGTAGGAGCTTTTTTTTTGCTCCTCCATGTTGTTCGCATTACAATGCAGTTCAACCCTCTCGATATACGACTCCCAACCTTCATTAGCACTATCAAATTCACCAACTTTCCCAACTGAAGCCATTGCCATGTTATTTTCACTTTAAATCAAGCATGTCTTTCACTATGTACTATGCTGTACTCACACCTTTGTTAGCGTACGTGAGGGCCTTCTTTGTACTGTTTAATGCTCCCATAATTGTGCCGTAATTGTTGGTGCAGTTTATGATATTTCTGACATTCAAGTTCATACTTGTCACTAGTTTTGTGTGTCTTTGCACAAGTACATATCAATTAAATAAAAGCATGCATGCAGAAGGTGACTTTAACTGGTGAACTTACATTGCATCAAGAGCGAGAGCACCAAGCGCATGTGTAGACACCAATGCATGCGCAGGCAACAGATTAATACATAGTTTTAAGGTGTGGGGCTTAATTGTTTTAAAATAAACAGATCCACACATTACAGTTTCCTCCCACGTCCCAAAGATGTATAGGTTAGTAGATTAATTGACCATTATAGGATGTTCCTTCTCAGGAGATAAGTGGGAGAAATAGTTGATTAAAATGTGGGAGGAATAAAAATGGGACCAATATCAAATTAATTTAAATCGGTGGTTCTGGGGTGGCATGGTAGTGCAACACTTCACAGTGCCAGCTGTAAAATCAGGGTTCAATTGCCTCTGCTGTCTGTAAGAAGTTTAAACATTCTCCCAGTGACCCTGTAGGTTTCCTCGGTACTCTAGTTTCCTCCCATAATCCAAACACATTAGAGTTAGGGTTAGTAAGTTGTAGGCATGCTATATTGGCACTAAAAACATGTCGACACTTGCTGGTTGCCCCCAGTACATTTTAGATGCAAGCTATGCATTTCAATGTAGGTTTTGATCTTTCATTGTACATGTGACAAGTAAAGCTAATCTTAATTTATGTTCTAGTGAGAAATACCATTGGAAAGAGAGTACAAGAGCATGCATGCACTGACACATGGCAAGATATGAATGATGATTCAAGGAACCTATCGCTTTCACCTAAAACATTACAAACAAGTGAAAATTTGCAGATGTTAGAAATCTGAGCAACTCACGCTAAATGCTGGAGGAACTCAGCAGGCCAGGCAGCATCTATGGAAAAAAATACAGTTGACGTTAACTATTTCTCTCTCCATAGATGCTGACTGACTTGCTGAGAATTTGCTGTTTTCATTTAAGATTTTCCAGCAGTTGCACCATTTGATTTTAAATTTTTATTTAAGCAACCGTAAATATCCAAGTGGGATTAAAAAATAGAGGGAACAGTGATGGGGATGAGTGGACAAGTGAAAGGCTAAGTGAAACACAAGTACAGGCATATATTGCTATTGTGATTTGGCATCAAAAGGGATAATTGCTTCTTGATGCAGCTGACAGCATTCAGCATGGCTGAGGAGCTGTGAGAGCAATCCAAGACTCCATGTACCATTAGAAATTCTTCCCCTTCTTTAAACTCAGAGAGTCCTGGCCATCTGTGTGCTGATCATCCATGTGGAGTGAGATGAAAATTGCTTGTTCTTGCAAACAATGCTTCTGATATTTAGAACAGAGAAAACATAGAAACATAGAAAACCTACAGCACAATACAGGCCCTTTGGCCCACAAAGTTGTGCTGAACATGTCCCTACCTTAGAAAATACTAGGCTTATCCATAGCCCTCCATTGTTCTAAGCTCCATGTACCTGTCCAAAAGTCTCTTAAAAGACCCTATCGTATCCACCTTCACCACTGTTGCCGGCAGCCCATTCCACACATTCACCACTTGCTGCGTAAAAAAACTTACCTCTGACATCTCCTTTGTACCTACTCCCAAGCACCTTAACTATGTGCCCTCTTGTGGCAACCATTTCAGCCCTGGGAAAAAGCCTCTGACTATCCACATGATCAATGCCTTTCATCATCTTATACATCTCTATCAGGTTACCTCTCATTCTCCGTCGCTCCAAGGAGAAAAGGCCGAGTTCACTCAACCTGCTTTCATAAGACATGCTCCCCAATCCAGGCAACATACTTGTAAATCTTCTCTGCACCCTTTCTATGCTTTCCACATCCTTCCAGTAGTGAGGCGACCAGAACTGAACACAGTACTCCAAGTGGGGTCTTAATTTGCTTAATTCAATTAGCAAAAGACAACAAAATTGTGCATATGCAAAAAACACCAAAATAATAATAATAAAAAATAAGTGATAAATATTGTGAACATGAGTTGTAGACTCTTTGAAAGTAAGTCCACAGCTTATGGAATCAGTAGAGTGTTGTAGTGTGAAGTTATCCACACTAGTTCAGAAGCCTGATGGTTGGGGGTAATAACATTTCCTGAAGCTGGTGAGTTCAGTTTCTCTTATTCAGTTCTACGGGAGAACCTGGACACTGGCTTACTGTGCAACACAAAATTAGTTACAAAGTTGACACAACCATGCCTAACAAGAGAAGTCAAAGCCAACATAAAAGCCAAAGACGGGCATATAATAGAGCAAAAATTAGTGGGAAGTTGGAGGATTGGGAAGTTTTTAAAAACCAACAGAAGGCAACTAAAAAATCATTAAGAAAGTAAAGATGGAATACAAAAGTAAGCTAGCCAATAATATTAAACATGATACCAAAAGTTTCTTCAGATATATAAAGTATAAAAGAGAAGTGAGAATGGATATCGGACCGCTGGAAAACGATGCTGGAGAGATAGTAATGGGGGACAAAGAAATGATAGATGGATTGAAAAAGTATCTTGTGTCAGTCTGCGTTGTAGAAGACACTAGCATTATGGTGGAAGTTCCAGGTATCAGGGGTCATGAAGTGTGTGAAGTTACCATAACTACAGAGAAGGTTCTTAGGAAACAGAAAGGTCTGAAGGTAAAGAAGTCACCTGGACCAGATGGTATACACCCCTGAGTTCTGAAAGAGGTAGCTGAAGAAATCGTGGAGACATTAGTAATGATCTTTCAAGAGGTAAAAAAGGTAAGGTCAGTAGGTACTTTTTTCATTTATTCTGACTAATCTGGGATCAGGTAATGGGGGAGACAGTTAGAGCAGTGGTGTGCTCCGTATGCAGTATGTGGGAGGTCAGGGTCAACACAGTTGTCCCTGATGACCACACCTGCAATAGGTGCATCCAGCTGCAGCTCCTATCAGACCAAGTTAGGGAATTGGAGCAGGAGCTGGATGAACTACGGATCATTCTGGAGGCAGAGGCAGAGATAGATAAGTTATCGGGAGGTAGTCACACCGAAAAGACAGGAGGTAGGCAAATGGGTGACAGTCAAGAGAGGCAGGGGGAGCAGACAGAGAGAGCAGAGCACCCCTGTGGCCGTTCCCATCAACAATAAGTATACCGTTTTGGATACTGTTGGTGGGGATGACCTACCAGGAACAAGTTGCAGTGGTCCTGTCTCTGGCATTGAGGTTGGACCCTCGACTAGGAAGGGGAGGAGGGAAGAGAAGAGAGCGGTAGTGATAGGGGATTCTATAGTCAGGGGGGTGGATAGGAGATTTTGTGGGGAAGATCGGGAGTCTCGGATGGTATGTTACCTCCCTGGTGCCGGGGTCCGGGACATCTCAGATCGGGTGCAGGTTATTCTTGAGAGGGAGGGCAAGAACCCAGATGTTATGGTCCATGTAGGGACCAACGACGTGGGTAGGATGAGTGAGGAGGTCCTGCGTAGTGAGTTCAAGGAGTCAGGTGCGAAGCTGAAGGGCAGGACCTCCAGGGTAACAATCTCAGGATTGCTACCTGTGCCACGTGCGAGTGAGGCAAGGAACAGAAGGATTATACGGATTAATATGTGGCTGAGAGGATGGTGCAGGAGGGAGGGCTTCAGGTTTTTAGATAATTGGGCTTTGTTCCAGGGAAGGTGGGATCTGTTCCGAGGGGACGGTTTACACCCGAACTGGAGCGGTACTAACATTCTTGCAGGAAAGTTTGCTAGTGCTGCTCGGGGTGGGGGGGGGGGGGGGTTAAACTAAATTTGCAGGGGTCAGGGATCCAGAATGCGAGAGGATAGCGAGATGAAGAATAAAGGACAGGTGGAGACTACACAGTTCCAGAATATTAAGTGCGTAGTAGAGAAAGGTGAGGCAGAACAAGTGATAAGGAGGACACATGTACAGAGGGATGGTCTGACAGAACATGGAGTTAAATGTGCAGAAAGAATAAGTAAATTTAGGAAGGACAACAAAATTCAAGGGGCGTATAGCCCGATGGGAGTTCGGGGAGCTGGGTTAAGCACAATAGGCAGCGATTTAAACAGAGAGAGGATAAATGGGCTAAAAATTCTATATCTGAATGCACAAAGTGTCAGAAATAAGGCGGATGAGCTTGAAGCTCAAGTGCGAATGGGTAACTATGATGTTGTTGGGATAACGGAGACATGGCTGCAGGGAGATCAGACCTGGGAAATGAATGTACAAGGATATACATGCTATCGTAGGGACAGAAATGTGGGCAGAGAGGGTGGGGTGGCCCTGTTGGTGAGGAATGAGATTCAGTGCTTTGCAAGGGGGGAATAGGATCAGGAGAAGTAGAGTCTGTGTGGATAGAACTGAGGAACAGTAAGGGCAAAAAGACCCTAATGGGTGTTGTCTACAGGCCCCCAAACAGTAGCATGGATATTGGGTGCAAGTTGAATAGGGAGTTAACATTGACATGTGGCAAAGGTAATGTTGCAGTAGTTATGGGGGATTTCAACATGCAGGTGAACTGGGAGAATCAGGTTGGTGCTGGACCCCAGGATAGGGAGTTTGTAGAGTGCCTACAGGATGCATTCTTGGAACAGCTTGTACGAGAGCTGACCAGGGACAAGGCTATTCTGGATTTAGTCTTGTGTAATGAACAGGTTTTGATAAGCGATCTTGAAGTAAAGGAGCCATTAGGAGGTAGTGACCATAATATGATGTTTTTATCTGCAATTTGAGAAGGATAAGGGCAGATTGGAGGTGTCAGTGTTGCAGTTGAATAAAGGAGACTATGGAGCCATGAGGGACGAGCTGGCCAAAATTAAATGGACGGATATCCTACCAGAAAAGACAGTGGAACAACAATGGCAGGTATTCTTGGGAATAATGTACAAGGTGCAAAATCAGTTCATCCCCCGGAGAAGGAAGGATTCAAAGGGGGGAAAGGGGCCACAGTGGTTGACAAAGGAAGTCAGAGATTGCATAGTATTAAAAAAAAAGTATGACAGAGCTAAGGTGAGTGGGAAGACAGATGATTGGGAAATTTTTAAGGAACAACAGAACTTAACTAAAAAGGCAATACGGGGAGAAAAAATGAGGTACGAACGCAAGCTAGCCAGGACTATAAAGGAGGATAGCAAAAGCTTTTTTAGGTATGTGAAGAGAAAGAAGATAGTTAAGAACAATGTTGGGCCCTTGAAGAATGAATTGGGTGAAATTGTTATGGGAAACAGAGAAATGGCAGAAGAATTTAATAAGTACTTTAGATCTGTCTTCACTAGGGAAGACACAAGCAACCTCCCAGATGTATGGATGGGCCAAGGTCATAGGATAACAGAGGAAATGAAACAGATTGACATTAGGAAGGAAACGGTGATGAGTAGACTGATGGGACTGAAGGCTAACAAATCCCCAGGTCCAGATGGTCTGCATCCTAGGGTACTAAAGGAGGTGGCTCTGGAAATTGCGGATGCATTGGTAATCATTTTCCAATGTTCCTTAGATTCAGGATCAGTTCCTGAGGATTGGAGAATAGCTAATGTTATCCCACTTTTTAAGAAAGAAGGGAGGGAGAAAACAGAGAACTATCGTCCTGTCAGCCTAACATCAGTAGTGGGGAAGATGCTAGAGTCCATTATTAAAGATGAAATAGTGGCATATCTAGATATTGGGCTGAGCCAGCATGGATTTACCAAGGGTAAATCATGCTTGACTAATCTATTGAAGTTTTTCAAGGATGTAACCAGGAAGTTAGACAAGGGAGATCCAGTGGATGTAGTGTACCTCGATTTTCAGAAAGCATTTGATAAGGTCCCACATAGGAGATTGGTGGGTAAAATCAGAGCTCATGTCATTGGGGGGAAGATATTGACATGGATAGAAAACTGGTTCACAGATAGAAAGCAAAGGGTAGCAGTGAATGGGTGTTTCTCGGAATGGAAGGTGGTGACTAGTGGTGTGCCACACAGCTTGGTATTGGGACCACAGCTGTTTATGATTTACATCAACGATATAGATGAAGGCATTGAGAATAACATCAGCAAGTTTGCTGATGATACTAAGCTGGGTGGCAGTGTGACATGTGATGAGGATGTTAGGAGAATTCAGGGTGACTTGAATAGGCTGAGTGAGTAGGCAGATACTTGGCAGATGACGTTTAATGTGAATATATGTGAGGTTATCCACTTTGGGAGTAAGAACAGGAAGGCAGATTATTATCTGAACGGTGTAAAGTTAGGTAAGGGAGAAATACAAAGAGATCTAGAAGTCCTTGTTCATCAGTCACTGAAGGTGAATGAGCAAGTGCAGCAGGCAGTGAAGAAGGCTAATGGAATGTTGGCCTTTATTACAAAGGGAATTGAGTACAAGAGCAAGGAAATCCTTTTGCATTTGTACAGGGCCCTGCTGAGACCACATCTGGAGTATTGTGTACAGTTTTGGTCTCCAGGGTTAAGGAAGGACATCCTGGCTGTAGAGGAAAGGCAGCGTAGATTCACAAGGTTAATTCCTGGGATGTCCGGACTGTCTTACGCAGAGAGGTTAGAGAGACTGGGCTTGTACACGTTGGAATTAAGGAGATTGAGAGGGGATCTGATTGCAACATATAAGATTATTAAGGGATTGGACAAGATAGAGGCAGGAAATATGTTCCAGATGCTGGGAGAGTCCAGTACCAGAGGCCATGGTTTAAGAATAAGGGGTAGGTCATTTAGGACAGAGTTAAGGAAAAACTTCTTCTCCCGGAGAGTTGTGGGGGTGCGGAATGCACTGCCTCGGAAGGCAGTGGAGGCCAATTCTCTGGATGCTTTCAAGAAGGAGCTAGATAAGTATCTTATGGATAGGGGAATCAAGGGATATGGGGACAAGGCAGGAACCGGCTTATGGATAGGGGAATCAAGGGATATGGGGACAAGGCAGAAACCAGGTATTGATAGTAGATGATCAGCCATGATCTCAGAATGGCGGTGCAGGCTCGAAGGCCGAATAGTCTACTTCTGCACCTATTGTCTATTGTCTGTTGTCTATAAGAATAATTTGATTCTGGATTGCTTCCAGAAGACTGGAAAATTGCAAATATCACTTCACTCTTCAAGAAGGGAGAGAGGCTGAAGAAAGGAAACTATAGGCCAGTTAGTCTGACCTCAGTGGTTGGGAAGATGTTGGAGTTGATTAATAAGGATGAAGTCTCAGGGTACTTGGAGGCATGTAATAAAATAAGTTGTAATCAGCATAACTTCCTCAAGGGAAAACCTTGCCACACAAATCTGTTGGAATTCTTTGAAGAAATAACAAGCAGGATAGACAAAGGTGAATCGGTTGATGTTTTGTACTTGGATTTTCAGAAGGCTTTTCACAAACTGCCACACATGAGGCTGCTTAACAAGCTATTCTATGGTATTCCATGAAAGATATTGTAGCATGGATAAGGGGGAAGGTGTGTGGGTAGGTAAGGACAGATGAATTAAGAAGATGGGAGATGATAGGTGGTAGAGGTAAATGGCTGAAGAAGAAGGAATCTGATAGGAGTGGATATGAGGAAAGGCACCAGAGAGAGGTGATGGACAGGGTTAATAGAAGAAAAAAATGAAAGGGTAAACAGAATGAGGAAAGGAAAATGAATGGAGGAGGAGGAGAAATCGTCAGAAGTTAGAGGTCAATGTTCATGTCATCAGGTTGGAGGCAACCTAGACAGAATATGAGATATTGCTCCTGTAATTTGAGTTTGGCCTTATCATTGCAGTAGAGGAGTCCATGGACCAACATGTCAGAATGGGAATGGGAAGTTGCAGTGAAATGGGTAGCCACTGGGAGATCCAACCATCATAGATGGAGCTTTCAAGATTCACGTGAGTTAATTATTGCTATGTGAGGGCTTCCGGGAATACAGACACAAGCAACGAACTATCAGTTGGAAGACCTCTGTGGGTTGAGCAGAATCTGAAGAGGGAGGGTCTGAAGTTTCAGGCCAAATCCCTCCATCAACATGTTGTCATCAATTCCTTTCTTCTCACAGTGGTCCTGCTACAACTGTCACAACAATGGATTCGGCAGCACAGTAGATATGGCAATTGCACTCATGAATATGCTCATGTCAGCTAATCATTATTTCATTGTGATAGTATTTAACTCCATTCATTCCATCATAGATAGTATTTGTTGAGACTTGGACACAGCAATGCTTCACTGCCTGTTTGCATTCTGCCTTGCCTGAGAAATTGGACTGTTGAGTCAACTGACTCTGAAGACTAGTGTTATTCCTTTTATTCTTAGTTGTTCTTTTCAGCCGCAGTATAGGCTTCGTTTTCCATTTGAGAGTTTTAGTTAATGGCCCTGTTTGGCCTAGCGTTTATTGTTTTCTTTTCCCTTTAACACTGTTCACATTAAAGTCTGGGAACTATTGACCTGCTTCAGTGTCTCCTACACTGCACTTGGGCCTTGTCCGCACCAGGTGACAACAACATTTTGATCCACAATGTCTCCTTTCTGCTTTCCACAAATGTTGCTTGACCCTTTGAACTCCTTGAGCAGGTCATTTGTTGTTCCAAATTCCAGCATCTACAGTACCTCTAATATAGAGAAAAATCTTGAATGCAGAAGTGGAGGAATTTCTTTAGGCAGGGATAATGAATCTGTTGAATTCATTGCCACAGAGGACTGTTAAAACCAGGCCATCGTGTATTCAAAGTAGAGTTCGATAGGTTCTTGATTAGTAAGGGAATCAAAGGTTACAAGAAGAAGGAAGAAGAATGGTGTTAAGAGGGATAATAAATCAGCCATGGTGAAATGGCAGAGTACAGTCAATGGACAAAATGGCCTAATTCTGCTCCTATGTTTTAGGGTCTTATGGAGTGGAGAGGGAGATTAACCCTCTCCTCGTGGTAACATGAGGGGGAATTTCTTTACTCAGAGAGTGGTAGCTGCGTGGAACAAGCTTCCAGTAGAAGTGGTAGAGGCAGGTTCAGTATTGTCATTTAAAGTAAAATTGGATAGCTATATGGACAGGAAAGGAATGGCGGGTTATGTTGAGGGTTATGTTAAAGCTGAGTGCGGGTCAGTGGGACTAGGTGAGAGTAAGCGTTCGGCATGGACTAGAAGGGCTGAGATGGCCTGTTTCCGTGCTGTAATTGTATATGGTTATAACTCTGCTTCAATTGAGTAAAGCAGACCTGATAGAATGAAGGCCTCTTCAAAAATGAACTATATTTCAAAAGCCTTAAAGAGATGAGTGGAGTGTAAACACTTCAAATCAGCCAAGTTCTAACCAGGCAAATTGTGTTGGTGCCGGAAAATGTGGCAACACTTCTGGACCATCCCAAGCACATCATTAGGTTGTGTTAGTTTCTAAAGCAAATAATGTATTTCACTAACACAAAAGATTCTGCAGATGCTGGAACTCCAGAGTAACATATACAAAATGCTGGAGGAATTCAGCAGGTCAGGCAGCAACTTGGAAAGGAATAAACAGTGGATGTTTTGGGGAAAGACCCTGATACCACCCTTATAGTCCTGACGAAGGGTCTTGGTTTCTCCAGGATTTTGTATGTGATAGATAGATAGATACTTTATTCATCCCCATGGGGAAATTCAACATTTTTTCCAGTGTCCCATACACTTATTGTAGCAAAACTAATTACATACAATACTTAACTCAGTATAAATATGATATGCATCTAAAATCACCCTCTCAAAAAAACATTAATAAATAGCTTTTAAAAAGTTCTTAAATAGTTTACTAAAATACATTGAATGGTAACTTAAGCTCAGTCCTAACCCCGGCACTTTAACATATCTTGCCTCTGGTGGTTGAATTGTAAAGCCGAATGGCATTGGGGAGTAATGATCTCTTCATCCTGTCTGAGGAGCATTGCATCGATAGCAACCTGCCGCTGAAGCTGCTTCTCTGTCTCTGGATGGTGCTATGCAGAGGATGTTCAGGGTTTTCCATGATTGACCGTAGCCTACTCAGCGCCCTTCGCTCTGCTACCGATGTCATACTCTCCAGTTCTGTGCCCACGACAGAGCCTGCCTTCCTTACCAGCTTATTAAGATGTGAGGCGTCCCTCTTCTTAATGCTGCCTCCCCAACACGCCAAATGTGTTGACATTTTGATGTACATGTGATAAATAGATCTGAAACTGAGCCAGAGAAGGTGAGTGAACACCCTCCCAAGAACATTAATGAACAGACCAAACATTCACAGTGCCCTGCAGTAACTTCCTTTGCCAGCATTGTTTGGTAACGCATGTTTCCAAACAAATCTCAAAGACAATGAAGCTTCCAGTTATGGTTTGTTAATGGTTGAGAGCTGTCCTTTATAATACAACAGCTCTTAACTCAGGCTTGACCACAATCAAATCAGCCAAGGAACAGGCACTGACAAAAGGGGACTGAGCTCACTGGGAAACTGAAAAATTTGTAGCCGATCTGACAGGTTCAGTAGAACTTTCAGAATGAGTGGGATTTCGTTTAACCTTGTATGTACATGAAGTTATTCATATACAACAGGTGCCTGCAGATAGCAGAGAACATAGAACAATAGAGCACCGTACAGGTCCTTTAACCTGCTCCAAAATCCATCTAATCCTTCTCTCCTGTACCACATTAGATCAACTATCAGAATGTAGTGAATGCACATGTGGTTGATTGATCACGTGATGAATTGCTTGGCAATCATACTTGCGGGAGGCTCTCTCTTTTGGCACAGGCCAGGTTTATAGCTTCCATGCTGTGTGTTCTGCTTCTAACATGACTCAATAAAACTGAATATTCATACTACTCACTTAAACTGTAGTTCTTGCTCTGCAGATACGTAACACTTCCCACATAGTCCTCCATTTTCCTACCCTCATGTGCCTATCTAAGAATCTGTTAAATGTCCCCAGTGTATCTGCTTTTACCACCACTGCTGGCAGCATGTTCAAGGATCAAGGATCAACTTTATTCATCATATGTATTTACATAAATTAGAAAATTGCTGTGGTTTTTTGGTGTGACATGCAACAATCAGTAATGATACAGATTAAAGAATTACATAAATTAAAGTTCAAGTATGGCATTTGAATAAAATGTGCATAAATCCATAAGTACCTGCACGTATTTACAATGTAAACAGCATTATAAAGTTGGTTTAAAGAGTTTACAAAGCAGTGCAGTGGAGGGGGTGAGGCTAACTAGAATGGTTGATCAGAATAACTACCTGAGAGAAGAAGCTTTGAAAGTGGCATGAAATGATCCACACACCTACCACAATCTATGTAAAAAAAAGCTATCTCTGATATCCTCCCTATACTCGCCTTCAAACACTTTAAAGTTATGTCCCATGGTATTTGCTATTTCCACCCTGGGGAAATAATTCTCTGACTCTTTGCTCTATGTATGTCTCTTATCACTAGGCATAACTCTATCTTTTGTACTACCTCTCATCTTCCTTAACTCCAAAGAGAAAAGCCCCAGCTTGCTCAGCCTATCCTCATAAAACATGTTCTCTAATTCAGGCAGCATCCTGGCAAATCTTCTTTGTACCCACTCTGAAATATCCATAACCTTCTTATAATGAGGTAACAAAACCTGAACACAATATTCCAAGTCTGGTCTACCCGGAGTTTTAAAGAGTTGCAACATTACCTTGTGGCAAATGCAGTGTAATGGTAAATTGTACATCGATTTAATTAAAATATTAGATGCACAATTTACCACTGGCTAGTGTTTAGAGCATAGAGTCATAGAAAATTACAACACAAAAGCAGGCTCTTTGGCCTATCCAGTAGATGCCAAATCCTTTAAACTTCCTAGTCTCATCAACCTGAACATAAACCATAGCCCTCCATCTCAATGTACCTATTCAAACTTCTTTTAAATGTTGAAATAAAATTCACATCCACCACTTCCACTGGCAGCTTGTTCCACAGTCTCATGACCCTTTGAGTGAAGTTTCCCCTCATGTTCCCATTAATCATTTCACCTTTCACCCTTAACCTATGACCTCTTATTGTAATCTCACCCAATCTCAGTAGGAAACGTCTGCTTGCATTTACCCTATCAATAGCCCTCATTATCTTGTATATCTCTATCAAATATCCCCTCAGTCTTCTATGATCTAGGGAATAAAGTTGTAACCTATTCAATATTTCCAACTCAGGTCCTCCAGTCTCAACAACATCCTTGTATATTTTATCTATACTCTTTCAAACTTATTTACATTTTTCCTGTAGGTAGGTGACCAAAACTGCACACAGTACTCCAAATTACACCCCACCAATGTCTTACACAATTTCAAAATAATATTCCAACTCCTGTATTCAGTACTTTGATCTATGAAGGCCAATGTACCTTTCTTTATGCCCTATATGCCTATGACATCACTTTCAGTGAATTATGGAACTGTATTTCTAGTCCCTTTGTTCTAATGCACTCCTCAGTGCCCTACCCTGGGTTGGTCCTCCCAAAGTGCACCACCTCACACTTGTCTGCATTAAATTTCATCTGCCATTTTTCAGCCTGTTTTTTCCAGCTGGTCCATATCCTACTGCAAGCTTTGATAGTCTTCCTCCCTCTCCACTACACCTCCAAGCTTGATGTCATCTGCAAATTTGCTGATCCAGTTAACCACATTATAATCCAAATCACTGACATAGATGACAAACAACAAAGGACCGAGCACAGATTCCTGTGGCACTCCAGTCAGAGAGGCAACCATTTGTTACCATTCTCTGGCTTCTCCCACAGAGCCATAGAGACAGGGCATTTGCTCCCTCTGTCTGTGTTGCTCTATACAGATAATTTTCCACTCATCTTCTTCTCTCCCCATTAACAGATGAGTAGGTCAGCGGCTCAACTTCAGCAAGTAGAGCCGCTGCATCAGTGCTCAAAGGATTTGGCTTTGATCCTGACTTTGGGTGCTGTCCGTGTAGAGTTCACATGTTCTATCTGTGAAAGTGTGGATTTTCCCTGGGTACTCTGGTTTCCTCCATGTCTGAAAGATGTGCAGGTTGGAAGACTGATGAATTTTAAATTGCCACTAGTGTGTAGGTGATTGGTGGAATCAGAGGGGAGCAAAAAATCTGATTAGTGTAACTATTTCCTGATGGTCACTTCAGACCCAGTGAACAGGAAGATGGTTTTCTATACTTAATTCCTGGGCAAGAACGGCATTTATTACCATTCCTAGCTATAAAGATAAAGATTAGCATTACTTGTCACAGGTATATATGAAGCATCAAAAATACAGTGACATGTGTCATTTCCATCAATGCCCAACAGTGCAATGTGCTGATGGCAGCCTACAACTGTGGTCATGCTTCCCATACCAACATAGCATATGCCCACAATTTACAAACCTTGTTATGTTTTGTAACTTCAAAAAAAAAACATTAACGAATTCAAGGGAAGACACGTGAGTCTTTGTTATGAGTCTAACTTTACGGTTACTTTAAGTGAGGCATGCACATATCAAGTGGTGGCGTGATGACACATGCAATTTACTTATTTATACATATAACCCGTAATGAATTATTTAAACAACCAAAATACTTAATCGACCAACATGTACATACAAGATTACTCAAATATTATTGAAATATTAAATATAAACCCTTACTAAACCATACATCTTTGGAAAGTGGAAGGAAACTGGAGCACCTGGAGGAAACCCATGTGTTCACGGGGAGAATGTACAAAATTTTAAAAACAGCAGTGGGAATTGAGCACCGATCTTACATCTAGCTGCTGTTAAGCATTGTGCTAACCTTTTCTGAATTGGTAAACTGATATATTGTCACATGTATGAAGATACATGAAAAATTTTGTTTTGCATGCTATCCACACAGATCATTTCACAACCAGTATATCAAGGTCATACAAAGGAAAATCAAAAGAATGCAGAATGCAGAGTTACATTTTGCAACAGTTTTATTGAAAGTTCAATACAGGTAAAGTGCTAAGGCATGACAAGGTAGATTGTGATGTGAAGTGTTCATCTTTTTGTACAAAGAATTTAAATTCAAGCAATTAAATAAAATAACTAATAATGAGCTGGTCTCACAAATAACAACCATATTATCATGGTTATGGTTTGTAGTTGATGCAAAGGATGTGGGGTGCCTGTGACCTGCTTTTGTTTTCATATTAGATAAAGTCTAATGTGAGTTCTGGTCAATGGTTTCTGGTTTATCCCACTATTATAAGACTATTGAATGATCCCTTGATCATGGCTGGGTTGTCATTAAAACTAACCTGGTTCATTTGTTAACCTTCAGAAACAGAGAGCTTTGATCCTTACCCAGATTGGACAAAATATAACTCCCAATCCTCTCATGTGTTTAACTTTTAATTGCTCCCTAAGTCCAGAGCATTCCCAAAGCAGACAGAAGATGTTGGTACATTCACAGAATAAACAAAAAGGAGCAAGATGCAGAAAATGCTAAAGGAACTCAGGCAGCATCTATGGAAAGGAGTACAGTCAACATTTCAAGCTGAAACATTGTCTGTACTCTTTTACAAAGATGCTGCCCGACCTGATGAGTTCCTCCAGCGTTTTGTGTGTGTTACTCGGATTTCCAGCATCTGCAGGCATTCTCTTGTTTGTGATTTTTTTTAAAAGAAATCACTTTGAAAGGGATCATGAGAAAATTGATGGTAATTGTGCAGAGGAAACAAACTGGGTCAGTCTGTGCTGAAAATGAGGACCCTTTAGGTTCAGAGGTAGCTTTGTCTCCTAAACTAGTTATTGCTCTAGAATCAATGAGGAAGAGTCATGCCAGCATGGAAGCAAGCCAGCTTGCCTAAATGATCTAAGTAAATCCCATTTGGTGCTAGTATCTGATCTATATCCATCTAAATCAGGGGCTCCCAACTGTTTTTATGCCATGAACCCCTACTCAGATCGGGAACTCTAAACCTTTTCTATCCATCTGTCCCAGTACCTTTTAAATATTGTTATTGTACCTACTTCAACCACTTCCTCTGATAGAACATTTTATAACTTTTCTCTGGGAAAAGAACAGTTGCTCCTCTGGATCCTATTAAATCTCTCCTCTCTCTCCCTAAACCTATGCCCTCTGGCTTTTCAAGATTCAAGATTGTTTATTGTCATTCTTTAGTATATGAGTATAAAGGAGAACAGAATGATTGTCACTTCAGAACTGATGTAGCATAAAAAATAGAATAAGCATAAAGAGCACAATAAAAAAACACACAAATATAAATCCCTTCTTCTCAGATGTCCCAGGAAACCTGGCTCATTAGCCCATTGCTGACAGACAAGGGATCCCGCGGTGATAAACCCACTTCTCTCTGGCTTTGTATGTCCAGGATGTATACAACTTTGGTCCCGCCAAATATGTGAGGTCGGGATGTCTTGCCCAACTAAACCCAGGTTTGTAGGAACGCTGTGTGATTTACAGTCCCCAGAAAGAAATAACAGATCATACACTGCATACAATTTATAAAGAAGTATATTTAAGAATGTTAATTTAAACAAATATTTATTAATTGAAAGAAAAAAAACCAAAAAGGGCCCATTACTCTTAAACAGTCAAATGTGCACTTAAATTGGAGCTCATCTTGAATGTCTGTCTCTCACACGCTGGACCCGCAGTCTGTGTGAAAGCAACCCCACCCTCCAAATGCCACTCAAAATCCATCTTGAACAAGCAGGTCTCCCACGGGAGTATGGGTTCTTCCTTCTTGAAGCCATTCAGCTGCACTTGTGCAACAGGGATGGCATCTTTAGCCATTGTTTCCCCCGTCTTTTTCCAGCTCCCACCAAACAAGACAGAGACCCAACATTCTCCAGAACCTTCTCCCAATTCCACTATCCTGATTGGCTGACAGCACATTCCTAAATTGAATAACTAGCCTCTTATCTTAGCTCAAACCTAAACAAGCTGAAAGCAGAACAGACTGCTCTTACAGAACTGCTAAAATGAAATACCTACAGCACAGCAGTAAAGATCTTAACCAAGGCATTACATAAATACATAAAATTAGCTTATAGAATATAGACTGACTGTTTTTATGTATATAAAGTGATGCTAGGTACAGGAGTATTTGTGCATAAGGTGATCCTGACAGGAGATGATAGAGTAATGATGTAGCAGAGTGTGGTGTGATGGGGTGGGTTAATGGGTGAAGGAGCTGATCAGCCTGAAGGTCTCGGGGTAAGTAATGGTGTGAACGCTGCATCTTGATTCCCCAACCCTAAGAAAGAGACTGCACACATTCATCCTGCCTGTGCCCCTTGTGATTTATACACCTCAATAAGATGGCCTCTCATCTTCCAATGCTTTGGTGAAAAAGTCCCTACCTACATAACCGCTTGCCATTACTCAATCTCTCAAGTCCAGGCACATCATTGTAAAGAAGTTTGTATGTCTTCCCTGTGAACATGTGGATTTCCTTCATGTGCTACAGTTCCCTTACACACTTCAAAGACCTACCAGTTAGTAGGTTAATTGTCCTGTGATACGGTTAGGGTTAAATACTTAAGTTGCTGGGAAGTGCGGCTCATTAGACCTGAGGGCCTATTCTGCATTGTATGTCTAAATACAAAATAAAATAAATCTCTTCTGCATTCTATCATACATCGGGAGCTTTAACCATCTTAAATACTGGTTTTAATGTCAACGATGTCAAAGGAAAATGGAGACACTGCCCTAGCAGACTGCACACTCTTCATTGGTAATACACCAGATTATTACATTTCAAAGTTGCACAGATAGGTTAATGAGCAACTTCCAAAGAGATTTACCATTAATAACCAGTCTATGAATTAGTGTATCAGTCAAACAAATTAGCAACATAACGCATGAGACCTCGTGGATGAAATTATGCACTAAAATTAGACCAAACAAAAACACCTTTTTGCAGAAACAAAGCGCATAATTTAAATGAAAATATTTAATATCTGTTACTCAGCTAGCCAATTAACTGATTGTTGCCATGGTAACAAGAAGTTATGAGATTTTCCTTTGGGGCTTAATATGTTAATTTCCCAGGGCCTGTTCTTGAGATGTTGAGGATGGATAGCTAAACCAGGCATGAGTACCATAAAAATAAAAGTGAGATGTGTGAAGGCTTTTGAAACACCTACTGCAGTATCTTTCTCTATTCTTCTGTCCATAGTGTTCTATGCCTTGATGATTCAAGTGCTTATCTAGATACTTCCTAAATGTTATGATACTCTGCCTCCACCATCCACTCAGGCCAGTCCATTCCAGATTCCAATCACCCTCTGAGTGAAAATGTTTTCAGATCACAGAACAGGTTCTCAAGCCAATGATTTCTGTGCTAAACACGATACCAAATTAAACTATATTTCTTCTGCCTGTGCATGACCATATACCTCCATACCCTGCATATTCATGTCTATCCAAGAGCCTCTTACACATTACTGTCATATCCACTTCTACCACCAACCCTGCCAGCCTCTTCCAGGCACCCGCTACTTTTTATGTAGAAAAAAAACTTGCCCCAAATTTCTCCTTTTACCCCTCTCTTGTAAAATACATATCCTCTATTTATACCAGGGAAAAGATTCTCTCTACACCATATTTGCCTCTCATAGTTTTATAAACATATCAGGTCTCCTCACAGCTTCCAACACTTCTGAAAAAACAAACCAAGTTTGTCTAACCTCTTCTTACAGCTCATATCCTCTAATTCAGGCTGCATCCTGGAAAAATCTTCTGTACCCTTTCCAAAGCTTCCACATCCTTTCTATACTGGGATGGCCAGAGTTGCATTCAATATTGCCTCAGAATTGCCTCCTCAGTCCCCACCAAATCTCCCATACCTTATCTAAAACTATACCCTCACTCCAGGGAGGAAATTTTCTTCTATCTCCTCTAACAGTACATCTTATTTTGTACACCTGTGTCAGGTAATCTCCTCAACCTCTTTCACTCTAAGGAAAGCTATAACCCTGAGGCTTCTACTCCTTTACAAAATGGCTGATAAGATATTGAACACTACTGTGCTTGTTGTAAACAGAATAGATGAAGGAGGTTGGGATAAAAGAAAAATATTTGGTATTGGTATGGGTTTATTATTGCTGCATGTACTAAAATACAGTGTAAAACTTTTCTTGCATCCTGTTCATATAGACCAAATCATTACATAGTGCATTGAACTAAAACCAGGTAAAACAGTAACAATGTAGAATAAAGTGTAAAAGCCACTGAAAAAGTGTACAGGTAAACGATAAGCACAAGCTCATAATGAGGTAGATCATGAGGCCATCTTATTGTACAAGAGGTCCCTTCAATGTCTGATAACAGTGGGATAGAAGCTGTCTTTGAGGCTGGTGGTAGGTGTTTTCAGGCTTTTGCCCGATGGAAGAGTAAAGATGAGAGAATGTTTAGGTTGGGTGGAGTCTTTGATAATGTTGGCTGTTTCTTATAGACAGAATCCTTGAAGGGGAGTTTAGGTTCCATGATGTGTTGAGCCCTGTCCACAACTCTGCAGATTCTTGTATTCACATACAGAGCAGTTACCATACCAAGCCATTGTGAACCAGAAATGATACTTGATATGGTGCATCAATGACAATTGGTAAGAGTTGTCAGGGAAGTGCTAAATTTCTTCCACTTCCTGAGCAAGCAGAGACATTGGTGAGCTTTCTTGGCCATGACATCAACATGGACAGTCTATTGACGAGGCCTTTGACCAAGTTAAAATAAATGCATATTATGTTCAGAGGTCATTTAGTGTTTCTGTTTTAAACAGCTACCAAACAGTAATTTTATGCAAATAGCCTAAAGTAAAGTGTCTGCCCATTGCTACATAGAGAGAATGCAGACCAGTCCCCTAATTAATGAGCAACTCTGCAACCACTGAAGTCTCCATTCAATTACAGTCATCTCACATACACAGCAAGTCCATCACAGTGCAAAGTGAAACCATGTTTCTGGGACCTGAAGTAATCATTGGGACCATAAATATTTACTTAATTACCTGCTATTTTGTGATGAATTATGTCATCATTAGGGGAACTCATTATTATGTATTTTTATACCTGTAGATGAGCTGAAATGTCAGCATTGATTTGTCTTTGCAGAGAAACATCAGATTTCTGTCATCAGCAGTGTGCTTGACATGCTGTTTCAACTGCTTTAAATTGAGTATTGGAGTTGTTACGTACCCATGACACGTGACAGTGGTACCCTTGTCACGTGACTGGGGTTGAAGCTATACTGGACTTGAAGTAATGGTCTTGTGATGGTGGAGTGACGTCATTTTCCCGCCAGTAGAGGTCATGTGACAGGTTTTTTTTACAGGTTATAAAAGGAAGACCCACCCTGTCAGGTGGGACAGTTCGTGGCTGGATTTGCCAAGATGACTTCATGTCACTGCGTGATTTAATGTTATGACGCAGTTTAGTTAAAAAATGAAGTTTTATATAATGCCTAAAGTTTAAAAGGTCATTGCCAACAGTTTCTTTGCTGGTGGAGAGTGAAGATAAGAATTTGGAAGATAAAGATCGAGGAGAATCGATTTTCGACGGTGGATTGGTTTCGACCTTATTTGATCCTCATTCGGAAGGATTTCGTTGACTGTTCTTGTGTTAATCTCCGCTGGGATATCGGGAGATGGAGGACAGAGTGTGGAAGAAGAGGTTAGTGCCATTAAACCGTTATATTTCATAAAATTCTTCGTGGGAAAGTTCGACGCCGGGGATCGAAGGACAACGACGTGGAAGAGAATTTAAATCGCCTTAAAAAGTCTCTCCTTTTAAATGGACTGTGAGCTTTTGAACTTTCGGCATACCACTTTAAAGAACTGTTTTTTTTCAATACCGCTTTAAGAACTGTTTGAACTGCAACGCTATTAAGAACTGTGAATCTGCCGCACAGCAGCTGATTTCCGGTTACGCTAGTGTTTGTTTACTTTTGGGGGGTTTGTTTTCAGTGTTTAATAAACGTGTTATTTGTTATAAAAACCCTTGCCTAACTCATATATATTTATTGTTGCCTGAATACGTAACAGAGTAAACAAAATGATAGTGACACAGAATATTACTGTCAGGTACACAAGAGATTCTGCAGATGCTGGAAATCAAGAGTGTTATATTTTGTAACTCCAAACCATAAAACTAATTGAAAGCAAAAAGATCTTACTTCTCTCCCTGTCCTGGTTTCTTTCTCTCTCTTTATCATGCTCTTGATCCCTTTCTCAGTCGCGCTCCTTTTCCTTGTCCTGGGTTCTCTCATGATCCCTATCACAGTCTCACTCACAGACTTGGATAATATTTATGCAATCTCTTCTAACATTGATTTATTCAAACAAAGAGTTGAACTCCAATCAGAATATAATTTATTATTAACTTAACATATTGAAAGAAATTTGCTTAAATTGAAAAGTCAATTTTATGTGTTTGGTGATAAAAAATAATAAGCTATTAGCATCTCAATTAAAAGCAGCTAGAGCTAAAAGACAAATTTTAAAAATTCGTAAGGGAGATGGTAGTTTAGCATGTAATTATGAAGGCATTAATAAAATTTTTCAAGACTTTTACACTGAACTTTATAAATCTCAGTTTCCAGTTGATTCTTTTAAAATGAATGCCTTTTTACAAAAGATCGATTTTTCTCGAATTTCTTTTGAAGATCAACGAACTCTTGATACTCCTATTACTGAAAACAAAATTCAGAAAGCTATTTTTTCAATGCAATCTGGTAAAGCTCCTGGACTGGATAGTTATTCTATAGGATTTTATAAAAAATTTGAAAAATTGCTTTCTCCATATTTGTTAGAAATACTTAAAGATTCTTTTTTGATAGGAGAGTTACCTCCCACATTTTATGAAGCTTCTAGTTCTTTAATTCTTAAGAAAGATAAAGACCCTGCTGACTGTGCTTCATATAGACCTATTTCATTATTAAATGTGGATGCTAAAATTCTTTCAAAAATAATGGCTAATCAGCTGGATAATATTCTAGCTAAAATTATATCTTAACCATATAACCATATAACAATTACAGCACAGAAACAGGCCATCTCGGCCCTTATAGTCTGTGCTGAATGCTTGCTCTCACAGACCAAACTGTTTTTGACAAACAGGTTTTGTAAAGGGCCGTTATTCCTTCTCTAATGTTTGGAGACTGTTAAATGTTATATATTCATCCTTTTCTAAGACTCCCCAATGTGTTGTCTCTCCTGATGCTGAAAAGGCATTTGACAAAGTTGAATGGAAACATTTATTTAACATTTTAGAGAAATTCAGCTTTGGTATTAATTTTAATAAGTGGTTCAGAATAATATATAAAAGTCCTATTGTTACTGTTATTACCAATAATTGCAAATCTCCTTTTTTTCAGCTTTCACGGGATATGAGACAAGGATGTCTGTTAAGTCCCTTCTTATTTAATTTGGTGCTGGAACTCTTGGCTATTGCACTTTGTGAAGCTAAAGATATTCATGGAATTATCATAAATGGTACTATTCATTAGATCTTCCTTTATGCTGACGATCTCTTAGTTTATATTTTGAATCCTGAAGAATCCATTCCTAGTTTATTGAAACTATTAAACGAATTTGGAAAGTTTTTGGGATATAAACTAAACCTTCATAAAAGTGAATTATTTCCCCTATATGATTCTGCTTCTATATATGATGACATTCCTTTTAGAGTTATGGACTCTTTTAAATATTTAGGTGTTATTATTATTTAAAATCATAAAGACCTTTATAAAGCTAATTTGGTTCCTTTAGTGGATTTTATGAAGCAATTATTTTGTAGATGGAATCCACTTACACTTCCGTTAGCCGGCTGAATTCATGCAGTTAGAATGATGATTTTACCAAAATTTCTATATGTATTTCAAAATATCCCTTTTTTAACTAAGAAATTTTTTGGTCAGGTTGACTCTATCATTTCATCTTTTGTTTGGAATAATAAAAGACAAAGAATTGGTAAATATAATTTACAAAAATTAAAAAGGATGGAGGTCTTGCTCTGCCTAATTTAAGAATGTACTATTGGGCTGTTAATATATGTTATATGTGTTTTTGGTTATATTGGGCTGATAAAAATGAACGACCACCTTGGGCTGATTTGGAATTGAAAGCTGTGAAACAGTTCCACTTAAACTCATTATTAGGAGCTTCTCTACCCGTACAACTGGCCAAAATTGCTAATTTAAGTTTATATCCTCTGATTAAGCAGTCATTACAAATTTGTTTCCAGTTCCGTAATTCTTTTAATCTCAAAAAATTTAAACTTTTTAGTTTAATTTATCAAAATTATTTATGCAAACCTTCATTAAGTGATCCTACCTTTCTTCTTTGGAGGAATAAAGGAGTTTATTCCTTCATGGATCTGTTCCAAGATTACCAATTGATGTCTTTTGAGAAATTAGTAACTAAATACTCTCTCTTGTATTCACATTTCTTGCAATATCTTCAGGTCAGACACTTCTTACAAGAATATTTAAGTAATTTTCCATATATACAGGATTCTGACCTGTTAGATATTATTTTAAAAATGAACCCTTTAGTGAAAGGTTTTATTGGGAAAGTGTATAATTTATTATTACAACAGCACAGTTACCCTTCACTTAAGATTAAGCAAAATTGGGAGAGGGAGCTTAACATGACCTTGATAACAAAGGATTGGTTGCAGATTTTGAAGTTGGTCAACTCTTCTTCGATCTGTGCCAGTCACTATTTAATTCAATTGTTTCCTAATGTTGCTAGTCAGTGTGATAGATTTAAAACTGAGACAGCCACATTGACACATATGTTTCGGTCATGTTCTGTATTGAAGCATTTTTGGAAATCTATTTTCTCTGCAATTTCTAAAGTTTTAAAAGTTAATTTACAACCTAATAAATTGGCAGTTTTGTTTGGTATAAGCCCTCAATATATCAGACCAACATGTAATTGCATTTGTTACATTATTGGTCAAAAGGGCTATTTTATTGAAATGGAAAGATGTTTCTGCTCCTAATTTGATACAATGGTTCTCTCAGGTGATGCTATGTCTTAGTTTGGAGAAAATCAGAAGTCGAACTTTTAATCCTCAATTTGATTTTGAGAAAAAGTGGGGTTCATTTGCCCACTACTATCATCTGATTTGAGTTAATTATTATGGTTTCCTTCCGATTTTTGTTTAAATGGATTTGAATTGGCAGATTAATGTTTTTTTATGGAAGCTTCTATGATGTATAGCTCCGGGGTTGTACTCCCAATGGGGTTTTTGTTTCGGTATTTTTTTTAGTTAGTAGGGGTTTTTTCTCTTAGTTCGTTGGGGTTCTTTTTTTTTCTTTTTTTAAAACAAAAATTCTTAACACTTTATTTTTTCTTATTATTATTGCTTAGCTTTGTTAATCAGTTATTTGCTAATTTAATTCTTCATTGTACATATTGACATATTGACTTGATTACCTTAATTTATTTTTGTTGATCTTTAATAATAATTATTAAAAAAAGATTTTAAGAATAAAATTAAGTCTTCTTTATCCTCTTCTGTTTCCATAGCACTTACAATATGCCATTCCTCGCTTTCTTTTCTTTTTTCTTCTTTCTAGGGTGTGCCTCTTGATCTTGGGAAGGTTCATTTAGTTTATTGGAGTATTCTGTTAATAATCCTTCAATTGCTCCCTTTACTAGTGTTCTCTCCTCTTGATTTCTTCATCCATAACACCATCTGATGAATGCTCTACTTTTGTATCTCCATTGATGCCTTTCTTTTTGACCTTCCATTCATCCAGCTGGGCTTTGGTCTTTGTATCTACTGTTACAAACCCCGTAACTGGGTGTCTTACCAGCAAAGATAGGAGTATACGTTGGAGTCTGGAGATACTATTTTTAACAGTATTTATTAGTAAAAATACACAAAAATAATATCAATGCAAATATACAGATAATATACGTCATCAATACTAAACCTAAAAGTGCGGGTATAATAATAATCAATAAGAAATAAGCTCTATCATTGTCTAGGGGATAATGAATTGTCAGATGGAAATATAAAGTTCAGTTCAGTTCATGCAGGCTGCGATAGTTGTTGGTCGCTGTGTTGCAATTGTTGGAGAGGGAGCGAGAGAACAGTAACAGCTATTGACTTGCCGACTTTCTTTTACGATCTTGATCCGTCGATGCGTTGTTGTTGTGGCCATTCACGTATGACCCCTCCGTCCTTTAGCTAGACCGTTCCGTGGTGGACTCGTCACCCAGGCAAGGGTGGACACACACACAAGCCCCCACTGGTCTCGTAGCGTCTCTCCTGGTGCGTCTGAGGGGTGTTGCCCCAGACCCTACTTTTATCCCCACTCACAGGGTCTCAGGTGTCAATCAGGTTGGGATGATGCAACCCATCAAACCAGCCCACTCTGGTTGCCCCCTGAGGGGTTTCAATGAATAGAACAGTACTCAATAAACAATCCTTCTCCAAGAGACAATAGCAGTAATCAGTGGTTCCATTCCGCTTTTGTTAGGAGGAGACATTCCACTTTGTGTATCTCTGAGTTGTCTCTCTCTCATTAACTGACATGAGCTGTTTATCAATAACAACTGTCTTGGCAGCTTTCCGGTGTCTCTCTCATCTCCCTTGATAACAGCATCGGAATAGTAGCGATTTGCGATTCTCCAAAAGGGGGGGGGAGGGGGTATTGGCGATTTTGTACCCTTCTGCCCATCAGAATTGTTCATACTTCATAACACTACTTTTACAAACAGCTTTCTGTCTCCTACTTGAAGCTCATGTAATAACCTAAGTACACATCGAGTAGATTCTGGTTCTTTATATTCACAAAAGCTGAATGCTTGTATCTTTCCTGAAGCTCCTTGAAATCAAGTCACCTTTTGCAATCAGATTAACATATCAGAAGCCATCTCAGATATGTTGCCTACAATAACTGTTGTAGTCAGACCACTGCTTTTGTCGTATTCATGATTCCTCTGAGCAGTATGGTTCATTCTTAGTCCAATATGTTTTCCAACCAGAGGTACAGAGGTTGGCACCAACACCTGCTTGCCCCTTTGTTGGGCAATAGTTCATGGTGCACAGCATGGAGACAGTTAAGCACTATCCAGTACCTTAATTCACTTTCAGCTGACCTTATTGTAGGAAATGTGGCATGGAAATAGTGGATGGATATCCAATCAAGTCATAGTTGTCTCAGCTGATTACATCCGTACAATGTTGACCCTTCTGTTTATACTATATACACCCAATGTGGCTTGTTGGTTGTGATATTTCACTGTTATTTTACAGTGTCATTCCTGCAGGAATGACCTTTTCTCCGGATATCTGAAAGCTTCAGTTTATTACCTTTGAAATTCCATTCAAATTCACTTTGTGGAATGACCAAAACAGCTGACCCAGAGTTCAATTCCATTTCAATTAAGTTACCATTCACTTCTGGTATAAGCCACATTGCTTGTCTATTGTTAGTTTTCACATATTAAATCTCATGGCTAGCCAGTCCTCTGTCATCACTGTATGGTTTCTAACTCAAAATAATAAAACCACTTGAAAGGAAAGAAAGGGAGCTGGGAATAACTTGGGTATGTACTTAGTTTTACTTTTAGAGCACATATGACATGGTGGTGTAATGATGTATGGCATTTATGGTACTTTCACATATAGCTCTCAATCCATTATGTCAACAACAAAGAATGCTTAATCAAACAACATACTTACAATAGTTTTGGAATATTAAATAACATGGAAAGTAATACACTCAAAAGGCTGGAGGAAGTCAGCAGATCAGGCAGCATCAACGGAAAGAAATAAACAGTCAACATTTTGGGCCAAGATCCCTTTCTTCAGGACTGGGGATTAAATGCAAGATTTCTGAACTGTGCATTCATATGGATTTTGTAAACTTTATTTGAAATCAGTTTTAACTCCTTTGGGCAACTTCTCTCCCCCTCCTTTTTTAATTCTGTCTCATCCCTTTCCTCTAGTTCCCCTCCTTCTTCCTTTCTTCTATGGTCCACTGCCCTCTTCTATTAGATTCCACTTTCTTTCAGCCCTTTACCTCTTCCATCAGTCCCCTCCTAGCTTCTTATTGTATTCGTCCTCCTGCACCCATCCACCTTCCCTCTCACCTGGTCTCAGCTATCACTTGCCAGTGTGTATACCTTCCTCTCCTCCCATCTCATCTTCTTATTCTAACTTCTGCCCCTTCCTTTCTACTAGTGGGAGAGTCTAAGTCCAGAGGGCACAGACACAGAATAAAAGCATGTCCCTTTAGAACAGAGCTGAAGAGGAATATCTTTAGCCAGAGGGTAATAAATCTGTGGAATTCATTGCCACAGACAGCTATGGAGTCCAACTCACTGGGTACATTTAAAATAGAGGTTGTTAAGGTTCTTGATTAGTAAGGGCATCAATGGTTATTGGGAGAAAGGAAGAGAATGGGATTGAAAGGGAAATTAAGTCAGCTACAATGGAATGACAGAGTAGATCCAATGGGCTGAATGGCTTAAATCTGCTCCTATGACTTATGGTCTTAACATGATTAAATCTGTTCTTTTCCCACAATATGATCAATTGCATTTATATTGTGCTTCTATGATGCATCATGGCTCTCTGAATTTTATTTATATGTCTGCATATGAAGTGGAAATGTGGAGACACAAGTACGTGCTAGCAACTGCAAAAATTGGAAATGCACCAGTGCATATAGGTCACCATCTGTGAGAACACTCTAAGCTGGTGATTCAGCAGTCAGCTTACATTTGTCTACCATCCTATCCTGATACTGCCAATGACAGAAGGCAAGGCTTCTCTGTAATCACTGTATGGCGCATGCTCTGTGTGATGTAATGCTCCAATTAAATTGCAGGGCCTTCAATAGAGTCATACAGTGTGGATACAAGTCTCCAGCCCAACTCAAACAAGACACCTACCTACGCAAGACCTACAGTATTTGCCCACATTTTGACCATATCCCTTGGAACCATTCCTATCCATATACTTCACCAATCACCTTTGAGCTATCCTCCTTCCACTCTCCCTTCCTTTCCAGGCCTGAAGAAGGGTCTCGGCTTGAAACGTCAACTGTTTATTCACTTCCATGGATACTGCCTGACCTGCTGATTTCCTCCGCATTTTATGTGTGCTGCTTTGGATTACCAGCATCTTCAGAATTTCTCATGTTTATTCATATACTTAACCAAAAGTCTTTGGAATATTGTAGTTGTACTTTCATCAACTTCTTCCATACATACTCTGTACATACTGTATGAAGTTGCTCCTCCAATTCCTTTCTCACCTTAAACCTATGCTGTCTGGTATTTGATTCTCTTTCTCTGAGAAAAAGACTGTGCATTTAGCCCATCTATACCCTCATGATTTTATACACTTGTATACACCAAGAAATGCACTCCTAGCCTACTTCACCTCTACCTTTCACTCAGGTCCTGAAGTCCTGGCAACATTCACTGATATACCAGTGTTGATTTTGTTCTTAGCAGCATCAATTTTAGCTTCAGGGTCTTCACTTGAAGCTGAACAATGTTTCATTTTTTAATAATTTGCAACTTTGTCTTCTCTTATACATTGGTTGTTTGTCAGTCTTTATTTATGTGTAGTTTTTTTTCCATAAATTCTATTGTATCTCTTTATTTTTCTGCAAGAAAATGAAGCTCAAAGTAGTGTATCGTGATATATTTGTATTTTGATAATAAACTTACTTTATAATGTTTGGAAGAAAGTTAACCAAAGAACTGCAGCGATCCTTCCTGACTTCACAAACTGTACTCCAAGAACATGGGCAGGTACAGGACTATAAACTCAAAATCACCAGTCATATTTTACATCAACCTTAGCTTTAGTCAGAATTAAATTGATTCACAAATAACACATACTGTATAATTTGACATTATAATAGGATTTTCCAGATGCTTTGTTAGTGTCAGTTACTGTGTTTTCCATTACATAAACATAGAACATAGAAGAGTACAGCTCAGCAACAGGCCATTCAGCCCGCAATGGTGTCCAAAACAGCTAAAAAGCAAATTTTAAAATACCCACATACAAATCCCTTCTACCTACACCTGTCCATCTCACTCCATCTTCCTTCCTATCCAAATGTCTCTAAAAAAGCTTCTAATGTATTTGCCTCTATCACCATACCAGGCAGCACATTCCAGGCATGCACAACTCTCTGAACAAAAAATCTTTTTACATCCCTCATCACATCCCTTTTGAAACGACTTCCCATCATGTTCAATGCTTGTCCTCTGGTATTAGACATTTAAAGTGGTATAAGAGGGGATACAGGGAGAACTCGGGATTTTGGGGCAGAGAGGAAAATTGGATCAGCCATGATGAAATGGTGGAGCAGACTTGATGGGCCAAATGGCCTAATTCTGCTCCTATATCTTATGGTCTTATAGACTTACAATTTTTTTTGTGGATTAGCATTAGCAATCAATTGGCAAATGTTGAGAATTTAAATTAAGGCTCTCTGTTAAGTTCAGACTAGGATCAAATCACTGAAGCAAAGTCAATTGCCATTTAGATAGACCAAGAAATTGATCAGAGAGATAAAAAATGTGCTGCATGGTAATTTTGTATCTTACTAATTTTCATCCCTTGCGATCTCAGAGGTAACTTCACTTTATCCAAGCACCCAATTTGATCATGGGGTCATCTCAGCTAGGTTCATTTCACTGGGTCACAGAACACTACAGCATTGAAACAGACCCCTTGTTCATCTAGTCCATGGCAAACTGTTGTTCTGTCTAGACCCATTGACCCACACCAGGACCATAGCCCTACATAACGCTCCATGTGCTATCCAAACTTCTATTAAATTTTGCAGTCGAACCAGCATCCACCACTTCTACTGGCAGCTCATTCCACACTTACACCACTCTCTGAGTGAAAAAGTTCCCTGTCAGGTTCCCCTTAATTATTTCACCTTTCACCTTAATCCTGACCTCTAGTTTGTCTCGCTCAACCTCATTAAAAAAGCCTGCCTGCATTTATCCTATCTATACCTTTATTAATTTTCTGTACTGTACCTCTATCAAATTTCTTCTCAGTTTCCTACACCCCAGGGAATAAAGCCCTAACCTATTCAACCTTCCCCTATAACTCGGGTCCTCAAGACCCTCGTAAATTTTTCTGTACTTTTTCAATTTTATTGACATCTTTCCTGTAGGTAGATGACCAGAACAGAACAGAACATAATATATCAAATTTGGCCTCACCAATGTCTTGTACGACTTCAACATAACATCCTAACTCTTGTACTCAATACTCTAATATGAGGAGAGTGGGCCAGGTATTGATGCTCAAGAACATTGAGGAATGATGAGGTTAACCCAGGGACATTTATGAGTAAGGATGGGGACAGATTCTAGATGACCCAGAATGGTGGTACTATCATGAACTGGGAGCAAATGGGAGAAGGCAATTGATGGGGCTTCTCTTAGTGGGACCTCAGTCTAGCTAGACATTGAAGCGATAGAGATGCTCCAGGAAAGACCAAGGGAAAGCTATCCCAAGACAGCTTGTTCCAGCACAAGCATGAGTTTCCAAACATTTCATGGGACTTCATTCCCTTTGTTGACAGAGAAATCACATTGGATACACAAGTGAACTTAGACAGGAAAGTGTGCAGTCTAACTTCTGTGGCTAACGCATTTCACTCCATGAAAATGTTCCTTATTCAATTGCGTGGATCTGAAATAAACAATCTTACCTGTTCGACCTTGATGTACTTATGTATGGAATGATCCGTCTAGATGGCAGGCAAACAAAAGCTTTTCACAGGATCTCAGTACTTGTGACAATAGTAAACCAATTAACAATGCAGCCAAATGTCTAGTGTCTACTAGGCATGAGCAAGAGGGAGGGGTGGGTCAAAGGGATCACTTGGTTTCTATTTCTCATATATTGAGTCAGTTTGATCTTTTAAAATTTATTTTTCTGGAAATGGACATCACTGGCAAAAAGAACATTTATTGGCCATCTTGTGTGCCCTTGAGAAGGTCTGGGTGCTGCAGTTCATTAGGTGAAGGTGCTCTCAGAGTGGTGTTGGGAGAGAGTTCCAGGATTTAGAGAGTTGAGCAACAATTGATTTCCCAGTCAGGGCAGTGAGTGACATGGAGGGAATGTGCAGGTGGTGGTACTCCAGTATATCTGGGGCTGCCTTTGCCCTTCTGGGTGGTGCAGTGTATGAGTTTGGGAGATGCCGTCAGAGTAATCTGTGTGAGTAATTGCAGTACATTTTGTTGATATTACACACTCTGGTCCACTGTTCACCAGAGGAAGAGGGACTTTCAGAAGGCCTTTGGCAAGGTGCCACATATGAGGCTGCTTTCCAAGTTAAGAGCCCATGGTATTACAGGGAAGTTACTAACATGGTTAGAACATTGGCTGATTGGTAGGAGACAGCGAGTAAGAATAAAAGAATCCTTATCTGGTCTGCTGCCAATGACTAGTGGTGTTCTGCAGGGGTCTGTGTTGGGACCAACTTCTTTTTATGCTGTACATCAATGATTTAGATGATGGAATAGATGGCTTTGTTGCCAAGTTTGCAGATGATACAAAGATTGGTGGAGGGGCAAGTAGTGTTGAGGAAACAGGTAGACTGCAGAAAGACTTAGACAGATTAGGGGAATAGGCAAGAAAGTGGCAAATGAAATACAATGTTGGAAAATGCATGGTCATGCACTTTGGTAGTAGAAATAAATGTGCAGACTATTTTCTAAACAGGGAGAAAATCCAAAAATCTGAGATGCAGAGGGAATTGGGAGTCCTTGTGCACAACACCCTAAAAGTTAACTTGCAGGTTGAATCAGTGGTGAGGAAGGCAAATGCATAATTTCAAGAGGTTTTGAATACAAAAGTAGGGATGTAATGCTGACGTTTTATAAGACACTGGTGAGGCCGCAGCTTGAGTATTGTGAACAATTTTGGGCTCCTCATCTAAGAAAAGATGTGCTGGCATTGGAGAGGGTCCAAAGGCTGTTCACAAAGATAATTCTGGGAATTAAAGGGTTATCAATACAAGGAATGTTTGATAGCTCTAGGTCTGTACTCGTTGCAATTTAGAAGGATGGGGGGGGGGGGATCTCATTGAAACCTTTCGAATGTTAAAAGGCCTAGACAGAGTAGGTGTGGAAAGGATGTTACCCATGATTGGGAAGTGTAGGACAAGAGGGCACAAGAGGAGGATTTAAAACAGAGATGCAGAGAAATTTCTTTAGCCAGAGGCTGGTGAATTTGTGGAATTTATTACCACAGTCAGCTGTGGAGGCCAGGTTATTGAGTGTACTTAAGGCAGAGATAGATAGGTTCTTTATTGGATATGGCAGCAAGGCTATGAGGAGAAGGTGGGGAACGGGGCTGAGGAGGGGAGAAAAAGATCAGCCACGATTGAATGGTGGAGCAGACTCAATGGGCCAAATTGCCCAATTCTGCTCTTATGTCTTATGACTTTATGGTCTTATGAATGTTTGGCACCTCTTTGCCCTGGATGGTGTCCAGCTTCTGGAGTATCATTGGGGCTACATTTTTAGGGTGATGTAACTGGGAGAAATGTGCATCATTCACAACCACCAACACTGAGTTGGGATTCACTTTAAAGAGGCAGGTCTGACTTATGATGTAGTTACATCAGAATTTTTAGCATGCTTTGGTTATGTAGGTTTTAGAATTCAATAAAATGTGATATGGGTTTTGTTAAATATAAAACAACTCACTTTGTTTTATTACTGTTCATTACGAACACCCTTTCAGGATGATGTTTCCTGTGTGACACGGATGCCCAAGTGAGTGTGCTACCAGCATCACCTATTGATGAGAAGGCCAAGAGCGACACCATGTTCCCACAACTGGACTGCTAGTCCATGCCCACACATGTAGACTGGACCAAGAAAAGCTGGCAACTGTGAATGCTGAATTTGCCAACATAGAAAGACCTGGAATAGTACACTGATCAAACAGACCCTCGGCTTCACCCCTCCATGTGGTTCCTTTTTTTAAAAAAAAATCTTTTTTTTATTGTGTTTTCAAATAGTTACAGAATAAAAGTGTGTGAAAAAGAAAATATGTGTTACCCATCCCCCCTCCCCTTAACCCCTCCCCCTAACATCCCTATTGAAAAAAAGAAGAAAGAAAGAAAGAAAGAAAGAAAAAAAAAGGAATGCCTGGATATTGGAAGATCCCCACATGCTCCATGGAGTTCGTAATAATTTAAGTATATATATTTATTTCTTTCCCCAAGTAACCAATTATTTCATCTTTGGAGCACCTATATATTTAATCCTATCTTTTGTAAATAAGGGCGCCAAATTTTCAAAAATGTTTCATATTTATCTCTTAAATTATAAGTAATTTTTTCAGGTGGAATACAGCCATAAATTTCTTTCTTCCAACGATCTATACTTAAATATGTATCCAATTTCCAAGTAACTGCAATAGCTTTTTTGGCTACTGCCAATGCAATTTTTATAAATTCTTTCTGATATTTATTCAATTTGGATATCGGTTTTATCCCTTCAATATCACCTAGTAAAAGTAATATTGGATTATGTGGAAGTTGTATTCCAATAATTTGTTCCAATAAAACTCTTAAATTTGTCCAAAAAGGTTGAATTTTAGAACAAGACCAAGTAGAATGTAATAAAGTACCAATTTCTTGGTTACATCGGAAACACTGATCAGATAAATTTGGGTTTAATTTATTTATTTTTTGTGGTGTAATATATAGTTGATGTAAAAAATTGTATTGCACTAATCTTAATCGGACGTTTATTGTATTTGTCATACTCTCAAGACATAGTCTTGACCAATTTTTTCTTCAATTTTAATATTCAAATCACTTTCCCATTTTTGTCTTGACTTATGGACTCCTTGTTTAATTGCCTGTTTTTGAATCAAATTATACATACAAGAGATAAATTTTTTAATCTTTCCTTTTTGAATTAAAGTTTCTATTTCATTGGATTTCGGTAATAACATTGACCTAACTTTTCTCTTAAATAAGCCCTTAGTTGAAAGTAACAAAAAAGAGTATTGTTTGATACTTTATATTTATTCTTTAATTGATCGAATGACATTAATATACCTCCTTCAAAACAATCTCCTATATATCTAATCCCTTTTTGAAACCAATTATATAAAAGTTGATTATCCATTGTAAAAGGAATAAGTCTATTTTGAATTAAAGATCTCTTTGCTAATAAGGATTTCTTTGTCTCATCGTCAACATTTATCTTATTCCATAAATCAATCAAATGTTTTAATATAGGAGATTCTTTCTTTTCCCGTATCCATTTAGATTCCCATTTATATATAAAGTCTTGTGGTGTGTTTTCTCCTATTTTATCTAGTTCTATTCTAATCCATGCCGATTTATCTTTCTCAAAAAAAGATGCAATAAATCTAAGTTGATTTGCTTTATAATAATTCTTAAAATTGTAACCCTCCTAGCTCAAATTTCCATGTCAATTTTTCCAACGATATTCTTGACATCTTACCTTTCCAAAGAAACTTCCTCACATATTTATTCAGCTCTTGAAAAAACTTCTGGGGTAATTGTATTGGTAGTGATTGAAATAAGTATTGTAATCTAGGGAATATATTCATTTTTATGGTGTTTACTCTACCTACTAATGTTATTGGTAATACCATCCATTTATCAAGATCTTCTTGAATTTTTTTCAATAGTGGTAAATAATTTAATTTGTATAAGTTCTTTATGTCATTATGAACTCTTATACCTAAATATTTTATACCATTTGCCGGCCATCTAAATTGGGTTATTAATCGACATTGATTATAATCTCCTTTAGTAAGAGGTAAAATTTCACTTTTATCCCAATTTATTTTATAACCTGATATTTTCCCATATTCTTCTAATCTATAAGATAATTTACGCAATGAGTGCAATAGGTTTGTTAAATAAAGCAGAACATCATCAGCAAATAAGTTAATCTTGTATTCTTCCTGATTAACTCTGAAACCCTTAATATCTGGGTCCATTCTAATCAATTCAGCTAATGGCTCTATCGCCAACACAAATAAAGCAGGTGATAATGGACAACCTTGCCTAGTTGACCTTGTTAACTGAAATGGTGTTGAAATTTGACCATTTGTCACTACTTTAGCTTTGGAATTAGTATTTAAGGTTTTAATCAATTTTATAAAAGATACTCCTAATCTCCATGTGGTTCCTACATCCAATGGTGATTGCCACCCATGTGGTGATTACCAATGCATAACGAGGCCACAATCCCCGATTGATAGATAGATAGATGTATAGATACTTCATTAATCTCAAAGGAAATTACCATGTTACAGTAGCATTACAAGTACACAAATATAAATATTAGAAGAGAAGTAGAGAGAATAAAAAAAAGTTACCTCAAACATTCTAACAGGAGGGTTGTCATCACTTCCCCATCTATACGTTGACTCATTACAGAGCCTAATGGCTGAGGGTAAGAATGTTGTCTTAGTCTATTACTAAAAGCGCTCCTTTGTTCAGCCAAGGTGGCATGCAGAGGGTGAGAAATGGTGTCCAGAAATGCCATGATTTTCTGTAGGGTCTTTTGTTCTACCACCAGCCTCCAGTGTGTCCAGTTTGACTTCTATGTCAGAGACAAGCTTTCTAATCAGTTTGTTGAGCCATTGGCATCACCCGTGTTGATACCATTGCCCCAGCATAGAAGATTGTACTGATGACAACAGATTGGTAGAACATTGAAGGAGAGGCCTGCATACTCAAAGGGACTTCAGTCTCCTCAGGAAATGGAGGTGACTTTGGCCCTTCTTGAACATGCCTCTGTGTTGGTGCTCCTCTCAAGTCTGTCATTCAGGTGCACCCCCAGGTACTTGTAGGTCCTCATCACACCCACGTCCTCACCATCAATAGTAACAGGGAGCAGTGCAGGCTTAGTTTTCCTAAAGTCCATCTTACTGTCTTACTGATGTTGAGCTGCAGGTAATTCAAATTGCACCATTTGACAAAGTTCTCCACCAGGCCCTGTATTCATCCTCCTATCCTCCCTTTATACACCCAACTAGTGCTGAGTCATCAGAGAATTTCTGCAGATGACATGATACAATGTTGTATCTTTAGTCTGAGGTATACAAGGTAAACAGGAAAGGAGCCAATGCAGAGCCCTGTGGGGGCCCATTGCTGCTTATAGCCATATCTGACACACAGCTCCGAAGCCACACAAACAGTGGTCTGCTAGTCAGGTAATTTAATATCCATGATACAATGGAAGTGCCAACGTGCATTCAGTGGAGCTTTCCCCCAGCAATGAGGGCAGTATGGTATTGAAGGCACTTGAGAAATCAAAAGGCATGATCCTCAAAGTGCTGCCCTGGGAGTAGGCTCTGTTCAATAGGACAGCATCATCAATTTCAATGTAATCCTGGTAGGCAAACTATAGAGGTTTGAGGGCTGATCTGACCAATGTTACCTGGTCCCACACATTCAGGACTTTACAACATGTTTAGCCAGAAAGTTAACTTTTCCTGATGTTGATCTAGTTAGAGGCTACCATCAGATGCCTGTGTGCTTGGAGGACATTCCCAAAACAGCTGTGATAACCCCATTTAGCCTTTCATGATTTGTATAGTTCATCACTTAGTTTATTTTTGCGACAAGATGTTATCTGTGAATTAAACAATGAATGGTAATAAGGTTAGATACTGCTTTTCTTTAAGACTGTGGCATCCTGCCATTGATGATGCCCCATCTGTTGCACAACGCAAGAATACTGGTGAGTGGAACGTCCTTCTCTTTGAAAAATTGCTCAACAACACAAAATATTAAACACTGGAGATTCTGCAGATTCTTGAAATCCAAAGCAACAAATAAAAAATGCTCGAAAAACACAGATGGTCAAGCAGTAGCTATGGAAATGAATAAATAGTTCAAGTTTTGGTCTGACACCATTCTTCAGGACAGGAAAGAAAGGGGGAAGATACCAGAATAAAAAAGTTGGGGGAGAGGATGTACGATTAGCTAGAAGGTGATAAGTGAAGCCAGGTAGGTGTGAAAGGTAAAGAGCTACAGAAGAAGGAATCTGATATGAGAGAAGAGTAGCTCATAGGAGAAAGGGAAGAAAGAGAGCACCGAGGTTAGGAAGATGATGAGGAGAGATAAAAGACCAGAGTGGGGAATAGAACAAGAGGGAAGGGTGAGGGATAAAATACCAGAAGGAGAAGTTGATGTTTGTAACATCAGTGGGACCACTTAGAACAAATATGAGGTGTTGCTCCTCCACCCTGAGAGTGCCCTCATCATGGCAAAATGAGGAGCAGATTTCAGATGATTGGCCACTGGGAAATTCTGCTTTTGGAGAATGGAGCAGGGGTCTTCAACAAACCAGTTCCCCAATTTACGTCGCATCTCACCAGTATAGAGGAGGCCCCACCAGAAGTACTGGATACAATAGGCAACCCCAACAGATTCACAGGTGAAGTGTTGCCTCACCTGGAAGGACTGTTTGATGCCCTGAATAGAGGTGAGGTGGAGGTGAATGGGCAGATATCCCACTTTTGTCACTTGCAGGGATGTGCCAAGTGGGAGATTAGTAATGAGGGATTAATGGACAAGGGAATCATGGAGGGAGCGATCCCTGTGGAAAGTGGAGAGTTGGAGGGAGGTAAAGATGTATTTGGTGGTAGGATCCCATTGAAGATGACAGAGTTGTGGAGAATAATGTATTGGATGTGCAGGCTCTTAGGGTGGTAGATGAGGATAAGAGGAACACTACCACTTTTAAGGCAGTGGGAAGATGAGGTGAATCCGGATGTCTGAGAAATGGAGGAGATGCTGGTGAGGGCAATGTCAATGACAGAGAAAGGGAAACTCTGTTCTTTGAAGAAAGAGTACATCTCAGATGTTCTGGAAAATAAAGCCGCATCCTGGGAACAGACTCTCTGCCTGAAAGTACATAAGGTGGGGCAGCGATATCTCGGAAATGCAGTCGACCATTCAAAAGGGCGGATTTTGAACTTTACCCCATTGAACGCCAGACCCTAATCCATAGGAATTGTGTCACTGTGTGATTAGAGTATGGAATTGTACTAACATAGTACTACAGTAGTGAAAGCCAATAGTGCACAAGCTGGTCCTGGAAATAACACAATTTCTTCAGTCCAGATTTCTCATGATATGCCAAATATAGAAGTGTCACGTTGCTTTTCAACAACTATAACACACTTCAAACAAAGCCCAAGAGAAGGGTGAGCTAGCAAGATAAGATGTGGTTACGTTATCAATTATGAGGCACTGAGGATCAAATGCTTATAATACAATTCTTAAATTAAGCTTGTAAATCCCTCAGCTTCCCCCTCGTTTCTGAGCACCCCTCCCCCCACCACCCCCTTTATCATCCCACTGGCTCCAGGGGGGAGGGGGTTACAATATCTCCCACTTTGGGAACAGCTAGTCTACAGGCTCTGGCCAGGGACTGGAGGTTGGAAGCCAGAGGTGGACTACCCTCGGGTTGTGTGTGCGTGAGTGTGTGGTTGGGAGGGAGGAAAGAGGATTGTTTTGCTGTTGTTGCTTTGATTTGTTACTGTTGTTGTTGCTTGTATTCTACTGCTGAACATTGTTGGCATGCTATGCACCAGAATGTGCGGTGAGAGTTGCAAGCTGCCCCCATCACATCTTTACGTTGTGTTGCTTGTTAACACAAATGATGCATTTCACTGTATGTTTTGATGTAGATGTGATATATAAATGAACCTGAATATTCCAACACATTCTTGAATTGACATGAATATCATGTCAGGAGGTGAACAACTTTCTGCAGGGTACCCAACCTATCATTGTCACAGTGTTTATTTATTTATTTTGTTTTATTTTACTTAGTGATACAGCACAGAGTAAGCCCTTCTGACCCTTCAAGCTGCACCACCCGAGCAATCCCACAACCCTGATTAACCTTAACCTTAACCTAACCATGGAACAATTTACAGCGACCAATTAATCTACTTGATATGTTTTTATACTATGGGAGGAATCTAGAGCACCTGGGGAAAACCCACACATTCTGTGGGGAGGACATACAGAACAGCACCAGAATTGAACTCCAGAACAGTGCTGCAGGCTTGCTGGGCTGGAAGAGCCTATTACTCCAGAATTGAAGCTCCAGAACACCCCAAGCTGTAATAGCGTCGCACTAACCACTACACTATTGTGGCGCCCTAGATGGTTTCTGGTTATTGGATTTTGTTGGTGGGGAACATGCCTTTGAATAGTAAAGCACGCACATTTAGACTTTATGTAATGCCCTGGTTCACATTTTTACTGTTATGTTGTGGGTATTTCATTTAGCAGTTCTGTAAGAGCAGTCTGTTCTGCTTTCAGCCTGTTTGGGTTATTGTTGAAGATAAGGGATGATGAGGAATGTGTGCCATCCAGTTAGAATAGTGGAACTGGGGGGAGGTTTTTTTTGGTGAGGGACATTAAGGTTGGTCTTGGGGCTTTTATTCGGCAGGAGGTGATGCTGGAGAGAACCAGTTGAAGGATATGATCCGGTGGGAGACCCGTTTGTCTGAGATGGATTGCAAGTGACATCGGCAGGTGGTGTCGGCTTTCTCACAGACCGAGGGCCCAGCATGTGAGTGACAGAGAAGTTCAAGATGAGCTCCAACCTGTACACATTTGCCTGCTAATTACCATGGGCTCTTTTTTGTTTTTTTCTTTCTTTTCTTTACTAACCCTTTAGTTAAGTAAGATGCAGAAATATAATTCCTTTAATCATCTGCAGTGTGCTTTCTGTTATTTCTTGGCACTGGGTTGTGACAGGGTAGCAAATTACACAGCATCCAGACAAACCAGGGTTTGGGGTAGAAGAACTGTCTCAATTTCATGGGTTGGGCAAGACCGGAGTGTGTCTTCAGCGGGGGTTCACTTTTCTTGTAGGAAATTATTCAGGCAGCATGCAAGCAAAGCAATTAATATAATGCTATTACAGTGCCAAGGTTCAGTTCCTGTTCTGTCTGTAAAAAGTCCCCGTCACTGCGTGGGCTTTCTCCGGGGGTTTCATTTTCCTCCCATATTCCAAAGACATACAGGTTAGTAGGTTAATATGTCACATGGGTGTTAATTGGCATTGCAGGCTTGCTGGGCTGGAAGGGCCTATTACTGTGCTGTATCTCTAAATATAAAGCTAAATAAAATGAAATTATATTTTCTGGGCACTTTTTTTGTAAATGTGTTCCTCGCCACTTATCAGCTCATGCCCAAATGTAACATACTTCCTTGGTGGAGATGGCCATTGTCTAGCACTTCAGTGAAACAATATTGTTTATCGCTCTCATCCCTTGTCTGAATGTTGTCTGGGCAATGCTGCATTCAGGCAAGGTCCAGGGAGCTGTGAGGTGAGGAGTAAAAATCCTCACTTTTGATCTTGTGATCAGAGAAAGATCATTGATAAAGCGACTGAAGCTGACCATCCCAAGACTGACCAGTCTGTTGTTGCCAGTACAATCTTCTATGCAGTGGTGTGCTGGGGCAATGGCATCAACACGGATGATGCCAACAGGCTCAACAAACTGATGAGAAAGGCTGGCTCTGTTATAGGAGTCAAACTGGACACACTGGAGGCTGTGGTAGAACAAAAGACCCTATGGAAAACCTGGCAATTCTGGAAATGTTTCTCACCCTCAGCATGCCACCTTGGCTGAACACTTTCAGTAATAGACTAAGACAACTGTGCTGCTCCAATGAGCATTATTTGATGGCATTCTTACCCTCGGCCATCTAGAACATCAGCCTCTAGATGGGGAAGTGATGACCCCCTCCTGTTAGACTGTTCGTGATAACTTAATTTTTTTTATTCTTTTTACTTCTCTTCTAATACTTATATCTGTGCATTTGCAATGCTACTGTGACATTGTAATTTCCATTGGGATCAATAAAGAATCTATTTATCTATCTAAGGAGTTTGTACATTTTCCCATGACCACGTGGGTTTCTTCTGAGTGTCTAGTTTCCTCCCATGTTCCAAAGATGTATAGGTTGGGATTAGTGAGTTTTGGGCATGCTATCTTACATGGGGATATTTGTGAGCTGCCCCCAGCACATTCTTAGACTGCAAAAAAAGCTAACTTAATAAGTTTGGAAATAATTTATTCAAGACCCAGGACAAGAAACCACGAACAGCTGCTGACATGAGTAGTGGAGACCTCAAAATAAACCACATAAGCAAGTGGTTGGGTGCTGATTGCAATGTTTATCTCTCTGATATCTTCCTCTCACCGCAGCAAATTGATCCAACTGGAGTGCAGAATCTCTTCTGTGGTTTCAGAGTGTGTACTAATGAGACAGTTTCAATTTAACATGATCAGTTCAGTGAAGAATTAAGGGAAGATAATTGTTCCTTCTCAGTAACTTGGTTGCTCAGGTCAATAGGGCAGTTCCTCTTCCAATAGGCTGTACATTAAACCACAGAAAGACACAGTTAAAGGCAAGATCTTAGTGCTCTAAAGGAAGGTAATAAGAAAGCTTGCAACAAAGCAGATCAAAACAACATTTTTTATTCTGAAGGTATCAATAAAACCACTGCTGCATTTATCAATAGAGCGTGATGAACCACAGCAATAAAATTGATTACTTTCCTGCAAGGTTCATGGAAGCTCAATTGGTTAGATTTGACTAAGATTTTAACACACAATTATTCTGTATCTTTTTTCACCCTGTGCAACATGTGATCTCATTAACATGGTTGCAGCATCCAACACCAAGTATGTGACCTCATTAACATAGTTTTAGAATCCACTCAACACTAAGGATGTGACCTCATGAACATGGTTTTACCATCCAATCAAGACTAAGCACTTCTTAGTCTCATCCATGAAGCTTGATTCTGCATTACCTTATCCCCAAGGTCAAGCCTATGCACTAACAAAGCAGGTAGCCAAGCAACAACCTTGAGATAAAAAGTAACTGATGAAGGATCTCAGCTCAAAACATCAACTGTTTATTCCCCTCCATAAATGCTGACTGACTTGCTGAGTTCTTCCAACATTCTGAGTGTGTTGATCAAGATTCCCAATGTAACGCTTATGCAATTGGCTGGTGTATGTCTAGGGGAAGATTCGTCCACCCGCCAAACCGTGCCTCCCGTATACGTGGATACTGTGAAATGCACACTAACACAAACTTGCACACACAATATCAAGCGCACACCATGTACGTTTACAGAATACAATTTATAAATCTTACTAGAACTAAGTGATTAATAATGATACAATATATATGAAAGAAAAGAAAATAAAGAAAAAGGCGCCAGAACTTATCAGAGTTCAGTCAATTAGTGCACATCGTTGGAGCTCAACCATCAAGTCTTCCATCCATTCTTCGATCTTCTCCAACCTCTACGACCCGCGCACCTGGGACCACTCTCGGTGATCGACCAGCAGTGCCTCCAGCACACGTCCGCCTTCCTCGCAGTCTCCTTCCTGACTCCCCAAAAGTCCACGCAATAACAGCTCACAGACCCACACGAGAGAATAACATCTATCCCAATTGGTTAATAAATGAATACAATTCTCGTTATCAGTAACTATTACCCAAACAAGCTTCGAGAGTGCTCTGCAAGAAGAAGCACTCGCTCACCAGTTAGCATAACAAAGGAAGATTTTTACTTTTAACAAACAAAGAAGCCATTTGGATTAACATACGCAGTACACCAGCATCTACAGAAACTCTTGCATTTATCTTATTTTACTACACCTGTACATTCACCAGCCATAAAACTATTCCTACAGCTCTCTGTGCTCTTGTCTCTGAAATGTCATTCCTTCGCCTGTGATAGATATTTGCTTCCTGGGCAATGAAGTCTTAAGTTTTGCCAAGCTCACTTTCTAATCATAACATACCCCACTTGTGAGATCAAACTGTTGTAATTAAACTTCCAACTAACATTGTTTAACTTCTGGTCATAAATGGGAGCCAGTAGTTAGTTCTTAAAATGTAAATAGAAAGCAGTAATCAGTTTGAAGTTTAAAAATGCAGCATTGCAAACAAGTTCTGCTGATAGAGCAGACTGTTAGTCCACAACACCTGGTTCAGTGCTGTTCAAGAGGTGCAGTATAAGACAATCGGTTATTTAATCTGGCTTGTTTCAAACAGGAAAACTGACTAAGTTGCTTATTTCAAGGAAGCTTGCAGACCAGATGGATAATATAATTTAGCGCATCAAATAACTGATCTATTTAAGTTGGAAGTTGTATGTTCTCAGAGAAGTTAGCTTTACAGTATTAATTATAGATAGCTGGGATCTACAATAAGTCTTCAAAAAGCTTTTAGACTATGTAAAAACAATATATGATGAAATATATTTGTATTAAGTCACCAAAGTGGCAAAAAACTGTATACTCTAAATGTAGAAAGAAGTTCAGGCTTAAGAATGGGTTAAGGAACATCAAGAAACATGAAAGAAACACCAGGTGAACTAGAATCCATTCCTCTGGCTTTGATATCTGTGACAGATGATTCATTCATCGTTTGTTTGTCCTTTTAGTTTAGAGGAATTGTACCTGTGTTTTGGAAATCCTTGATGTTTTAGAAATAGCTTGTAAGTTAGAAATGTTTTATAAAATAGAAATCCTCTGTGAGTTTTAAAAGTGTTTGAAGAATGTTGTTTGTATTTAAATGTGTATCACTGAAAATAAATGAACTGTGTTTTAAACTACTTTGTTAACTGGAAGTATCTTTGCCTTGGTAGGGAGGGGCCCTCCACTCAAATAGTGGGTAATTCACAGTGGAGATTATAATAGAGAAGTGAACTACACTTTGAAGATTTAGTAGTTACAATATAATTTCCATTTAGTGACAGTAATTGTGGTTATTTACATCTGATAGGGATTAATGTCTTCATGGTAAGTGTAACCTAGATTAATTAAACCCAAAGATGTAATGTTGGAAAGCTCCACCTGTGAAGGTATGAAAACAAGTTTTACCAAATTTTTAAAAAATAACTTGAAAGAAAGAGCTATACAAGGACAAGGTGTGGCTGATGCAGGCGTGGACAAGCGACAGAAACACAGCAAACTATAGAAACCAACAAAAAATATAAACTGCTAAAACTGGAATTAGTAGCTAGTATCTCTACCCTACTGATTGGAAATCCACAGGGTGAAACGCCTGGAGGAGAGTCACTATCAATAAAAGATTTATTGAAGCTACAGCTATAATGAGCACCAGCTACAGCGTGACAATATCAGCAGAGAGTAGCGTCCAAGACCTCTTAGTTCTGCTATATCATGCCAGGGGATTTGGTGAGTTAACACACTTTTACTGTTCGGAGGGTATAATTTTTGTGTGAAATTTTTTCAGTAGTGTTGTAACTGAGAAATATTTGGAAATATTTCAATCGAAGCAAGCGGCTGAGAGTGGAAGATGAAGCATCACAGAGGGAAGTTCATTTTTCTTTTCTTTAACTGATCGGGGAAAAGAGGTTCTACTGCGCAGGTGCGTGACGTAGCGCGCCAAGGTTTAAAAGGGAGACCGCCATATACAGCAGCCATCGTCATAGCGGCCATCGTTGGAGTGGACTGAGTCGGAGTGGGATGGCTTTGGCTCAATCAGGCTTCGGCGAGAAACAGGCAGAGGCGAGGGTAGGTTCCTGTAAATTTCTGTTTTTCTTCTTTTTTTTTGTTCAGACTAGAGAATATGTCAGGCAGGATGTTGGAATGCTCCTCTTGCAGGATGTGGGAAGTCAGGGAGACCACCGGTGTCTCTGACAACGATACCTGCAAGAAGTGCATCCAGCTGCAGCTCCTAACAAACTGCATTAGGGAACTGGAGCTGGAGCTGGATGACCTCTGGATCATTCAGGAGACTGAGCAGTTTATAGATAGTAGCTTCTGGGAGGTAGTTACACCTAAGGAACAGGGCACAGGTAATTGGGTTACCGTCATGCGAGGGAAGGGGAAAGGGCAGGTAGTGCAGGGTTCCCCTGTGGCCATTCCCCTCCAGAATAGGTATACCGATTTGTATACTGTTGGGGGGGATGGCTTACCTGGGACAAGCTGCGGCAGCCGGATCTCTGGCACTGAGTCTGGTTCTGCAGTGCAGAAGGGAGGGAGGAAGAAGAGGAGAGCGGTAGTGATAGGGGTCTCCATAGTCAGGGGTACAGACAGGAGATTCTGTGGTCGTGACAGAGACTCCCAGCTGGTTTGTTGCCTCCTGGGTGCCAGGGTCAGGGATGTATCTGATCGCGTGCACAGCATTATGAGGTGGGAGGGTGATCAGCCAGATGTCATGGTACAGATTGGTACCAATGACATAGGTAGAAAGAGTCAAGAGGTCCTGAAGAGTAAGACAGGAGAGCTTGGTAGGAAGTTGAAAAACAGGACCACGAGGGTAGTAATCTCCGGATTGCTGCCTGTGACACGTGCAAGTGAGAGTAAGAGTAGAATGCTCTGGCAGATGAACACGTGGCTGAGAAACTGGTGTAGGGGGCAGGGTTTCAGATTTCTAGATCATTGGGACCTCTTCTGGGGCAGGTGGGACCTGTTCAAGAGAGATGGGTTACACCTGAACTACAAGGGGACCAATATACTGGCAAGGAGGCTTGCTAGTGTTATTGGGGAGGGTTTAAACTAGATTTGCAGAGGGATGGGAACCAGAGTGCCAGAGTAGATAGTGGAATGGGGGTAAAAATAAATGATGTTAGTAGTTCATGCAAAGTCACAAATAGTAAATTTGTGTGTGGTGTTAATAATCTTCTGAGGTGTGTATATTTCAATGCGAGGAGTATTGTGGGAAAGGCAGAAGAGCTGAGGGCCTGGATTGACACGTGGAATTATGACATCATAGCCATTACTGAAACTTGGCTACCGGAGGGGCAGGACTGGCAGCTCAATGTTCCAGGGTTCCGATGTTTCAGACATGATAGAGGCAGAGGGATGAAGGGTTGGGGGGTGGGGGTTGGCTTTGCTAGTCAGGGAAAATATTACAGCAGTGCTTCGGCAGGACAGATTAGGGAGCTTGTCTACTGAGGCCATATGGGTGGAGCTGAGAAACAGAAAAGGTATGATCACATTAATGGGGTTGTATTATAAACCACCCAATAGTCAGCGAGAATTGGAGGAGCAAATCTGCAGAGAGATAACAGACAACTGCAGGAGACAGAAAGTTGTGATTGTAGGGGATTTTAATTTTCCACACATTGATTGGGACTCCCATACTGTTAAAGGTCTAGATGAGTTGCAGGGGTGTCAAACTCATTTTAGGTCACGGGCCGGATTGAGCAAAATGCAGCTTCATGCGGGCAGGATCAGTCGGATGCGTGCGAACGCAGCTTTCGTTGCCTCTGTTTTTTCAGCCTGCTCTCATGTGTCTCAGTCTCTGCTATAACTACAAAGTGTTTCACTTTACAAATTCCGTTTCTTATGAAGAAGACTGCCAAGCAAGACTGCCAAATAAACACTAAAAACCCTGAAAACCTGGTACCTGAATAAACTCAGCATTAGCCATATCATACGCCATAGGCGCTTCGATTACTGGGGCCAGCTTTAATAGTAATTAGATATTATCTCGCGGGCCAAAGATAATTCCACCGCGGGCTGGATTTGGCCCGCGGGCCTTGAGTTTGACATATATGGGTTAGAGTTTGTGAAATGTGTTCAGGAAAGTCTTCTAAATCAATATATAGATGTACCAACTAGGGAGGATGCAATATTAAATCTCCTATTAGGAAATGAGCTAGGGCAGGTGACGGAAGTGTGTGTAGGGGAACTCTTTGGTTCCAGTGATCATAATGTCATTAGTTTCAACTTGATCATGGATAAAGATAATCTGGTCCTCGGGTTGAAGTTCTATACTGGAAAAAGGCCAAATTTGAAGAAATGAGAAAGGATCTAAAAAGTGTAGATTGGGACAGGTTGTTCTCTGGCAAGGATGTGATTGGTAAGTGAGAGGCCTTCAAAGGAGAAATTTTGAGAGTGCAGAGTCTGTATGTTCCTCTCAGGGTTAAAGGCAAAGTGAAATAAGAATAAGGAACTTTGGTTCTCGAGGGATATTGGAACTCTGATAAAGAAGAAGAGAGAGATGTATAACATGTATAGGCAACAGAGAGGAAATAAGATGCTTGAGGAGTATAAAAAGAGAAAGAAAATACTTAAGAAAGAATCAGGAGGGCTAAAAGAAGACATGAGGTTGCTTTGGCAGTCAGGGTGAAGGATAATCCTAAGAGCTTCTACACATAGGTTAAGAGCAAAAGGATAGTAAGGGATAAAATTGGTCCTCTTGAAGATCAGAGTGGTCGGCTACGTATGGAACCAAAAGAAATGGGAGTGATATTAAATGGGTTTTTTGCATCTGTATTTACTAAGGAAACTGGAATGGAGTCTATGGAAACAAGGCAAACAAGTAATGAGGTCATGGAACTTATACAGATTGAAGAGGAGGAGGTGCTTGCTATCTTGAGGCAAATCAGAGTAGATAAATCCCCAGGACCTGACAGGGTATTCCCTCGGACCTTGAAGGAGACTAGTGTTGAAATTGCAGGGGCCCTGGCAGAAATATTTAAAATGATGATATCCATGGGTCAGGTGACAGAGGATTGGAGGATAGCTCATGTAGTTCCGTTGTTTAAAAAAGGCTCAAAATGTAAGCCAGGAAATTATAGGCCGGTAAGTTTGACATCGGTAGTAGGTAAATTATTGGAAGGAATACTAGGAGATAGGATCTACAAGTATTCGGATAGACAGGGACTTATTAAAAAAAGTCAGCATGTCTTTGTGCATGGTAGGTCATGTTTAACCAATCTATTAGAGTTTTTCGAGGAAGTTACCAGGAAAGTGGATGAAGGGAAGGCAGTGGATGTTGTATACATGGACTTCAGTAAGGCCTTTGACAAGATCCTGCATGGGAGGTTAGTTAGGAAGATTCAGTCACTAGGTATACATGGAGAAGTAGTAAATTGGATTAGACATTGGCTCAATGGAAGAAGCCAGAGAGTGGTAGTGGAGGATTGCTACTCTGAGTGGAGGCCTGTGACTAGTGGTGTGCCACAGGGATCAGTGCTGGGTCCATTGTTATTTATTTGGATGATAATGTGGCAAATTGGATCAGTAAATTTGCTGATGATACAAAGATTGGAGGTGTAGTGGACAGTGAGGAAGGTTTTCAAAGCTTGCAGAGGGACTTGGACCAGTTGGAGTATGGGCTGAAAAATGGCAGATGGAGTTTAATACAGACAAGTGTGAGGTATTGCACTTTGGAAGGTCAAACCAAGGTAGAACATACAAGATAAATGGTAGGACACTGAGGAGTGCAGTAGAGCAGAGGGATCTGGGAGTACGGATACATAGTTCCCTAAAAGTGGCGTCACAAGTACAAATGTTTGTAGATAGGGTTTGTAAAGAGAGCTTTGGTCTGAAAAGAGTGTCTGAAAAGAGGATGCTGTCCAAATTGCATGCCATCTTGGACACTGTCTCCCATCCACTCCATAATGTACTGGTTAGGCATAGGAGTACATTCAGCCAGACTCATTCCACCGAGATGCAACACTGAGCATCATAGGAAGTCATTCCTGTCTGTGGCCATCAAACTTTACAACTTCTCCCTCGGAGTGTCAGACACCCTGAGCCAATAGGCTGGTCCTGAACTTATTTCCACTTGGCATAATTTACTTATTATTATTTAATTATTTATGGTTTTATATTGCTATATTTCTTCACTATTCTTGGTTGGTACGACTGTAATGAAACCCAATTTCCCTCGGGATCAATAAAGTATGTCTGTCTGTCTGTCTTTTGGTACAATGGCCTTTATAAATCAAAGTATTGAGTATAAGAGTTGGAATGTAATGGTGAGGGTGTATGAGACATTGGTGACACCGAATTTGAAGTATTGTGTGCCGTTTTGGTCACCTAATTACAGGAAGGATATTAATAAGTTTGAAAGAGTGCAGGGGAGGTTTACCAGGATGTTGCCAGGACTTGAGAAACTGAGTTACAGAGAAAGGTTGAATAGGTTAGGACTTTATTCCCTGGAGCGTAGAAGAATGACGGGTGATTTGATAAAGGTGTATAAAATTATGATGGGTATACCTTGTTCAAAAAAGGTAGTAGGGATAGTCCAGGTAATTGTAGACCAGTGAGCCTTACGTATGTGGTGGGAAAGCTGTTGGAAAAGATTCTTAGAGATAGGATCTATGGGCATTTGGAGAATCATGGTCTGATCAGGGACAGTCAGCATGGCTTTGTGAAGGGCAGATCGTGCCTAACAAGCCTGATAGTATTCTTTGAGGAGGTGACCAGGCATATAGATGAGGGTAGTGCAGTGGATGTGATCTACATGGATTTTAGTAAGGCTTTTGACAAGGTTCCACATGGTAGGCTTATTCATAAAGTCAGAAGGCATGGAATCCAGGGAAGTTTGGCCAGGTCGATTCAGAATTGGCTTGCCTGCAGAAGGCAGAGGATCATGGTGGAGGGAGTATATTCAGATTGGAGGGTTGTGACTGGTGGTGTCCCACAAGGATCTGTTCTGGGACCTCTACTTTTTGTGATTTTTATTAACGACCTGGATGAGGGGGTAGAAGGGTGGGTTGGCAAGTTTGCAGAGGACACAAAGGTTGGTGGTGTTGTAGATAGTGTAGAGGATTGTCGAAGATTGCAGAGAAACATTGATAGGATGCAGAAGTGGGCTGAGAAGTGGCAGATGGAGTTCAACCTGGAGAAGTGTGAGGTGGTACACTTTGGAAGGACAAACTCCAAGGCAGAGTACAAAGTAAATGGCAGGATACTTGGTAGTGTGGAGGAGCAGAGGGATCTGGGGATACATGTCCAGAGATCCCTGAAAGTTGCCTCACAGGTAGATAGGGTAGTTAGGTAGTGGGGTGTTAGCTTTCATAAGTCGAGGGATAGAGTTTAAGAGACGTGATGTAATGATGCAGCTCTATAAAACTCTAGTTAGGCCACACTTGGAGTACTGTGTCCAGTTCTGGTCGCCTCAGTATAGGAAGGATGTGGAAGCATTGGAAAGGATACAGAGGAGATTTACCAAGATGCTGACTGAGTATGATCAGAGATTAAGGGAGCTAGGGCTTTACTCTTTGGAGAGAAGGAGGATGAGAGGAGACATGATAGAGGTGTACAAAATATTAAGAGGAATAGACAGAGTGGACAGCCAGCGCCTCTTCCCCAGGGCACCACTGCTCAGTACAAGAGGACATGGATTTAAGGTAAGGGGAGGGAAGTTCAAGGGGGATATTAGAGGAAGATTTTTCACTCAGAGAGTTGTTGATGCATGAAATGCACTGCCTGAGTCAGTGGTGGAGGCAGATACACAAGTGAAGTTTAAGGGACCACTAGACAGGAATACGGAGTAATTTAAAATGGGGGGGGGGGTTGTATGGGAGGCAGGGTTTGAGGGTCGGCACAACATTGTGGGCCGAAGGACCTGTAATGTGCTGTACTATTCTATGTTCTATGTATAGATAGAGTGAATGCAAGCAGGCTTTTTCCACTGAGGCCAGGGGAGAAAAAAACCAGAGGTCATGAGTTAAGGGTGAAGGGCAAAAAGTTTAAAGGGAACTTTGGGGGGGCTTCTTCACGCAGAGAGTGGTGGGAGTGTGGAATGAGCTGCCAGATGAAGTGGTGAATGTGGGCTCACTTTTGACATTTAAGAAAAACTTGGACAGGTATATGGATCAGAGGGGTTTGGAGGGATATGGCTCAGGTGCAGGTCAGTGGGACTAGGCAGAAAAATGGTTCAGCACAGCCAAGAAGGGCCAACAGGCCTGTTTCTGTGCTGTAATGTTCTATGGTTCTATGGTTAAATGACAATGTGATATTGAGTTACTTTGAAGTAGAAAATAAAATGCATATAAGAACTTACAGATTGCAATTCTGTTGTATACAGGTCAGGTTTCTTTGTGTAATGTATTGTGAGTTGACTTTCCGTGGATGACCCACCATTTCATCGAACAAATCAAGAAACAAGATGGCGAGCCACCCAAGATTGAAGAACCAGCATGGGAACGGAATGCTTCAAATGTAAAGGATTTAATACAGTTGGATGCATAAGTTTATTTCTCATTCAAAGGATTTGAATTATATTTTCTGGAAGAAGTGATTATTTTTGCAAGAACTTTGATAAGTGATTAAATGGGATTTACTTTGTTTAAAAGTTAAAATGTTGAAGAAGTTGTCGAATTTGAATTTGTAGACATACCGACCTGAAACTGAGGTTAACCATAATACTTAAAAATGGGAATTCACTTTATTTTCTAACTAACTAGGGATAAGTAAAAAGGCAAATGTTAGTCTGTAAACCATCAAATAGGGAATAACACTAGGTCTAATTAGTTAGAGAAATTGGAGTAATAAAGGTTATTCTAATGAATCTCACTAATTCTAACTAAAAAGGAAAACATGAGAAAAACTCCGGGTTCAACATATAATTCCCCGTAATTTCTGCCACCTCCAATGGGATCTCACCATCAAGCACATCTTTCCTTCCGTACCTCTTTATGTTTTCTGCAGGGATCACTCCCTATGCGACTCCCTTGTCCATTCGTCCCCTCACCCCTTTCCACTGATCTCCCTCCCGGCACTTATCCTTTTAAGCAGAACAAGTGCTACACCTGCCCTTACACTTCCTCCCTCACCACCATTCAATGCACCAGACAGCACTTCCAGGTGAGGTGACACTTCACCTGTGAGTCAGCTGATGTGACGTACTGCATCTGGTGCTTCCAGTGCGGCCTTCTATATATTGGTGAGACCCAACGCAGACTGGGAGACCGTTTTGCTGAACACCTACGCTCTGTCTGCCAGAGAAAGCAGGATCTCCTAGTGGCCACACATTTTAATTCCACGTCCGATTCCCATTCTGATATGTCTATCCATGGCCCCCCCTACTGTCAAGATGAAGCCACACTCAGGTTGGAGGAACAACACCTTATATTCCGTCTGGGTAGACTCCAACCTGATGGCATGAACATTGATTTCTCTAACTTCCATTAATGCCCCCCCCCCTTCTTACCCAATCCCTTATTTATTTATTTACCTATCTATCTATCCATCCCCTTTTTTTCTTCTTTTCTCTCTCTCTTTTTTCTCTCTCTGATCCTCTCTCAATCACTCCTTGCCTGCTCTCCATTTCCCTCTGGTGCTCCCCTCCCTCTTTCTGTCTCCCTAGGCCTTCCATCTTATGATCCTTTCCCTTCTCCAGCTGTGTATCCCTTAGGCCAATCAACTTTTCAGCTCTTAGCTTCATCCCTCCCCCTCCTGTCTTCTATCATTTTGGATTTCCTTCTGCCCCTCCCACTTTCAAATCTCTTTCTATCTCTTCTTTAAGTTAATCTTGATGAAGGGTCTCGGGCCGAAACGTCAGCTGTACTTCTTCCTATAGATGCTGCCTGTCCTGCTGCGTTCCACCAGCATTTTGTGTGTCTAACTATAAAGGAATTTGGTTTTCCTTTGATATCTGAGATTCGGAACCTAAAACAGGATGCTGGAATTTTGAATTGTTCTTAATTATGTAAATATTTTGTATACATTGCTATTTTTATAAACAGAATTTACCTCCAGAAGTGTGTGTTTTCTATTCACTGCCTCCTTTCGATATCTAGAGCTTCTGATGGCCCACTAGAACCTAGTGTAGTACTATGTAATCAGATTTTCTCACAACAAGTGTGGTGAGCAGTCACATGAAATAGGACAAGTACTACAGAGGTTTTACAACAGCAAACCTAATAACTTCACACGACAACACCCACACCCTCCTCTTAAACCATTCTGTGCCCAGCCTGCTTCCTTTTGGCTACTTCCCAACATCAGATAATCAATCATCTTGGCCATCTGAACTGATATCCCTTTATACCTTAAGAAGTCTTTATCCCTTTATCCCATTGGTACCAATGACATAGGTAGAAAAAGGAAGGAGGTCCTGAAGAGAGAATTCAGGGAGTTGGGTAGGAAGCTGAAAAGCAGGACCTCTAGGGTAGTAATGTCAGGATTGCTGCCTGTGCCATGTGATAGCGAGTGCAAGAATAGCATGATCAGGCATATTAATGTATGGCTGAGAGCCTGGTGTAGGTGGCAGGACTTCAGATTCCTGGATAATGGGACCTCTTCTAGGGGAGGTACGACCTGTGCAAAAAGGATGGGTTACACCTCAACCCAAAGAGGTCCAATATTCTAGTGAGCACATTTAATACAGCTGTTAGGGATGGTTTAAACTAATTTGGCAGGGGGATGGGAACCGGAGTGATAGGGCTGAGGAAGGGGAAAACAGAAATAAATCAAAGATAGCGTGCAGCAGAGACTATAGAAAGAACAGGCAGGAGATGAGGCTTAATCAAAACCAGAGGCATGAGTTACAGGGCAATTAGAGGTGTGGTGCAGTTAAAACAGAAAGCAGCAAATACTGGACTGAGAGTGTTGTATTTGAATGCACGCAGCATAAGGAATAAAATGGACAATCTTGAAATTCAGCTACAGATTGGCAAATATGAGACTGTAGCCATCTCTGACACTTGGCTAAAGGATGGCTGCCATTGGGAGCTGAACGTCCAAGGATATATGGTATATTGGAAAGATAGGTTAGTAGGCAGAGGGGGTGGTGTGGCTCTGTCTATAAGAAATAATATTAAATCATTGGAAAGAGATGACATAGGATTGGAAGATGTAGAGTCTCTATGGGTTGCGTTAATAAATATCAAGAGTAAAAGGACCCTAATTGCAGTTGTATACAGGCCTCCAAACAGCATGTGAATGCTGGATTACAAATTACAGCAGGAGATAGAAAAGGCGTGTCAGAAAGGCACCGTCATGATAATTGTTGAGGATTTTGAAATGAAAGTAGATTGGGAAAACCAGGTCAGTACTGGACCTCAAGAGAGAGAATTTGTAGAATTTCTAAGGGGTGGCTTTTTAGAACAGCTTGTTGTTGAGCCCACTAGGAGATCGGCTGTGTTGGATTGGGTATTGTGCAATGATCTGGAGGTGATAAGAGAGCTTAAGGTTAAAGAAACCTTAGGGAACAGTGATCACAATATGATCGAGTTCACTTTAAAATTTGAGAGGGAAAAGATAAAATCCAACACGTCAGTATTTCAGTGGAATAAAGGAAATTACAATGGCATGAGAGGGGAACTGGTCGAAGTTGACTGGAAAGGGACATTTGCAGGAAGGAAAGCAGAGCAGCAATAGCTGGAGTTTCTGCGAAAAATGAGGGAAGTACAAGACAGATATATTCCAAATAAAAAGAAATTTTCAAAGGGAAGAAGGACACTACCATGGCTGACAAGTGAAGTCAGAGCCAAAGTAAAAGCAAAAGAGAGGGCATACAAGGAAGCCAGAGCTAGAGGGAAGATAGAGGATTGGGGAGCTATTAAAAACTTGCAGAAGAAAACTAAGAAGGTCATTCGGAAAGAAAAAATGAATTATGAGAGGAAGCTGGTGACTAATATCAAAGAAGATACTAAAAGCTTATTTAAGTATATAAAGGGTAAAAGAGAGTAGAGGGTAGATATAGGACCGATACAAAATGATGCTGGATATATTGTAATGAGAGATGCAGAGATGGCAGAGCAACTGAATGTGTATTTTGCATCAGTCTTCACAGTGGAAGATGTCTGCAGCATGCCAAACATTCAAGAGTGTGAAGTTTGTGCAGTGAAAATTACAGCTGAGAAGGTGCTCAGGAAACTTAATGGTCTGAGAGTGGATAAATCTCCTGGACCTGATGGAATGCACCCTTGGGTTCTGAAGGAAGTAGCTGGAGAAATTGTGCAAGCATTAACGATGATCTTTCAAAAATCGATAGATTCTGGCATTGTACCAGATGACTGGAAATTTGCAAATGTTACTCTGCTATTTAAGAAGGGTGGGAGGCAGTAGAAAGGAAACTATAGACCTGTTAGTCTGACATCAGTGGTTGGGAAGTTGTTGGAATTGATTGTTAGGGATGAGATTATGGAGTACCTGAAGGAAAATGACAAGATAGACCAAAGCCAGCATGGTTACCTGAAAGGAAAATTATGCCTGGCAAACCTACTGCAAAGGGACTTGGGAGTCCTTGTGCAAGGCAAATGCAATGTTGGCATTCATTTCTAGAGGTATAGAATATAAAAGCAGGGATGTGATACTGAAGTTCTATAAGGCACTCATGACACTACACATGTATTGTGTGCAGTTTTGGGGTCCTTATTTTAGAAAGGATATACTGACATTGAAGAGGGTTCAGAGAAGATTCACGAGAATAATTCCAGGAATGAAAGGGTTACTGTATGGGGAACATCTGGCAGCTCTTGGGCTATATTCCCTGGAGCTCAGGAGAATGAAGGGGGGATCTCATAGAAACATTCTGAATATTAAAAGGCCTGATCAGATTAGATATGGAAAAGTTATTTCCCATGGTAGGGGATTCTAGGACAAGAGGGCACAACTTCAGGATTGAACGACGTCCTTTTAGAACTGAGATGCGGAGAAATTATTTTAATCAGAGGGTGGTAAATCTGTGGAATTTGTTGCCACGAGCAGCTGTGGATGCCAAGTCATTGGGTGTATTTAAGGCAGAGATAGATAGGTTCTTAATTAGCCAGGGCATCAAAGGGTAGGGGTGAAAGCAGGGGAGTGGGGATGACTGGAAGAATTGAATCAGCACATGATGGAATGGTGGAGCAGGCTCAATGGACTGAATGGCCTACTTCTGTTCCTATGTCTTATGGTTTTGTGGTCTTATGCTTCTTGTTATGAAATTTTGCCTGTTACCTACTTCTCTGAAGCACCTTGGGTTGTTTTACTAACTTTGCTATATAAATTACAAGCTGCCTCACACTTCTGAGAAATCAAGTTCAGTTCTGGCCTCATGCACTGTTTGTGTGGAGTTTGAATGTTCTCTCTACAGACACAAAGGTGTTCAAAAAGGCCCTACAGTCTCCTCCCACATCCCAAAAACATTCAAGTGCAACACACTATAATGTTTCACTGCTTAGGCTAATAAAATGGCTTCTCTGTAATGTTCACTGCTGAGGTAACGGTTTCTCTGTAACAGCAATGTTTGGGTTATGGCTGGAGATAACAGGGCTGTGGTATGCATGTTAGCCCATCAGGAGGTTGTTGCTCTGTCTTGGGAATCTGGAAGGAGAGTTTTCACAGTCTTTTGCCGGGGAGAGATGAGGAGAGAAGACACAAATGGAGAGATTTGGTAGACCACCGGACGGGGTGGACTTGGAGCAAGGGTCCAAAGGGCAGCAACAATTGGAGGAGGCCGATGGAGGACAACCGACTTATCAGTGAGCTGCAACTTTGCGCAACAGACTGTTTAATAAGATTGGGCCCTTTTCTTTTTTTTCATTTCTTTACTAACCATATAGTCAAAGTAAGAATTATAAAGCTTAATCATTTAATCACATATTGGTTACTGTTTGTTATTTCGGGGTACTGATTTGTAACAGGGGATGCATTGCACAGCATCCACCCAACTGAGATTTCTTAAGTTTGGCCAGGCTGGGGGTTATCACCCCGTATATTAGGTTAAGACCTACAAGTATCTGGGAGTACAGTTAGACGAGAAGCTAGACTGGACTGCCAACACAGATGCCTTGTGCAGGAAGGCACAGAGTCGACTGTACTTCCTTAGAAGGTTGGCGTCATTCAATGTCTGTAGTGAGATGCTGAAGATGTTCTATAGGTCAGTTGTGGAGAGCGCCCTCTTCTTTGTGGTGGCGTGTTGGGGAGGAAGCATTAAGAAGAGGGACGCCTCACGTCTTAATAAGCTGGTAAGGAAGGCGGGCTCTGTCGTGGGCAAAGTACTGGAGAGTTTAACATCGGTAGCTGAGCGAAGGGCGCTGAGTAGGCTACGGTCAATTATGGATAACTCTGAACATCCTCTACATAGCACCATCCAGAGACAGAGAAGCAGTTTCAGCGACAGGTTACTATCGATGCAATGCTCCTCAGACAGGATGAAGAGGTCAATACTCCCCAATGCCATTAGGCTTTACAATTCTACCGCCAGGACTTAAGAACTTTTTAAAAGCTATTATTAATGCTTTTGAGATAGTGATTTAGATGCATATCATATTTTTTTACTGAGTTAAGTATTGTATGTAATTAGTTTTGCTACAACAAGTGTATGGGACATTGGAAAAAAAAGTTGAATTTCCCCATGGGGATGAATAAAGTATCTATCTATCTATCTATCTATCTATTAAGCCACTAGCCAAAGCGAGAGTTACACAAGTGTTCCCCTTTAAATCATTCTGTTCTCATCCTAAACCTATGCCCACTAATTTGGGGTTTCCCTAATCGCGGCAGAATTAAAATTTTTAAGTTCTAAAATGTATCTAAAATATAAACACATATGGAACATTTAACTTCATTGGTTTTTACTCAACTCATCCCATTTGGTTCAGATATTCATATAGGTCTAATAAATTAATAGGCTTCTTGAGGTTAGGATTGAACCAATCACATAACTTCAGGCATGATCACATATTCATGCACACACATAGAGTCAACACCTTGCAGTTGACTCTTGCAGAAGAATAATAAGACTGCAGGTGGCACAGTCTTTTTATTCTAAGCTGTATTACAAATATTGAAGGTGGGACCTACTGAAGCTTCTCGTTTGGACCCTAGAACTACCTGAGTACTCCTTACTGACTTAAAGACATGGTACATAGCAGTTAGCACAATGCTTTACAGGGCCAGCTGTAAGATTGGGCTTTGATTCCTGTTGCTGTCTGAAAAGGGTTTGTACATTTTTCCCGTGACCATGGGGGTTTCCTCTGGCTGATCTGGTTTCTTTCCATGTTCCAAAGATGTACAGTTAGTGTTAGGGTTAGTGAGCTGTTGGCATTCTACCTTGGTGCCAGAAGTATGGTGACACTTGTGGGCTGCCCAGCACAATCCTCACTGATCTGATTTGATGTAAGCGATGCACCTGTGCCAAATAAAGTGCATCTCTTATCTCTTAAAGGCAGCATGTCAAAGAGAAAAGAGTTACAACTGTATATTTCTAGATCTATCACAATCTCTCCAAAATGTTGCATCTATTGGAACTCCCAGATACAGAATCATCGATGTCCTGGAGCCTCATAAATGACATTTGTTACAGTAGCCACATTGTTAGCACAAACCCCCCAGGAGATGTTCAGCCTGGACAAACTAGGAAGCCAGGAAATGTTCCTTCAGGGAGGTTGGATACTTCTGGCTGGTATCATAGTTTAATTATTTTATTATTATTGGCTTAGTGGTCACCAACTGGTCGATCTTTGAGACTTTTCTGGTAGATCCCGAAAAAAGATGAAAAATAAATACACAAGTACATTATGCCTGATAAACCTTTTGATGCAAATATGTAGTAACTTCTACTTTGAAAAAGGACCACTCGACAACTTCATATACATAACAACACTTCTTCCCCTTTAAATTCCAACATTCCCCAAATGTAAAAGAAATGGGAAACAAAAGCAGTGGTGTCATTAGCTTGTGTATCTCTGAGACTTATACTAGTGTCTCAGTAACAGTTTATCAATACCAGGAAAGTTGAGGAGCTGAAATCGGGGTTGAAGGCCCAGCAAACATGCTGCTCAGAGGATGTGGATCGACAAGTGTTAAAGGACTTGTCACTCTGTGAATATTTTTCATGACAGTTCGATGAATCCCTGGATGTAATACAAACAGCTCAACTTTCTGTATTTGTCAGAATGGCTTTCCAGAATTCTACAAAAAGGAGGACTTACTCATTCTTTTGCACTTAAAGGAGAGAAGAGAGGTGAGGATATTTACGATGAGTTAAAAAAAATGTCCGTGAAAATGACATCTCCATTCATAAACTGGTGGCGATTACTACTGATGGGGCCCCAGCAATGCATGGTGTGCGCATTGGTTTTATAGCACTGTGCCGTAATGACCCTGATTTTCCCAACTTCCTGGATTATCACTGTGTGATTCATCAGCAGGCCTTGACTGGGAAGGTCGTGGACTTTTCTCATGTAATGACACTGCTGGTCAAATTGATAAACTTAATTCGAGCAAAAGCGCTTCAGCACTGCTTATTCAAGGCGTTATTAGATTAGCTCAATGCCGCTATGGCCTGTTTGATATGCTAGTTAGTGTTTTCTTGGTTGAACTAATTTGAAAGTTTGACAAAAATATTTTATTTAATTAAAATACAATTAGCCCAAATAACGGGCCTCAAGTTGAAAGTACAGTCTGAGCTGTTTTTTCTCTGAACGATTTAGTAGGTCGATCTTGTCTTTCACTAAGGCCGAGCTAGGGGATCTTGGGCTTAAAAAGGTTGGTGACCACTAATTGGCTTATTGTTGGTTGTACTTCATATCCAACAATGACAGGAGATCTGTGCAGCGGAGTTTTTATGGTGGAAAAACCATTGCACTGGGACAGTTCCATTCTCTTGACCCAGGTCCAGTGGTACAAGTAGTCATCACAATCTGAGGTCTTCCTTGATGCAGTGAATGACTATTACTTCTTCTGTGCTACCTCTCCCTGAACACTCCATTGGCTTATTATTTTCATGTGCACCAAGGTACCTGAAAAAAACTTTGTTTGCCATGACATTTATATAAATTATTTCACCACCACAGTACAATAAGGTAGTTCAAAGGAAAGCAACAGTGCAGAATAAAGCATTGCAGTCATAGAGACAGTGCAATATAGGTAGAAAATGAGTTGTAAGGTCATAATGAGGCAGATTGCTGGAAATCTTGAGCAACTCACACAAGTAAGTCCTGATAAAGGATCTTGGTCCAAAACATTGGCCATTTATTCTCCTCATAGATGTTGCCTGACTTGCTGAGTCTCTCCAGCAATTTTTGTGTGTGGCTCTAGATTTCCAGCATCTGCAGAATCTCTTGTGTTTGCCACATACACAAAATACTGGAGGAACCTGATGAAGAGTTTCAGCCTAAAACATTGACTGTTCATTCCCTCCACAGATTACTGCCTGACTCACTGAGTTCCTCTAGCAGTTTGTGTGTGTTGTGATGTCAAGAATTCATTTTATTATACTTAGTGGCCTATTATAGTAAAATAGAAGCTTTTATTGTGCATGGTGGTATGTGCTTTAAGGCTTTTGCATCTTCTGCCCAATGGGAGGGGGAGAAGAGAGATTATCTTGGGTGAGCAGGATCTTTGATTAGATTGGCTGCATTATTAAGGCACCAAGAGGTGAAGTAAGTCTATAGAGAGGAGATTGGTTTCAGTGCTGCAAACATCTGTGTCTGCTGTGGTGCTGGGTAGAAGGCATGAATTTTAACAAAGTAAGTCTGTGGCTGTACAAATCTTGAGGTAGGATTAAGCCATTGAGTACCTTGTGCCTTTTCCACTACAGGTAAACCAAAATCCAGGCTGCTAGAGAAGGTGGTGGAAGCAGATATAATAGCAACATTGAAGAAGTATTTAGATAGGCACATCAATAATCTGGAAATGGAGGGAAGTAGCCCATGTGCTCTTTAAATTGGCATCACATAGATATCTTTCTACACTCGGTGGCCACTTTATTAGCTACACCTATACACTTGCTTGTTACTGCAAATATTTAATCAGCTAATCATGTGGCAGCAACTCAATACATAAAAGAATGCAGACATGGTCAAGAGGTTCAGACCAAACTTTAGAATAGGGTAGAAATGTGATTTAAGTGACTCTGACCATGGAATGATTGTTGGTGCCAGACAGCACAGTGGTGGAGGTGTTTAAGAGGCTCTAAAATAAGCTTATAAATATTTAAAGCATTAAAGGATATATTGTGTCTGCAGAAGGATTACTCTGGATTATAAACATAAGAGATTCTGCAGATGCTGTAAATCTTGAGCAACAAACACAAAATGCAAGAGGATCTCAGAAGGTCAAGCAGGATCTATAAAGGGGAATGAAAGTCAACATTGCCAAGATCCTTCATCATGAGTCCTGATGAAAGGATTTGACCCAAAACAACACACACAAAATGCTGGTGGAACACAGCATTTTGTGTGTGTTGTTTGAATTTCCAGCATCTGCAGATTTCCTCATGTTGACCCAAAACATTGACTCTTTATTCCTTGCCTGACTCGCTGAGGTCCTCCAGCATTTTGTGTGTAAGACTCTATTTTAATTCGTTCAGCACAACATTTTGGGCCAAAAGGCCTGTACATAAACTGTAATGTTCTACAAGTTTGTATGTTCTATCTAAAAATCTGTCAGTTTCTGCCTTGAATATACTCAATAACTGAGCCTCCATGACACTATGAAGCAAAAAAAACTCCAAAGACTGACCACTTTTGGGGTGAATAGGCTTTCCTCCTCCTACACCCCAATCTCAGTCCTGAATGAACTCCAACCTCATTTCCATTCACTCCAACAAGAGAAACATCAACGCTACATCTACACTGCCTGGCCCATGAGTGTCGTTGCTCAATACGGGAACAGGCCCCTTCAGCATGAAGAAATATTGGTAAACATGTATCAATTTAATCTTAAAATCAGGATAGATCTGTCACTCATTCCAGGATACTTTCAAGGTTTCTTTTTATGAGTGACAGAATGATCGACCAACCACAAATGTTGAACATAGAAGATCATGCCTGGCTAGTTTTCTCAAAGATAAATATTTATGAATTGTATTCTTCCAATGTATGTAGCAAAATGCAAGAAGTTTCAGAGGCAAAACAGAGTTCAGTCAAAACTACATAGCCAGACTTGGTAAAGTTTTAAACAATTTCAAAGTTTAATTTTATGCATTTCATAGAGGGCGAAGGCTGTACTTCAGCACATGGCCAGCAGCAAATTTTCATCTTCATTACATCAATATTCAAGAGGACTAGAATATAGAAGCAAGGATGCAATTCCCAGGCTTTATAAGGCATTGATAAGACCACATCTGGAGTATTGAGTAGTTTTGAGTCCCTCATCTAAGAAAGGATGTGCTAGCATGGAAAGATTCCAGAGGAGGTTTACAAACATGATCCTAAGAATGAAAAGGTTAAAGTATGAGGAGCATTTGATGGGTCTGGGCCTGTACTCACTGGAATTTAGAAAAATAAGGTGGATCTCATTGCAACCTACCAAATATTGAAAGGTGTGAGAGTGGATACGCAGAGGATGTTTCCAGCAGAGAGAGAGTCTAAGACTGAGATAGTAAAAACTGCCAAGAGGATCATTGGAGACTCCCTTCACCCTATTTGTGACATTTGCCTGAAGTTTGGCAAATGAAGGGCCTAGAACATTGTTGAGGATCTCTATATCACCCATCTCATAATCTCTTCGACTCGTTACCATCAAGGAAGGAGATACAGGAGCATCAGGATTAGGACTGCCAGACTAGGTAACAGCTTCTTCCCTCAGGCTGTTAGATGAAAGAATGCCTAGCCACCACCAAGGTCTTGTCATTATGGCAGCAAGCTATTTTCTGTTTACCTGTGCTGTGCACGACATGCATTTTGAAATATATTTTAACTTATTTATACTGGTATGTGTGATATATATTTTGTGGATGCTCTGTGGTCTGGAGGAGAGCAATACGTTGGGTATATTTAAAGCAGAGATTAATAGTTACTTAATTAGTAAGAACTCAGATCAGGGCTATTGCTCATATTTACTTCCTCAGGATTGATGCAGCTGATGCGATGCCATTCTTAATTCAACGTTCTTTAGTAAAAATTGTGAATCTTTCAATAAAATCTGTTCAGAACAAGAATGGAGTTGAGAGGAAACAATCAGTCAGCCATAATCGAATGGTCGAGGAAGCTTAATGTGCTAAATGGCCTAATTCTTCTTCTACGTTTTATGGCCAACCACCCTCAGGACTAAAATGAGGGGTCTGATAGGGTCAGTGCACACAGATTGAGGAATCAAGAACTAAAGAGCAAGGGTTTCAGATGAGATGGAGAGATTTAATAGGAACCTGAGGGTAGCCAGAATGTGGAATGAATGCCAGAGAAAGTGGTTGAGACACTACATTGACAACATTTAAAAAATTGTATTTGGACAGATACATGGATAGGGAAAATGTAGAGGGTTATGGGCCAAACATGGACCAATGGGACTGGATTAGATGGGAATTTTAGCCAGCATAGACCAGTTGGACAATAGGCTTATTTCTTACTGTATGTCCCTGACTCAGATCCAGCCTAATGCTCATGTTTACTTCCTCAGGATTGATGCAGCTGATGCGATGTCATTCTTAATTCAATGTTCTTTACTAAAAATTGTGAGTCTTTCAATAAAATTTGTTCAGAACAAGATATTTTTCATATTATCAGCAGACGCTTGACGTGGACAGACAGGAGATTTCTTCCTCTCCCTCTCGGCCTACAGCCCTGCCTTTAGTGGCTTGACTGTATACACAATGTCAGTTTGGTCAGTCTGCCTGCAATAAAAGGAACAGAAAAAGGGAGGGAACCCAAGAATCAGATTTCACTTGGAGGTCCTGGCAAGTTTCTTAAGGCTGACCAATTTTTTGGTGTCCCTAAGCGTGCTAGTGAGTGGAATTAATTCAGCTCAATAATATGACAACTTGAACTACTCGCCCTCATTTCCCATGTGTAGGGCTGGTGTTTCTAATTAATTCTTTCTGCTGCTGGTTCACCAACCAGAGAAAACTTTGAGACAAACTCACTGAATTATGGAGCTGTATGCTCTCCTGGGAGAGACCCGTATTACATACTGGAAACACAATGCCACTCTGAACCCAGCAGAGCTAAAACTGGCAAACCACACCAGGCCTGCTTGTGCTGGCGAGAGACTTATATCCCTTTTCACTAACATCCATTCTTTTCCCCCAGTGAATCTATGACATTCAATGGGATGAATAACATTTGCTAACTCATACAGTACTCTACCACTTGTTCAAGTTCAGTTTATTGTTGTTCATCCATAAATATGTATACTACCAAACAAAACAATGTTCTTCTGGATCAAGGTATACAACAAAGTACAAATAACTCACACATAACACAAAGTAATATTACCACAAAAAAATTAATAGAAAAATATATTCCAGAAGATTAAATTTAGCATAAAATGTAATTATAAAAGTTTAAAAGTAAACAGTATGAAGCTACTAGAGTTATAGAATCAGAGAAAACCACAGCACAGAAATAGGCCCTTCTGTCCATCTAGTTCATGCTGAACCATTTAAACTGACCAGTCCAATCAACCTGCACCTGGACCATAGCTTTCCGTACCAGTCCCATCCATGTACCTATCCAAGCTTAATTTAAACATTGAAATCAAAATCACATCCACCACTTACACCGGCAGCTCATTCCGCACTTTCACAACCTTTTAAGTCAATAAGTTTCCCCTCATGTTCCCCTTAAACATTTCACCTTTCACCCTTAAACTATGACCTCTCATTGTAGTCTCACCCAACCTCAGTGGAAAAAAGCCTGTTTGCATCTATCTATACCCCTCAGATTTTATTTATTTATTTTTACACACCTCTATCGAATCTGCCCTCAGTCTTCTATATTCTTGGGAATGAATTTCTAACCTATTCAATCTTTCCTTATAACTCAGGTCCTCCAGTCCAGGTAACATATAACCATATAACAATTACAGTACGGAAACAGGCCATCTCGACCCTTCGAGTCTGTGCCGAACGCTTACTCTCAACTAATCCCAGTGACCCACACTCAGCCCATAACCCTCCATTCCTTTCCTGTCCATATACCTATCCAATTTTGCTTTAAATGACAATACCGAAACTGCCTCTACCATTCTACTGAAAACTCATTCCACACAGCTACCACTCTGAGTAAAGAAATTTCCCCTCATGTTACCCTTAAACTTTTGCCCCCTAAGTCTCAACTCATGTCCTCTTGTTTGAATCTCCCCTACTCTCAATGGAAAAAGCCTATCCATGTCAACTCTATCTATCCCCCTCATAATTTTAAATACCTCTATCAAGTCCCCCCTCAACCTTCTATGCTCCAAAGAATGAAGACATAACTTGTTCAATCTTTCCCTGTAACTTAGGTGCTGAAACCCAGGTAACATTCTCATAAATCTTCTCTGTACTCTCTCTATTTTGTTGACATCTTTCCTATAATTCGGTGACCAGAACTGTACACAATACTCCAAATTTGGCCTCACCAATGCCATGTACAATTTTAACATTACATCCCAACTCCTATACTCAATGCTCTGATTTATAAAGGCCAACATACTAAAAGCTTTCTTCACCACCTTATCCACATGAGACTCCACCTTCAGGGAACTATGCACCATTATTCCTAGATCACTCTGTTCTACTGCATTCTTCAATGCCCTACCATTTACCACGTATGTCCTATTTGGATTATTCCTACCAAAATGTAGCACCTCACACTTATCAGCATTAAACTCCATCTGCCATTGCTCAGCCCACTCTTCTAACTGGCCTAAATCTCTCTGCAAACTTTGAAAACCTACTTCATTATCCACAATGCCACCTACCTTAGTATCATCTGCATACTTACTAATCCAATTTATCACCCCATCATCCAGAACATTAATGTAAATGACAAACAACATTTGACCCAATACAGATCCCTGAGGCACACCACTAGTCACTGGCCTCCAGCCTGACAAACAGTTATCCACCACTACTCTCTGGCATCTCCCATCCAGCCACTGTTGAATCCATTTTACTACTTCAATATTAATACCAAACGATTGAACCTTCCTAACTAACCTTCCGTGCGGAACCTTGTCAAAGGCCTTACTGAAGTCAATATAGACAACATCCACTGCTTTACCCTCGTCAACTTTCCTCATAACCTCTTCAAAAAATTCAATAAGACTTGTCAAACATGACCTTCCACACACAAATCCATGTTGACTGTTACTAATCAGACCCTGTCTATCCAGACAATTACATATACCATCTCTAAGAATACTTTCCTTTAATTTACCCACCACTGACGTCAAACTGACAGACCTATAATTGCTAGGTTTACTCTTAGAACCCTTTTTAAACAATGGAACCACATGAGCAATATGCCAATCCTCCAGCACCATCCCCATTTCTAATGACATTTAAAATATTTCTGTCAAAGCCCCTGCTATTTCTACACTAACCTCCCTCAAGGTCCTAAGGAATATTCTGTCAGGAGCTGGAGATTTATCCACATCCTTGTAGATTTTCCCTGTACTCTTTCAATCTTACTTACATATTTCCTGTAGGTAGGTGACCAAAACTGCACATAATACTCCAAAATTAGGCTTCACCAATGTCTTATAAAACTTCAATATAACATCCCAACTCCTGTACTCAGTACTTTGATCTATGAATGCCAATGTGCCAAAAGCATTCTTAATGAACCTATGTATCCATGATGCCACTTTCAATTAATTCTGGACCTGAATTCCCCAGATCTTTTTGTACTACCACTCTCCTCAGTGCCCTATCACTCACAATGTTAGTCCACCCAAAATGTAACACCTCACACTTGTCTGCATTAAATTCCATCTACTAATGTTCAGCTAATTTTTTCCGCCAGGTTCAGATCCCACTGCAAGCTCTGATAGTCTTCCTCGCAGTCCACTACACCCCAATCTTTGTGGCATTCCACAAATTTGCTGATCGAGTTAACCACATTATCATCCAGATCATTGATATAGATGATGAACAACAATGGGCCTAGCACTGATCTCTATGGCAGTCCATTAGTCGTAGGTCTCCAGTCAAAGAGGCCTGATACCACTCTCTGGACCCTTCTCCCGCAAAGCCAATGTCTCTTACTACCTCATCTTGAAAGCCAAGTAACTGAACCTTTTTGACCAACCTCGAGTAGAGGCAGTTAAAAGTATCCAACAAAAAAATCCACATCCAGAAAGACTGGATGAACTCCTTTACTTCAGTCTGACTAAGAATTTAGAATGATGAAAGGGATCTCATTGAAACCTTTCAAATGTTGAAAGGCCTAGACAGAATAGATGTGGAAAGGATATGTGGTGGGGGAATGTAGGACAAGTGGACACAGCTTCAGGATAGAGGGGCATCCATTTTAAACAGAGATGTGGCGAAATTTCTTTAGCCAAAGGGTGCTGAGTTTGTTACCACAGGCAGCTGTGGAGGCCAGGTCGTTGGGTGTATTTAAGGAGGAGATTGATAGGTTCTTGATTGGCCATGGTATCAAATATGGGGAGAAGGCTGGGAAGTGGGGCTGAGGAGGGGGAGAAAATGTGAGAGCACATTTAATGGGCCAAATGGCCTACTTCTGCTCCTATGTCTTATGGTCTTATCATCTAAGAACAACTTTGAATTCAACTATGAATTCTATCTACAAGTTAAAGGCACAGAGGTTCACCCCAGCCAGAGACAGTTTACCCAAACTTCCCTCAAAATCCTGTGCCTCTACAGATACGGAGATGACATCTGGGGTATGTGGACACATTCTGAGGCAGAAGTAGAGAAATTTATCCAAATCCTGAACACTCACCACCCCTCCATAAAGGTTAAGACCACAACAAGCAGGGAAACATTTGTTTTCCTGGACACCATGGTATTTAAGCTAGCACCAGAAAATGGCAGCTAGAAGCTAGACATTAAGATATTTTCAAAACTACAGACACCCACACAGTCCTGCACACAAGCAGCCACCATCCGAAACTCACCTTCAGGGCCATTGTCAAATCACAACTGACGCGGTTTCATTACATTTGCGTCAGGGAAGAGGACTTCCAGAGGACCACTACTATCCTCCTCACTGCACTTAGACAGAGAGGCTACAGTAAACAGAAAGTCAGGCACATCAGACCTGACTTCTTGAAAGGCCTCATAAATCTCAGACCACAGAACAGTGTACCACACAAATTACCATTGATAACAGGATACAGTGAGATGGTGGTTAATATCCATATGACAATTACAGCACACTTTGAACAACTTCAGGCAGAAGTAAGTACATGTTCGGCACAGCATTGTGGGCTGAAGGTCCTGTATTGGGTTGTAAGTTTTTCTATGTTTCTATGGGTGCTCACTGGGTCATTTCACAATAATATCAGATTTTAAGAGGGGTAAAAACTTGAGGGGCATGCTGGTTACAACCAAATTACATATGGTGGTGGGAGTGGGGGTGGGGGGGGAACTGTAGGGCATGCAAATACTTAAAAAATATCAAAAAGCATACACAACAGAGCTACTGGAAAGTGGGCCCAGCTGGAATAGATGATTACTTGGGAACAGCAGAACTTAGTATATGCAATTCATTGTAAACAATGTTGTATCATATACATATGGAAGACAGACAACAGTCTAAGTCAGACTCACAGGCACTTCACAACAGACCTGTTAGCGGATATTTCCAGCAGCATGGGATCCAGACTTTGGAGGTCCTAGGCCTGGAAATGAACATGAACTGGTCAAAATTTCAAAGGAGAAGAGCAGAGAGGAAATGGATTGAGACATTATAAATTTATCCCCCAAACAGTCTAAATGAAGCTTAAAATCAAAACCTACACCCTAAATAGACAAAACTAAATCTAATAGTTAGGCCTAAAAATATGAATTGGATCTGTAAAATTAGAGCATTGCGAATAGGATAGTTCCCTGATAATTTAATCCAGAATGGGGACATCCATACACCCAGATACAAAAGAGATCACTGAAAGCAGCACAAAGTAGCAAAGGTACATCTTCTTTCAACTTACGTACATCCCCCTCCCCCCAAGGCACGTCAGCTCAAGGAGCACCTCACCACATCCCACAAATAGATGTACAACTCCAGAACAACTATTCCCCAAGCAAGCCAGGCAAAATCCTTCTCCACCAGGTCTCTCTCTCTCTCTCCCCTCACCAGGTCCTTCCCGCCTTTCTCCGCACCAGGCCCACATCTCTCTCCCCACCAGGTCCCCCCTATCTCCTCCAGCCCTCACCTCCATCCCCAACCCTACCCCTAATCCTGTCCTGGTGCTCCTTTAGTGATGAGACCTTGTTGAGGTACCTAGAGAGTGTCATACACAGAAACTGGCTCTTCTGCCCATAAAAGAGGTAGCATAGTAGCATAGAGTAACTTTTTATGTATTGTACTCAACTGCTGCCACAAAACAAAAGATTTCACAACATATTTCAGTGACAATAAACCTGATTCTGATACTGCAGATGCTGCAGATCTTGAACAAACTGCTAAAGGATCTCAAAGTCCGAAGTAAATTTATTATCAAAGTACATGTATGTCAATATAAACTACCCCGAGATTTTCTTGTGGGTATTCAGAGTAGTGCAAAGAAATACAATTGAATTAATGAAAAACTACACACAATCTCAGCAAGTCAGACAGCTTCAAGAGTCCTGATGAAGGGTTTCTGCCTGAAACATCAACCATTCATTTCCCTCCACAGATTCTGCCTGACACCTTGATTTCCTCCAGCACTTTGTGATTGCTATCATTTAAATATAATTCTATTTACATCTGTCACTTCCTCTAGCAGATTGTTGTATATACCCATCACCTTCTCAAGAAATACCCTCTAGAAGTAAACCATTTGCAGATCAGAGCACTAAAATTGCAATTTAAACACCCCTGAACCTTTATGCTAGAGGCTGCTTTTTGAAGTTTTGACCAACAAGGAGGTCAGAAACTTGTCAGATTATCAAACTACCTACTAGAAGGCAGGCAAACACCAAGGCCAAGGACAAATCTCCTTAGTATTGAACACTCCATTGTTGGGAGTGTTGCAACAATTACTTAACTTCCAGCCAATATTGTCAAACCAAACATCAGAAACATCGCTTCTTTATTCAGCACAATGACTACCAACTTGTCAATCAGTGGAACACTACCTCACTTTCTTTTTGCCAGCTAATTATTTCTTGTACAATAAAATGCTTTAATTAACTCTGGTGGCAGTTTGACTGATTAAATCAACTGAGATTAAATAACACAAATCACTCTGTGTTTTCCAGAGTGAATCCTGCCGTGGTGCTGATGATGCACAGAACTCCTAGGCAAACTTGCTCCAACTGTACAGTAACAAGACAGTACTGTATTACAATGCCAAAAAGTCTTTGTTGTGTACTGCTCAAGTCACACATCTGCACAAATCATGATATACAGGCTGATAGATTGAACAGAATGTAACCAAGAACGGGAACAGGCCCTACTGCCTTCAATCTTGCTTCCTTTTAGGCACCACAGTAACATAATGGTCAATGTGACATTATAACAGCTCAGTGCATTGTAGATTGAAGTTCAATTCCAACACTGTCTGTAAGGAGTTTCTACTCATGTAACCACATGGGTTCCTCCAGGTGCTCCAGTTTCCTCTCACAGTCCAAAGATGTACCAGTTAGTAGGCTAACTGGTCAATTAACCAATTGTCCTGTGATTAGTCTAGGGGTAAGTGGGTGGGTTTCTTGGTAGTGCAGCTTGTTAGGCCAGTTCTACACTCTATCTCTAAATAAATAAGATCATGGAAGATCTAAATTATAGACTTTCTTAAGGAAAAAGGGTAAGTCCTTTAGCTTATTTACACACATTGTTTTATTGTTTTACTATTAATAAAAGTACAACAGAATCAGATTGAAAGAAAACATTTTAGAAATCCTGTATTCCATTATTATCACTGAATATGATTTGTTCGCTCACAATGACAGGACAAAATATATAACCAGAACGAAGCCAATGCCAATTGACCCAACTATTTACGGACCAAATACTGATGAGTATATCAGGTCTATGAGGATTTCAAAATATATCATCCAACATCATGTGTTCTTGCAACCATCTAGCTGTTTCCAGGCCTGTTTTCTGGGATTTCTGGGGCCTGTAACCATGCTGTATGTCTAAATAAAAATAAAAATAACAGAGGTGGGGAAGAGAGATGTTCTTTGGAAAATCCTTCTTAAGTACTATTTGGCTCTGAATGAACATTTAAGATGGGTTGATTGGTCTTGTTCATCGTTCCATCGAGAACATAAACTAGATAAATAATCAGAGTCAGATTTATTATCATGATATTTGTCATGAAATTTGTTGTACAATAGTACAGTGCTATACATAAAATATATTATAGGTTACAATAAGAAATATATTTAAAAATGTATGGGGCAGCACAGTAGTGTGGCATTTAGTGTAATGCTATTGCAGCGCCAGTGACCTGGGCCTAATTCCTGCCACTGTTTGTAAGGTGTGTGTATGTTCTCCCCTTGACCTCTGGGTGCTCCAGTAATAGGCTAATGGGCCACGCAGGTGTAATTGTATGATGCAGGCTTGTTGGGCTGGAAGAATCTGTTACTCTGCTATATCTCTAAATAAAAACAAAATACAAAAGTAATTGGAGATGGGGGAGGAGGGATGTTTTAACATTGTCAGCAGGACAGGAAGCGTAGCAGAGCCAAAGCAAATCCAATTTGTGCTCCACTCCATACTCAGCTCTGTAACCAGTGACCCACCCCCCCCCCAACCCATGGCTCTGTTCCCTTACTAACCCCTTTTGATGACATCTGCAGTTTACCAATGAGTGCCATGTCTCCACTATGTGCTCCTAATACTTCCTAATGTTAGGAGCTGCAAAAAACAAACCTGCTCTGGGAAAGTCTAGAGAATTGTGTATGCCATCTAGCCCCCACCTGTAATTCTCCATCACTGCCCTACATTCACTAGCCAGCCTTCCCATCCCCACCACCGGCAATCCCCATCCTTCCCCTCAACCAAGAGAACCTTCATCCAGTCCAGCTTCCCATATAGCAAAAATATGCATGCTTCAGAGCGGAAACTGCCTCAGCTCACCCTGTCCAAATTCAGTTGTTACCAATTCCATAATCTATCTTGTTAGATGGAGATGTCTGGATAGCTACAAACATCTGTCTGAGAGGGTTCTTTGGCAAATCCTTCTTAAGCGGTATTTGGCCCATGATGAATGTTTAAGATGGGTTAATTGGCCTTCCTCACTGAGGAGATAAAATTGCTAAATCATCAGTCAGAATCAAGTTCATTATTATTGATGTACTGTATGTCATGAAATTTGTCATTTAGCAGCAGCAGTACATAGCAATACACAAAATGTGCTATAAATTACAAGAAATTATTGTAACTATTCTATATGCATATAATTAAATAAATAGTGCAAAGAGAGAGCAACAATAGAGGTAGTATTCATGTACAGTTTAGAACTCTAATGCAGGAGGGGGTTTCTAAAATTGTGTGAGACTTTAGGCACCTCCTCCCTGATGGTAGAAATGAAAAGAGTGCATGTCCTGGGTGGTGAGGTTCCTTAATGATGGATTTCTCCTTCTTGCAGCTTCGCCTTTTGAAGATGCCTTCAATGGAGGGGAGGCTAGTGCGCATGATGGAGCTGGCTGAGTTTACAACCCTCTGCAGCTTTTTCCAATTTTGTACTTTGACACCTTCATTCCAGGTGGTGATGCAACCTGTTAGAATGATCTCCCCAGTACACCTGTAGAAATTTGATTGTCTGTGGTGACTAGCAAATATCAAGAAGCTTACCCTGAAATCATCTTTTTCTGAGAGAGACTTTTAAAGCTCTATGCAAATGTTCACTGCAGTTTAGGGGTCAAGTTTCAAGAACTTCCTTAGATTTATTTTTAATAATTAAATCAAAATATGGGTTTGCCAAGCGAGTGTATTAAAATTGTACTTCCTGGCTTCTTGAATGTAAAGACTCTTCTTCTTCACTTGCCTGTTGCTACTATTTTTCAGGCAAGATGCCTTCCTTTCACAACCAGCACTTCTCAACACCAGACTTGACACAGAATTCAAAATATCTGGCAATGGCCAGAGAACATTATGTGAAATGTTATCTTGATGAAAGCCTGGTGAAATTAATAAGTTCCCTTAGCTTTCAAATCTCATTGCGGCAGTTCAAGCTCCGGGTGGATGCACAAAGCTGTATTGAGCTATTTATAGATCACTCCACACATATTGGAGTAAAGCCCAGTTTTCTCATAAAAGTAATTTATGGGAAAACTGTAGCTTTTGTTATTGCAATCAAGTTTATGTTAAATCCTGCACACAGATTATTGACAATGTACACGGCGTAAGAAGTTCCACACATGGTGTGGAGCTCAAACTTTTTCGAAAGTTCTGCCATCCACAGTTAATTACAGCCGGCACCAAGTTCAAGTGCCTTTTTGGTTTTCGTCATAATGAGCCTTGTTCTCTTTCCACCCCAAATCCCTCCTGAAGTTGCTAAGCTAAGAGGTGTCCCAAATTCTCCATCTCTCTCTGCTTCAAAAAATCTTCTTGATAACATGATATATTCTGCTCATGGCCCATTCTGCTGTTGAAACACCAATACCCAAGAATGGAAAAATGTACAAAAAGTGGTGTATACAACACAGTCCATCTCAGGCAAAGCCCCTCTCATCACTGAGCACATTTATAAGGGTCACAGACAGAAGAAAGGAGCATCCATCATCCAGACCATGCTGTCTCCTGCTACTACCATTGGGCAGGAGGTACACAAACCTTAGGTCCCACATCACCAGGTTCAGGAACAGTAATTACTCAACAATCATCAGACTATTTGAACCAGCATATATAACCTCACTCACCTCAATGCTGAACTGACTCCACAACCTATGGACTCATTTTCAATGGTCTCTACAACTCATGTTCTCAGTATTATTTTGTATTGTTTATCATTTACATGATTTGTTTTTCTTTTGCATATTGGTTGTCTTTCTGATTTATAGTTTTCCACAAATTCTATTGTACTTCTTCATTTTCCTGTAAATGTCTGCAAGAAAATTAATCTCATGGTAGTATATGGTGACGTGTGTACTTTGATAATAAATTTAGTTTGAACGTTGACCGCTAGACTTCCTACCTGGAGACAGCATGGTTAGCAAGTTCAGAGATGGACCATGAGGGTTATGGGCTTTGTAAGAGGGAAGGTTTAGATTAATCATAGATTAGGTTTATATAGATCAGCGCAACATTGTGGGCTGAAGGGCCGTACTGTGGTCTACTGGTCAATGACCTACCCTTTACAAATGTCCTCAAGATCCATCTGTCTTAGTTCTCCTAGCATAGAATTCCTCACATCCCATAATTTCCCTTGGAAGAATTGTGCCATGAAGCATGCTCTGTAAGCAGAATGGTTAACAATCCTCAGAGCAATCAAACTGATCTTGCTTGTTTTCCACTGTTATAGTTGGCCATCAGCCAACTACCAAACGAGTTGAATTACATTGTCATTCTTTATTTTTGAATGCTTGATAGCCAGTTTTATATATCCACAAAGTACAATTAAGGAATGTGGCAGAATACTCTTCACTTGCCCGGATGAGAGTAGAGTAACACATACAAAAATGCTGGTGGAACTCAGGTCTGGCAGCATTTATAGGGATGAATAAACAGTCGATATTTTGGGCTAGACTCTTCATCAGAACTGAAAAGGAAAGGGGAAGAAGTGAAAAGAAGAAGGTGGGGGAGGGAAGGAGTATAAGCTAGAAGATGATAGGTGAAAACAGATGAGGGAGATGCTGGGAGGTGATAGGAGGAAAAGGTAAGGAATGAAGAAGAAGAAATTTGATAGGAATCCTTTGAGAGTAGATTCAGTTCTTGATGCCATAAAGGACAAAGCAGTCCATTTTTTTGGAAGCCCATCTATCAAGCATTCACAATTCTTCTTAGACCCATGACATTGGAGCAGAATTAGGCTATTCAGCCTATTGAGTCTGCTCCACTATTTGTTCATTGCTGACCCATTTCCCTCTCAAACCCATTCTCCTGCCTTCTCCCCATAACGTTTCATGCACTGATTTATCAAGAGTCTATCAATCTCTGATTTAAATACATTCAATGACCTAGCCTCCACTGCTACCTGCAGCAATGAATTCCACAGATTCACCAACCTCTGCCTAAAGAAAATCCTTTTCCTCGTTCTAAATGGGCATCTCTCTATTCAAAGGCTGTGCCCTCTTGCTCAAGATTCCCCCACAAGGGAAGCATCCTCTCCCCATCCACTTTATCAAGGCCTTTCAGCATTTGATCGGTTTCAATGAGATCTTCCCTCATTCTTCTAAATTCTAGCGAATACAGGCCCTGAGCATCAAACACTTCATGTGATAAGCCTTTCAATCCTAGAATCATTTTTGAACCTACTTTTAACCCTCTCTAATGTCAGCACATCCTTTCATAGATAATGGTCCCAAAACTGCTCACAATACCTCCAAATGAGGCCTCATCAGTGCCTTATAAAGCCTCCTGAAATGAATGCTAACATTGCATTTGCCTTCCTCACCACCGACTCAACCTGCAAGTTAACCTTTAGGGAATCCTGCACGAGGAATCCTAAGTCCCTTTGCATCGCAGATTTTTGAATTTTCTTCCCATTTAGAAAATAGTCTACACTTTTACTCCTCCAAAAGTACATGATCATACATTTCCTGACATTGTTTTCCATCTGCCACTACATTGCCTATTCTCCTAATCTGTCTCAGTCCTTCTGCGGTCTCCCTGCTTCCTCAATACTCCGTGCCCTTCAATCTATCTTCATATCGTTTGCAAACCTGGCCACGAAGTCATCAATTCCGTCATCCAAATCATTGACATAAAAAGTAAAAAGAAGCAGTCCCAGCTCCGAACCCTGCGGAACACCACTAGCCACCAGAAGCTAATCAGAAAAGGCTCCCTTTATTCCCCCTCTTGCCTCCTGCCGATCAGCCAATGCTCTATCCATGCATGTCTTCAGCATGTGCCATCTGAAACATACACTGCAGTTACTCACCCAGCCTATACTGACCTGCAATGAAACTTGAAATTCAGATGACTGGATGGACACATGCGGCTGACCATGGGAACACTACTGCCTCCTTCTGGTTGCCCTCTGTGCTCCATCTTTTCCTCATTTGGAAATGTATTAATGTTCTTTCATCGCTGAGTGCATAACATTGACAAGCCACATCCAATTACCACTGTGTGGGAGTATCTTCACCTGAAGGACATCAACAATTCAAGGTGGGGCTCCCTATCACTTTTTCAACAGCAATAAGAGATGGGCAATAACTGCTGACTTGGTCATGTATGAATTATAAGATGAAAATATGTCTTCATAGATAATGACATTGTTCTAACTACTGCTCAAAGTCACCCAAACTGACAGCAGTCTAACTCACTGGGACAGCCAGTGAGTAGAGGTTAAAGATTACTCTGCTTTGAAATCCAGAGGTCAAGCCATGATAATCCAAAACTGAATTCAAACTCTACAACAGCAGTTTGAAATTTATATTCAGGTGATGATATCAAGCTGGTGTTAAAAGATGGTATCAATAACATTGGCTCTGAAGCTGTTGGATTCCTGTAAAATCTCACCTGATCCTATAGGAAAAGAAATCTACTGTCTTTACCCAGTCAGTTCTATGAATGATTCAGACCCACAGTCTTGTGACTGACAGATGCATCACGGCTTGGTAGAGCAACTGCTCTGCCTATGACTGCAAGAAACTGCAGAGAGCTGTAGCACCACCTTACTGCCTCAGAAAAATAGCCAACATAATCAAAGATCCCACCCTCCCCAAGCATTCTCTCTTCCCCACTTCCTCGTCAGACAGAGGAAGCAAAAGTGTGAATGTACACATCACCAGGCTCAAGAACAGCTTCAATCTCACAGTTAAAAGAGTATGATAAATGGACTCTTGACATTGTAATCTACCTCATTGTGGCCTTGCACCTTACTGTTTACCTGCACTTCTATATATAAATCTATTTTGCATTCTGATATTACCTGAATGCACTACTCTAATGAATTGGATTGTATAGATGGTATGACAAAGATGTTTTTCACTGTGCCTCAGTACATGTGACAAAAATAAACCAATTTACCTTTAATGGTCCCTTCAAAATGTCCAACAAGCTACTCAGCTCTAGAACAAGGGTGGATGTAAATGCTGGCCTCAGTGAGGACTCTTGTTCCTATGAATGAGTAAAAATGGCCAGAAGTGACATAGAGAACAGCTAGTGGAGCCACTGCCTCAGATCCAGATGCCTGGGTTTAATCCTGACTTCCAATGCTGTCTATGTGGCGCTTACACATTCTTCTTGTGACTGAGGGTATACCATGTGTGATCCGGCTTGCTCCCACTTTGGAGTTATGCAGATTGGCAGGTTAAATGGCTGTTGTAAATTTTCCCCAGTGAGTAGGAAGGCACAGAATCTTATGGATCTTGCTGGAAATGTGGGATCGGTGTAGATGGATGTCTGGTCAGTATGGAATTACTGGGCTGAAAGGCCTGATTTCAAATGAATGATCCCACAGACAACACAGTTAGTGCTAGTGGGAAGGCACTTCAATTTGAGGGTAGTTCTCTCAATGATCCAATGATTCCTGGAGAACAAAATTACAGTTTTCTGCTTGCACTTTGTAGAGAAAGTGTGATATATCATGGAAACAAACCTCCCAGCTTACCAAGTAAACATTGTCTATGAAGCACTTTTTATATTAATCCTATCCTGACTCATTGTATTTATTTATTTATTTTGGAGATACTGCAATAAGTGGCCTTTGCAATCCACATGTCCTCACCACCCAGTTCAACCCATTTGACCAATTAACTTACCAACCTATGCATCTTTGGGATGTGGGAAGATTCGGGAGTATGCAGAGGAAACCCACACAGTTATGCGGAGAACATACACGTTTCTTTCAGACAGTGGTGGAATTGAACCTGGGTTGCTGGTTCTGTGATAACATTATGTAAACCACTATGCTACCATGTTGCACACTCCTCCACATTCCCATGAACACCCCTCCACATCCCACACTCAGTCACCTACATCTAAGGGCAATTTAGGGTGACTAATCAACCCACCAACCTGTATATTCAGGAATGTACATAGAAATCAGAACACTTAGAAGACTAAGAGTATGCGAACACCACACAGTGATTAGGACTGAACACAGGTCACTCAGGTTGTGATGTGGTGTCTCTATCATGTGCACCACTGTGCAAACCACTTACCTCCTAGAGCGTGTAAACCCAGGGCATCATTTGAGGCAATCAACCAATCATACTAAAGAATTCACAGACACCAAATTAGCAAATCACAGGGCATATTCTTCAATTAACTTTGAATATTTAGAGAGCACACAATACAGAGTGGAGTTCCCCCTCCCAATCCACATAAAAAGCAATTGAACAACTATCACTGTCAAAGACAACAAGTTTACAACGATCTTTACAGATTCAGAGAGCATGATTGAGCAAAAATATCAAATTAAACTTCTCGGCCAAGGATTGACTTTATCCATTACAACAGGCCACACACATACAAGTTTCAAGTCAAAGCAATATACATTGTGAAAGAGCAGTAAATATTTAATCATTTGTTTAGTCAGTCATGAAATTCTATTAAATTTAACTTTCTCATACAATGGCATACACTTCCATGTTAAGAAACAGAATGTTAGAGATATACTATAGTGTTATTGTGATGAAGCTCTTCAGTTCATCTTAACTTTCCAAACCTTACATCAAGTCATGATCTATCTGGTTTTTTTTAAACTTTAAAGACCTTTCGTATGGTGGTGAATATTGAAGATAGAAGAAGACAAAATACATCAAGAATATCTCTGAAATGATAGCTCAACTGTTCAAACCTCATGGCCTCACGATCACTCACAAACCAACGGGACTTTAAAGAAGCTTGTTTCAAGAACCAAGGAGCCAATAAAGACAACAAACAAAATCAATGTGTACATCTATGGAGACAGCAACAAGAATTTATATCAGTCAGATAGGATATAAACTCTCAACTTGTTTACGGGAACACAAATTAGCGGTATGGAGACATGATCCACAGTTACTCATCTTGATACATGAACCGAGAAGGACACCACTTCAACTGGGATACCATGGAGGTTCTGGTGCAGACAAACCAATTCAAACAATGAAAATTTTTAGAAGCGTGGTTCTCTTCTGATAACTACGTAAACAAACATATTGAAATAAGCCCCATCTATAAACCCCTAAGAGCCAAAGAAACGTGAGCCAATAGAATTCAAAGGTTAACTGAGGGCTAGCCATTCAGGACCAAGGCAAGTGAACAGGGCTGATTCAAACCTGAGCACTCCCAGTGAGAAAGGCTACCAACTGTGCACAGATGTCACCTCAACTGGTGATGAAAAGTCTGCAAGCTAATTGCCAAGCTCGGCAAATATCATGACATCAAACTTAAAGATCTTGTCAGGTCTTTCCTTCACTGGAATCTGGCTTCCTGATTGGTGAAAGATCTCAATTTGGGTACTATTAGAATATAAAATTAGGAACAATGGTAGACATATAGCCTGTTCTGTCATTCAGTAAAATCACTACCAATCTGATCTTCACTTCAACTCCAATTTCTTTTCTCTTAACTTTATCATAAACAAATAATCGATCTGCCTCAGTTTTGAAGATGACAGAGCTCAACACAGGCTTTCAGTATTATTTACTTATTATTATTTTTTATTTGCGTAGCTTGTTTTCTTTTGCATATTAGTTGTTTGTCAGTCATTGTTTGTGTGTAGTTTTCCATTGATTCTATTGTATTTTTTTGTTCAACTGTGAACATCTGCAAGAAAATGAATCGCAAGGTATTAGGTGACATAGACGTACTTTGATAATGTGTCTACTTTACTACAAACCTTCCAGGAGGAAGAAATTCTTCTTACTCAAAGGAGTAAAACCCTATTTTGAAACTGTGCCTCCATGTAGATCGCCCCCAAGGGGAAAGATATTCACTCATAAATGCATAGTCTCTGACCCCTGGCTGAATAATGGTGTCAGGCATAAACAAGCACAACTTCCTGAGGATTCCCTCCAGCTTGCAATTTTTCCTGACAGGCAAATACATGGACATTCTTTTCTCTTTGCATTTATTTATGGGAGTGCTCTCCCCATTTGAAGGATCACAGCAGCTCAAGAAAGCAGTTCAACATCACTTCCTCGAAGATAACAAGGGATAGATATCAACTGGTAGCCCTACTGGTAGGGCCTACATCACATGAATAAATTTAGAGCAGCCTAGAAAATTTCAATTCCCTTTCTTCAAAATTCCTTTGTTGAGGGTGCAATGGTAACGTAGAGGGCAGCATGACACTATTACAGCTCAGGGCATACTGGAGTTCGGAGTTCAATTGCAGTGCAGTCTGCAAGAGGTTTGTATGTTCTCCCTGTAAATGCGTGGTTTTCCTCGAGTGCTCTCATTTCCTTCCACAGGCCAGGGTTAAATAGGTGGGTTACTGTGTGTTGCAGTTCATTATGCTGGAAAGGTCTGTTTCACACTGTATCTCTAAATAACCATATAATCGATAAACTTAATTTGCTACTGTGCTCCCAATGTCAAGTATTGTTAAAATGGAAGACTTGCAGATTTCATATTGTTGGAGAACTTTGAAGTCATCAGGGTGCATCATGAATTCTGCTCTTGGTAGTCAGCAGATTTGTTAAGTCACATCTTATCGGAGATGTCAGTTTGACCTATTCCTTGGTTATTTTTCAAGCTGTCACATGATCATTGTACATTCCACATAGCTGATGTAATCCCTATCAATACGGATTATAAGGTGTGTCACTTAATGGCTGACTTCACTTGTAGCTGAATCTGCCTCAAGATCAGATGTTTTAGCACCCATCCCAGTGACAAGGAAATAATCATCAGTGCCATTCAATCCAGGTAAAATTGCTTCAATGTGTGACTTGTGCCTAACAAATTATGCATTGATGAATATAAATTGGAGATAAAAATTGATTAAAACTATCTCAGTGGAGTGCAAGAGAATGATGAAAGATCTTAGAAGCTGTAGAGATAAGGTGAATGCTTCCAGGCTCCCCCCTCAGTTGTGTGAGGTAACAGCTAGAGGGTATAGGTTTAGGATAAAAGGTGAAATGTTTAAGGGAAATCTGAGAGGAAACCTTTTCACTCAGAGGGTGGTGTGATTGTGAAATGAACTGCCAGAAGAAGTGATGGATGTGAGTTCAATTGTAGCGCTTGAGACGTTTGGATAGGTGCGAAGACGATAAGGATTGGAGTGCTATGTACACAGGCACAGTAGATGGAACTAAGCAGAAGACTAGGTTGGCAAGCTTGTTTGTGCTGTAATGCTCTATGACTCCATAACAGCTTGAAAGTTGCCAAAACAAATTGAGATTTTCTTTGTAAATGGAAGTTGCCTTTCTACATTGATATAGACTTAGAATTTATACAGTCGTTTAATATTGGAATGGCTCTCAGCCCAAAGTTACTCAACCAAACCTCCCAGAGGCTAACATTGACAAAACCATTATTAGATTTGCCTGGCACAAATCAAATGGGAAGTTCAATTTCCTTTGGTAGAGCTTCTCCATATAAATTCTCTGTATATGTCATTTTAACACACTGGCTTATTTATTCTTAGGTGAACACAAAGAAACCTCCATTTACATAACACAATTTATGACACAAAAATAAGCCAACCCTCATTACAAAGGGAAGCCATACTAAGTGATAGTGACTGAGGAAAGCAAAGTAAGTAAATACCACAGTCAAGTAATAAGGTCTGGTACAGTTTACTGAAGGTAGGAAGTCAGAATGTTTGAGGGAAGAATCTGCAAAAAAACATTGCGAGCTTTCCTCAGTGTGTGGGTTTGGGTAGGGAGGTGTTTCATTCTAAAGTACTTTTTAATTTAATTCAGGATTTAGAGATACAACATGGTAAGAGGCTTTGCTGGTCCAACAAACTCACACTGCCCAATTACACCTGCATATGAGAACTTCTGCATATTCACAGCTAAATGTGAAACCTAGTATTTGCTGTCATTTTCTCCTCCCATTGGCACTCTGCTTAAATAGTTAATGCAAATTTAATCACTTCTCTAGGTGTTACTTGTTTTTCGAGATACAGCATGGTAACAGGCCCTCAAGCCCAACGAGCCCATGATGGCTAATTATACCCATGTGACTAATTAACCTACTAACACGTACATTTTTGGTATGTGAGAGGAAACTCATGTGGACACAGGGAGAACATACAAACTTGTTACAAACAGCAGTGGAATTGAACACAAGTCACTGGAGTTGTAATAGCTTTATGCTAAGCATAACACCACCGTTTTTCCCACAACCTTACAACCAATGAAGGATTCTTTGCAATTCAAGGAAGAGTAAAAGGATTATTCTCTTGCTCCAGTCAACCTTGGCCCTCACTTAGCTTCACTGAAGTCCATTCACCTTTGATTCGCTGTATTGCACTATGCTTCTAAAATTCAGTCCAATTACTACAGCTTTACCTTAATACAGTTCATCTTTTTCCTTCAGGCTCTAACCACTGTTCAATATTCAACATGACAAATCGACCACCATTTTTTAGAGAATCAAGAAAAATATATAGTGTGAAATATGAACTTTTTAAAAAAATAGTTTCTTTTAAATCTGGTCTTCTAAACATGTATTTACTTTTACTTTAATTAAAAGGGATCTCTCATTTAACAAAGAACATGAGAAATAGGAACAGAAGTAGCCATTTGGCCCATTAAGCCTGGTCTGCCATTCAATAAGATCATAGCTGATCTGGTGATGGATTCAGTTTCACCAACCCTAGGTTAAGTGCTCTTTGGGGGTATTTTGCTATTGTTTGCGTAGTGGGGGTGGGGATGGGTCGGTGCTTCTGCTGGCGCAAGTGGGGGGAGGGAGAAGGTCCATGCTTCTGCAGCTGCTTGTGCATGGGAGAGGGAGGGGGTCTTGGGTTCCGATATTTCTATCGTTCATTCTTTGGGGTTTCTTGTTTCATGGATGTTTGCGAAGAGTAGGGATTTCAGGTTGTATACTGTATACATTCTCTGATAATAAATTGAACTGTTTAAACCTTAATTCCCATGTTATGCAAAATATAACAGTGACTTAAATATATTTGATCAGGTGCCGTTACTGTTTCACCAGGCAGAGAATTCCACAGATTCACCACTCTGGGAAAAGTAGTTTCTCCTCATCTCCATCATAAATCTATCTCCCAAAATCTGAAGGCTATGTTCCTAGTTCTAGTCTCATTTAAAGAATAAAAATTATTTGTCAAAATATACAAGAGAAATGCATCACTTGGGTCAAAAATCACAATCTTGGTATTGTGCAGGTGGCAGCCTGCAAGTGTTGCCATGCTTCCAGCACCAACATAGCATGCCCACAAGATTTCTGGATTTCTAGCATCTGCAAAATCACTTGTGTTTATGTCCTTATAATTGAATGCCTTCTAATGTATGTAGGGTCAGCAGCCTAAAATATTGGCCCTATTTCTTTCTTCACTGATGCTGCCCAACATGCAGAGCAGCTGTAGCATTCTCACTTGGATTTCCAGCACCTTCAGGTTTATCACTCCTTCCGACCTGATACTTTTAACAGAAGAGCATAGACTTTGTAACCATTTGTTGCAGTGAATTTCCACAAGACTGATTGCTGGATACTTGGGTCCTCTAGTGAGCAGAGTGGGTACTTTGTGGAATTAAGAATGGGAGATTATGTTTTTCCGGTGACGTCATCGTCGAGAATGGCAGCTTAAGTCACTAGCTCCACCGGAAAAATGCATATTAAGCCCCGTTAACCCATCAAATATAATATTTTTTGAAAAATATTTGAACTGAAAAGAGGGGCAAGAATGGGGAAAAGGAATGGAAATAAAAAAAGCGACACTGCGGAGCCTGTGTCCAAGAGGAGTGCAGCGAGCGGCTCTCCTACCCGACCACGTGCCAGTGAGGCGGACGCTGGGCCTCGTTCAGGTGAAGCAGTGAATATCTTCGAAATCCTGAAAGAAATAATGGAGGTCCAGAAAGATATAAAGCAACAGCTCCATGATATTAAGTCAGAGCTCACCAGCGTCAATCAAAAAATAGCGGTGGCAGAGACTCGAATTGAGAAGGTGGAAGATCGCATTCAAAACATGGAACGGATACTAAGTAAGACAATAAAAATATTACATCACCAAGAAGGTAAACTGTTTGACCTGGAGGGAAGATCATGGCGGAAAAATATCAGAATCTACAACGTTCCCAAAGGAGCGAAGGGCTCGTCTATGACGGAGTTTGTCGGAAAGTTACCGTGGGATGCGCTGGATCTTCCCCCGGCTATGGAGCTGGAAGTCGAAAGAGCTCTCTGCACGCTCATCCCGAAACTTACCCGGGATAGAAAGACACTCAATAATAATTAAATTCCTTCAGTACAGCACCAAGGCGGAGATTCTACGAAGGACCTGGGGTAAGAAGAGAGTGTTTTTAGAGGATAAATTAATATATTTTGACCAAGATTACCCCCCCCCACGGTCTTACAGAAATGCAAAGAATACTCTGAAGTAAAGAGAGTACTAAAGCAAAATAAGATTAGATTTCAAACTCCATACCCTGCTAAACTTTGAGTGTTTTATGACAACGGGACGCGGTTGTACCAGACAGTGGAAGAGGCAACTACAGACATAAAGGCCAGAGGGTTGCCCGTCAGCATGACCAAAACGAGGGAAAGCCTAGCTGAGGAATTATCCCGCTCCACTTGAGAAATAGTGCGAGAATCGAGAAGGCAGGAGACGGGAGGAGGCCGAGAGAAATATATCAGGAAGAGACCAGGAGTTTCCCAAAGACAGTCCTCACCCCCTTCAGAAAAGCCATAGGGTTTGGCTAACTTTAGAAATGTTGAGAAGCTAAACGGAAGCAAAAGTACATGATGATATATCTATCTCGAGAAATACTTATTATAATGTGGATTTTATATTACTTAGTTGTTATTCTTTATTCGCTTACTTAATCCTTTTCCCTACCAAAATGAGAATATATATATATATATATATATATATATATGTGTGTGCATATATGTGCATGTATGTAATGTGTGTGTGTGTGTGTGTGTGTGTGTGTGTGTGTGTGTATGTGTATACTATATATATATATAGGAGGAGTACACAGGGATATCTTTGCTGTGTAATGGATTTGTTCACTGACTTTTATGAATACTGCAATGGGGGCCCTCAACTCACAAGTAGGAGGGGTTATCCCCCAATGCAAGACATTTCCTCTAGCTTAATGCAGGGTCATCTACTACAGATCTCAGCCTTGGAATCACACGTTCGTTGCCATTTTTGTTATTATTTGCGTTTCTTGGTTCTTATTTGTTCAGGGAGTAGATCGATCAAGTTTTATTCTAATTTCAATGATACATTGACAGATAAATACAGATGGCTAAGGACAAGGTAAAATTCATTTCTTTTAATGTCAATGGGCTATTAAATCCAATCAAACGTAAGAGAATTTTATCTAAAATGAAAAAAGAACAAGCCCACGTAGTATATTTACAGGAAACTCATTTAAGTGATAATGAGCATAAAAAACTAAAGAGAATGGGCTTCATTAATCAGTTTTTCTCCTCATATAAATCAGGACATAGGAGAGGAGTTGCTATTCTTATCTCAAGTAAGCTAAATTTTGAAAAAGTATTCGAAATGGGAGCTAAAGAGGGCAGATATATTCTGATAAGGGGGAATATGGATAGCAATTCAGTTACTCTGTTGAATATATACACACCCCCGGGAAGTGATATTGGTTTCTTTCAGAAAATTACTGATATTATGGTAACGGAAACAGAAGGTCTCCTGATATGTGGGGGAGACTTAAATTTACAATTACAACCAAACTTAGACTCTTCCAATAGGAAAACCTATGAAACAAAATCTTTACATAAGAAAGTTAATACACTTTTTGAGGATGTTGGTTTAATTGATATATGGAGGGACCTTTTCCCTGACAGAAGGGATTACACTCATTATTCTGCTCCCCATTCTGTATATACAAGAATAGACTATTTCATAACATTTGGAAAAGATAAAGACAAAACAAACACCTGTGGAATTGGGACAAGAGATGTAAGTGACCATGCACCTATATATTTATCTGTTGATTTTGACCTACAACCAAAGAATACTATTTGGAAACTAAATTCAAATCTACTCAATGATCTGTACTTTAAGGAACAAATTAAAAAAGAAATTGGTCTCTACTTAGAATTTAATGATAATGGAGAGGTTTCACCTCCCATTTTATGGGATACTCTGAAGGCGGTCTTAAGAGGGAAAATTATAGCGATATCTTCATATAAGAAAAAAATAAGGAATAAAACATTAGGGGAATTACAAAATAGGCTGAAGGAACTGGAGAAAAAACACAAATTGTATTTGGCACAGGATACATTAGGGGAAATTAAAAGAATTAGGAATGAAATAAATAATTTGGCTACACAAGAAATCAGGAAAAACTTAATGTTTCTGAAACAGAGACATTATGAAAGTGGATCGAAATCTATGAAAATACTGGTGTGGAAACTGAAAAAAAAGAGCAGAAAATACAATTCATAGAATTAGGGACCCAAGAACGAAAATGATAAAAAATAAGCTAAGTGAAATTCAAGAAGCTTTTGAAGTGTTTTACAAAACTCCATGTTCCAAAGTTCCAGGGGGAAGCATAACCCAAACGGACACCTTCTTGAATTCTCTAGAGTTACCCACTTTAAGCGAAGAACAAAATAGAACGATGACTGCTGACATAACTGAAGTTGAATTATAACCTGCAATTAGTAGGCTTGAATTAAGCAAATCACCAGGATCAGATGGGTATATGGCAGAGTGGTACAAAGAATTTAAAAATGAGTTAATTCCTGTTTTACTCCCCACACTGAACTGGGCTCTAAAAAAGGCACAAATGCCACCCAGTTGGAAGGAAGCGATAATCTCAGCTATACCGAAAGAAGGCAAGAATAAAATGGAATGTGGGTCATTTAGACCAATATCTGTTCTTAATGTAGATTATAGGTTATTTACCTCCATCATGGCCAAACAATTAGAGGAGTTTCTACAAATACTGATACGTAACAATCAGACAGGTTTTATTCGACAACGCCAGACTCAAGACAATATACGAAGTACACTTCACATTCTGGATCATATACAAAAAAATAAAATTGAAGCAATAGTGATAAGCGTGGATGCTGAAAAAGCATTTGATTCGGTTAATTGGAATTTCCTTTACAGAGTTTTACATAGATTTGGTTTCCAAGACACAATTATTAAAACTATACAGACACTATATGACAATCCTACTGCTAGGATTAAAATCAATGGATATTTATCAAATAGTCTTACCCTAGAAAGGGGCATGAGATAGGGTTGTGCATGGTGACCACTACTCTTTGCGTTATATCTGGAACCATTAGCTCAATACATCAGACAAAATGAAGATATCAGGGGAATTACTATTAAAGGGACAGAGCATAAATTGGCTTGTTATGCGGATGACATTTTGACCTATCTAGGGCAATCAACATACTCTTTACCTAAATTGATGCAATCCTTTGAACAATATGGTCAATTATCAGGATACAAGATCAACATAGATAAAACCCAATTACTTTCATATTACTACAGCCCACCAAGAGAAATTGAAAGTCGATACCCCTGGGCATGGCACACAGAGTCTTTCAAATATTTGGGCATCATTATGCCAAAAGATTTGGCAACATCATCAGAATGTAATTATCAGCCTTTATATAAAAAATTAAGGAAGATATGGCAAGATGGAACCTGATTCCTTTTTTCAGTCTCAGTTCAAGGATTGAGTCTATTAAAATGAATATACTGCCCAGACTGTTATATCTCTTTCAGACCCTACCAATAGAGATTAATCAAAATCAATTCAATGAATGGAACAAGATGTTATCAAGGTATATTTGGCAGGGTAAAAGGCCTAGAGCTCATCTCAAAACTTTGCAATTAGCAAAGGAAAAGGGGGGATGGGGCCTACCTTCTCTTAGAGATTATTATTTTGCAGCACAGTTGAGAGCTGTGATATGTTGGTGCAACCCATCATATGATGCTGAATGGAAAAACATTGAGGAGCGGGTACTTCCCATCCCCATACAAGCAATTTTGGCTGATAACAACCTACAAAGGTCCGTAAATACTATTGATATCCCATGGGTGAAATTGACTCTTAAAATGTGGAAAACTACTATAAAAGAATATAATCTAGAGGGAGATATTGCAATTCTTAAATGGTGTGCATATGACTCGGATTTTACACCAAATAAATTGGATGCTAGATTTAAGGACTGGACAGCTAAAGGAATAACAGTTCTTTGCAACATAATGAAAGAAGGAACACTGTTCAGTTTTGAAATGCTTAAAGAGATACACTTACTAGAAAAACAAGATTTTTATCGGTATTTATAGATGTGACAATATGTTAATAAGATGCTTAAAAATTTAACCAAGACAAATACATGCTTGATAGAGCTCTTTAGAAAAGCATATAATTCAGATAATGGTAGTAGAATCATTTCAAGCATGTATAAGGGGTTGTCAAATCTTAAAGCACATTTGACTTCATACATTAAAACAAAATGGGAGAAGGAAGGAGGGATAATTATATCTGAGGAAGACTGGACAATATGGAGATATGGAAGTGTACTAGTTCACAGAACTGGAGGGAGTTTGGATGGAAAAACTTGATAAGATATTTTATTACACCCTCTCAGAAATCCCATTATGATAGTAACCTCCCTGTTTGCTGGAGAAATTGTGGAAATCAAAATGCAAAATCATTATCATATTTTTTGGGACTGCCCTGTTATCAAAAACTATTGGAGGGGGATACACAATGCCCTACAAGACATCTTTAAATGTGAAATACCCTTAGAGAGTAAGACCATATATTTTGGATATATACCTCAAGAATAGTTGAAAAGAGATAAATATTTAATGAATATACTGTTGGTGGCTGGTAAAAAGACTCTTACTAGGAAATGGTTATCACAGGAGAGCCTATCATTAAATACATGGATGGAAATTACAATGGACATTTACAAAATGGAGAAGATAACAGAATCTGTTAATCATAAGCTGGAACAATTTGATTCATACTGGGAAAAATGGTTTAACTACATAATGCCTCATAGGCCTGATTTTATTCTCACAAATCAATGAATCTGTTGTAAAAAAAAAGATCACTCCCTACTTGTACATAGTTCTTTCCTTTTGCTTGTTTTTTCTTTCCACTCTTTTCTATAAGTGTGTACCTCAGATAAATACTTTGTGGAGATTTGTGATATATATGATTATATGATATATATTTACAATGTCTGAAATACATTTTATGGAAATGTTTGTTTGATGAACTTCAATAAAAAAATAAATTACAAAAAAAGAATGGGAGATTATACTGTATAGAGTAGCATATCCATTAGTACAACACTAATGCAACAATGGCTATAAAATCAGGGTTTAATTCCTGCCATTATCTGTAGGGTGTTTGTACATTCACTCTGTGACCATGTGGGTTTTCTTTGTGTGCTCCAGTGTTCTCCCACATTCCAAGCATACAGGTTAGGGTTGGTGCTGGAAATGTGCAAACGTTTCTGTGCTGCCCAGCACAATCCTTGATAATTTGATTTGATGCAAATGCATTTCACTGTATGTTTCAATGTACAGTATATGTGACAAATAAAGCTAATCTAGTCTATCACTGATAAATAGTAAGTGTGACAGGGCTTGTTAGCAGAGAAGATGTGACGACGTTTTCCCAGAGTTCCAAACTGCATTTGGAAATTACCTCAAGTTAAGGGAGTAGCCATTTACGATATATTGTAGATTTCTTCTCTCAACAGGTTGTGAATCTTTGGACTTGTCTACTCCAAGGACTCTTGATCTTTGTAGGCAGATTCTTTTAAGTTTAGCAAAGAGCACTCTTATAAGAGCAAGAAAAAGGGGAAGACAACCATTTGGCCCATCAATCCTGTTCTGCCTTTCAATAAGATCATGGCTGATCTGACCTTGGCCTCCATCCCACTTTCGTGCATCACTTCCCCTATAGTCCACAATAATTTTTTCTTCATTTTTCTATATACTTAATGGCTCCACAGATCTTGTGAAGATATAACTCTTGAGCAATGTTCCTGATTTTAGACATCATTTTCAATTTGGTGTTAGCCATTGGGGATGCATGTTGTCCATTAACTTAGCAGGTATCAGGCAGACAGAGCACTTGTAGATTGAATAAATCCCACCAAAAGAAAAACAGGGAAGATAAACCATACTTAAATCATTGCATAGAAAGCTTAGTGTAGTTCAGGGTGTTTGTGAGGGATTAAAAAATAAATATAATTATTAAGGTGTGCAGAAATGAATAGCACTTTGTCTCAAGTTAGGCAATAGATTTAGTTCCCAATTCAAAGACTATGACAGACAATAAATTTCCCAATCTATGTCAGCAATAATAAACATGATTCTGATTCTTACTGGAGACCAGAGCATAAAATGCTTAGGGTAAGCTTTGGTACAGCACTGAAGAAAGGCACCTCTGTCAGGAATGCTGACTTTCAGCTGACATTTTACATTGAGCTTGTATGTTCAGGTGTATGGAGAAGATTACACAGTTACACTACTCAATCCCAAAGTGGAGGGTTTCTCCCTGGTGTGTTGGTCAATCATTACCCCTTTGCCAATGTCACCAAAACTGATCTGGCTATTGTTACATTACCGGTTGCCAGTCTTCGCTATATGATAATTGAAACTAGAGGCTTTCGATATTAACAAAGTAGTTCACCAGTGATTGTGGTACTGTAAATCATTTTTCAAAAACTAATGAGGCAGCTCCTCCATTGACTCCAAATCACAAGTTCCCTGCCTGATTCTATTCCTTCTAATCTAGTCACTGATTATAGTAATCAGTGAGCAATCCACCTTCCAGCACTTCAAAGCCAACGAGCAATGAGGGAGCCCTTCTCAGAACAGGCAGTACACAGCTCTCACATAATCGCTTTGAGAGCTGATGAGGCTGCAGCCCCAAGTTCATTAGCTGTCAAAGCTGTCTGCTGGAAGGGACTTTTAAAATGCCAGATCGGTTTTGGTGATATTGGCTAAGGGACGTTCAGTCAACTCAGGACGTTCAAATGGGCAAGAATGCAAGAAGCTGTAGAGAATAGCATCACGGGCATATCTATCGGTAAAGCAGTGCGTGCGCTGCTGAGGACCCGTGACTCCACCTTCAGAGCAGGCAACAAGGCAGTCCTAACAATAGCAAGGGCCAAACTGTCCCAGGCCATCAGAGGGGCAAAGCGTGTACACGTCCAGCGAATCCACAGCCACTTTCAGGACAGCGGCGACATGCAGCGCATGTGGAAGGGCATCTAGGACATCACCAATTACAGGACAACATCACCTGACTGTGCGGGGGATTCCTCCCACCCAGATGCGCTGAATAACTTATACGCCCATTTTGAGGTGGAAAATGACGTGGCGGCGAGGAAGTTCACCCCTCCTACAAATGACCAGGTGCTGTGTCTCACCATGGCCAACGTGAGAAGAACCCTGTGCAGGGTCAACCCACGGAAAGCTGCTGGACCAGACAACATTCCTGGTAGAGTGCTCAGAGGATGTACAGACCAGCTAGCAGATGTTCTCATTGACATTTTCAACATCTCCATGAGCAGTGCCACCGTTCCAACATGCTTCAAGGCTGCCACCATCGTCCCCGTGCTGAAGAAGTCTTCAGTGACCTGCCTAAATGACTATTGTCCCATTGCACTCACATCCATCATCATGAAGTGTTTCGAAAGGCTCGTCACGAGGCATATCAAGACCTTGCTGCCCCCCTCACTGGACCCCCTGCAGTTTGCGTACCATCCCAACTGCTCAGCAGATGACACCATTGCCACCACCCTCCACCTGGCCCTAACCCATCTAGACAAAAAAAGACACATACGTTCGGATGCTGTTCATAGACTTCAGTTCAGCATTCAACACAATCATCCCTCAGAAACTGATTGGAAAGCTGAGCCTACTGGGCCTGAACACCTCCCTCTGCAACTGGATCCTATACTTCCTGACTGGGAAGCCTCAGTCAGTCCAGATTTGGAGCAGCATCTCCAACACCATCCCTCTGAGCATGGGTACCCCCCAGGGTTGCGTGCTCAGTCCACTGCTGTTCACTCTGCTGACCCACGACTGTGCTGCAACCACATCATCAAGCTCGAACCACATCATCAAGTTTGCCGATGACACGACCATGGTGGGTCTCATCAGCAAGAATGACGAGTCAGTTTACAGAGAGGGGGTGCAGCGGCTAACGGAATGGTGCAGAGCCAACAACCTGTCTCTGAATGTGAACAAAAGAGATGGTTGTTGACTTCAGGAGGGCACAGAGCGACCACTCCCCGCTGAACATCGACGGCTCCTTGGTAGAGATCGTTAAGAGCACCAAATTTCTTGGTGTTCACCTGGCGGAGAATCTCACCTGGTGCCTTAACACCAGCTCCATAGCAAAGAAAGCCCAGCAGCATCTCTACTTTCTGTGAAGGCTGAGGAAAGTCCATCTCCCACCCCCCCCCCCCCCCATCCTCATCACATTCTACAGGGGTTGTATTGAGAGCACCTTGAGCAGTTGCATCACTGCCTGGTTCAGAAATTGTACCATGTCAGATCGCAAGACCCTGCAGCAGATAGTGAGGTCAGCTGAGAAGATCATAGGGGTCTCTCTTCCCACCATCATGGTCATTTATACCACATGCTGCATCCACAAAGCAAATAGCATTATGAAGGACCCCATGCACCCCTCATACAAACTCTTCTCCCTCCTACCATCTGGGAAAAGGCACCGAAGCATTCAGGCTCTTACGACCAGACTATGGAACAGTTTCTTCCCCCAAGCTATCAGACTTCTCAATACCCAGAGCCTGGACTGACACCTTACTGCCCTATTGTCCTGTTTATTATCTATTGTAATGCCTGCACTGTTTTGTGCACTTTATGCAGTCCTGGGTAGGTCTGTAGTCTAGTGTAGTTGTTTTTTTTTTCCTCTGTGTTGTTTTTTACGTAGTTCAGTCTAGTTTTTGTACTGTGTCATGTAACACCATGGTCCTGAAAAAATTGTCTCATTTTTACTATGTACTGTACCAGCAGTTATGGTTGAAATGACAATAAAAGTGACTTGACGACTTGAAAATGTCTTCAGCAGGAGCAGCCCCCATAAGGCAATATCAAAGATCCCCTCCATTTTCACACAGCCACCATTGGAGAGGAAGTGCAGAAGCCTGAAGAACCACACTATCAGGTTCAAGAATAGACATTTCCCTCCAGCCATTCAGTTCTTGAACCAACTGGCACAACCCTAATCACTAGGACCACTTTGCAATAAATTTGATTTAATTTTCTAATTGTTTGCTCTTACAGAAATTGTGAATAATTTACTGTATGTTTAATGTTTTTCTTGTGAACACTACGTAAATGATGCTGTGTGCCTGTGATAATGCTGTGAGTACAATAAAATTTTCATTGCACCTGTGCATACATGTACTTGTGTATATAACAACAAACTTGATTTTGAAAATTAAAAATCTCATTAAAACACTTCAAAGTTTGAAGTAAATTTGTTATCAAAGTACATATATGTCACCATGCACTACCCTGAGATTTATTTTCTTATGGGCATTCCCAGTAGAACAAAAAAATTAACTCAGGGTAGTGTACAGTGACATATGCAGACTTTGATCATTTCTTTAAAAAAAGTCTCCATGTTTGAAAAGTTTAAAAGCAAATGTCTGTACTAAAATTTAACATAAGTAACAACATGATAGTATCCCAGGAGCCATCTCCTATTTATTGAAACAGGGACTACCAGGGATCCAGAGGTTGAACTTCAGAACTTGATCATATTTCCCTGCTTGAGAGAAAGCCTGTTAGTCTCTGAGAGGTGCACCCAAGCAGCCACAAGTTTCATTGACAGAAGTAGCAATGCAGCAGTAGCTGAAAGCTGTGAACCCCTAGATACACAAATTTGGCAAGACTAGAGTTCAAGTTCACATCATCAGTGAGTCTGGAGCTCGTGACCTGGAGTTCAGGGTCATCATTCATTGTCATTAAGTCTTGGGGCAATACTAAAGATCAAAGCCTGAAGGTCAATTGAAAATCTGGATTCTAAGGCCCAGTGACCGAAGCCAAAGGTCTGCAAATGCACTGTGGAAAATCAAGGCCCAGCGTCTGTGAGTCTGAGTCTAATGAAGGCTGGAGGCCAAAGGTGACCTGTCCTAGGGCTAGAGGATAGTCTGTGAGTGATAGGGAGGAATGGGGCTTGTTTTGCTGTTGTTTTGATTCTGTTGCTCGTGTTGTTCTGTGAATATGTTAGGCATTGTATGTTGGCAGAGAATGTGCAGTGACACTTGTAGCCTTCCTCAGTAGATCCTTAGGTTGTGTTGGTTGTTAACACAAAGAACATATTTTACTATATGTTTCGATGCACATAAATGAACCTGATTCTAAACTAGGACCTCTGTGCAAGTTCCAGCATTAGTGCTGATGTTGCCGGGAAGATCAGTCACACTTTGTGGCATATACTGTAGCTTCATGGGATCTGTCTACACTTCTCACTGCCTCAGAAAGCAGCCAGCATGATCAAAGACACATCCCATCCTGGACATTCTTCCTTCTTCCCCTACCTATTTGAGAGGAGATTGAACACAATCTAAGGATGTGCTGGGGGAAGCCCGCGTGTCACCACACATTCTGGCAAAATGCCCACGATGTTCAGGAGAAGAACATGAAGACAACAAACAAGAAACAACAGTAAAAACAAATTTGTTTCCCGCCCCCCAACTCCCAATCAAACACACAGCTTCTATGCCACTGCTAAAGCTATTGGATGTTTTCCCATCAGGGCTTAGAATTTATTGTCTGACTGCACTGCCCTCCCTCTGTACTGTAACAGTTTATTCTGCATAATGTTATTATTTTCTCTTGTACCACCTCAGTGCAACAATGTGATCTCTATGAACAGCATGCAAGACAGGCTTTTCACTGTACCTTAGTACATGTGACAATAACAAACTAATTTAATTAACATTCTAGAATTTTTAAATATTCTTCTGACAGAATGTGAACCCACACTTATTAAAAATCATTTTTCAAGGCCAGGGAGGCTGCTTCACAAGAATAGTGAAACAATATATTGTTAGAAGTATATGACTGCACTGAAGAGGTTGTAGAGATTCACCAGGATGTGACATCAGATGTAGCATTGTATTTATTTCCTTGGAGCAGAAGACTGATGGGAGAAGCTTGATGGAGGTACGCAAAATTAGAGGCACAACAAGATAGATAGGTCTATGAGTCTTCGGTTTATATGGAAATATTAGGAGCTGTAGGAAGGTAGTCACTCCGAGATGGCAGGAGACAGGTAACTGGGTGACTGTCAGGAGAAGGAAAGGAAATGGGCAGCCTGTTCAGAATACCCATGTGGCCAAACTCCTTACTGGGTCTCTTGCACTGAGTCTGGTGCTGGGACTCAGGAGATAAGAGAGAGGTGACGAAGTCTGGAGTGATGATAGGAGTTTCCCTAGTCAGAGGAACAGACATGGAATTCTGTGGGCGTGATAGAGACACCAGGATAACATGTTATCTCCCAGGTTCCAGGGCCAGGGATATCTTGGATTGTGCTCATGGCATTCTAAAGGGAAGTCTAGGTACATATGGACACCATTAACATAGACAGAAAAAAATGAGGAGATCCTAAAGAGTGATTTTACGGAGCTAGGTAGAAAGCTGAAAAACAAGACCTCCAGTATAATAACCTCTGGATTGTTGCACATGCCACAAACCAATGAGGAGAGGAATAGGATGATTTGGCAGGGGGCAGGAGATCAGCTTTATAGATCATTGGGATCTCTTCTAGGGAAGGTATGACCTGTACAAAAGGGATGGTTTACACCTGAACCTGAGGGAGAGTTCAGACTAATTTAGCAAGGGGTTGGGTAGCAAATGATAGTGCTGAGGGTGAGGTAGTTGGTTTACAAACAGCAGCAATGTTAAATGAGAGGCTGATGATTGGGCAAAATTGTAGTCAACAGAATGAGTTGCTATGTAAAAAGCAGACAACGTTGAAAAGGGGGCATAGAGGACTGAAGGTGCTTTATTTGAATGCACACAGTATATGGAATAAGGTAGATTAACTTGTAGCACAGTTACAAATTGACTTGTATGATGCAGTGGACATCACGGAATCGTGAATGAAAGATAACAGTTGAGAGCTTAACACTCAAGGACACGCATTGTATCAAAAGAACAAACAGAGGAGGTGGCATGGCTCTGTTGGTTAAAAATGAAATCCAATCTTGAGCAAGGGGAGATATAGGATCAGAAAATGTTCAATCACTGTGGGAAGAGCAAAGGAACTGCAGAGGTAAAAAGTCCCTGATGGGAGCTATATACAGACCCCCCTCAAACAGTACTAAGGATGTGGTCTACAAAATACAATGGGAGGTAGAAAATGCATGCCAAAAGGGCAATGTTACAATAGGCATGGGGAATTTAAATATGAGTGTAGAATGTCTATGAGGTGGATTTTTCGAACAGCTTGTGGTTGAGCCCACAAAGAGATCAGCTATTCTGATTGGGTGTTGTGCAATGAACTGGAGTTGATTTGAGAGCTTAAGGTAAGAAGATTTTCCTCATCTCGGTCCTAAAAGGCTTCCCCTTTATCCTTAAACTGTGACCCCTCATTCTGGACTTCCCCAACTTCGGAAACAATCTTCCTGCATCTAGCCTGTCCAATCCCTTTAGAATTTTATATGTTTCGATAAGATCCCCCCTCAATCTTCTAAATTCCAGTGAGTATAAGCCTAGTCGATCCAGTCTTTCTTCATATGAAAGTCCTGCCATCCCAGGAATCAATCTGGTGAACCTTCTCTGTACTCCCTCTATGGCAAGAATGTCTTTCCGCAGATTAGGGGACCAAAACTGCACACAATATTCTAGGTGCGGTCTCACCAAGGCCTTGTACAACTGCAGTAGAACCTCCCTGCTCCTGTACTCAAATCCTTTTGCTATGAATGTCAACATACCATTTGCCTTTTTCACCGCCTGCTATACCTGCATGCTCACCTTCAATGACTGGTGTACAATGACACCCAGGTCTCGTTGCACCTCCCCTTTTCCTAATCGGCCACCATACAGATAATAATCTGTTTTCTTGCTTTTGCAACCAAAGTGGATAACCTCACATTTATCCACATTAAATTGCATCTGCCATGAATTTGCCCACTCACCTAACCTATCCAAGTCACCCTGCATCCTCTTAGCATCCTCCTCACAGCTAACACTGCCGCCCAGCTTCGTGTCATCCGCAAACGTGGAGATGCTGCAGTTAATTCCCTCGTCTAAATCATTAATATATATTGTAAACAACTGGGGTCCCAGCACTCAGCCTTGCGGTACCCCACTAGTCACTGCCCGCCATTCTGAAACGGTCCTGTTTACTCCCACTCTTTGCTTCCTGTCTGCCAACCAATTCTCTATCCACATCAATACCATACCCCCAATACTGTGTGCTTAAAGTTTGCACACTAATCTCCTGTGTGGGACCTTGTCAAAAGCCTTTTGAAAATCTAAATATACCACATCCACTGGCTCTCCCCTATCCACTCTACTAGTTATATCTTCAAAAAATTCTATAAGATTCATCAGACATGATTTTCCTTTCACAAATCCATGCTGACTTTGTCCGATGAGTTCACCTCTTTCCAAATGTGCTGTTGATAAATGTGCATCTTTGATAACCGACTCTAGCATCTTCCCCACCACCGATGTCAGACTAACCGGTTTATAATTCCCTGGTTTTTCTCTCCCTCCTTTTTTAAAAAATGGGGTTACATTAGCCACCCTCCAATCCTCAGGAACTAATCCAGAATCTAAGGAGTTTTGAAAAATTATCACTAATGTATCCACTATTTCTTGGGCTACTTCCTTAAGCACTCTGGGATGCAAACCATCTGGCCCTGGGGATTTATCTGCCTTTAATCCCTTCAATTTACCTAACACCACTTCCCTACTAACATGTATTTCCCTCAGTTCCTCCACCTCACTAGACCCTCGGTCCCTTACTATTTCCAGAAGATTATTTACATCCTCCTTAGTGAAGACAGAACCAAAGTAGTTATTCAATTGGTTTGCCATGTCTTTATTCCCTATGATCAATTCACTTGTTTCTGACTGTAAAGGGCCTACATTTGTCTTGACCAATTTTTTTCTTTTCACGTATCTATAAAAGCTTTTACAGTCAGTTTTTATGTTCCCTGCCAGCTTTCTCTCATAATCTTTTTTCCCTTTCCTAATTAAGCCCTTTGTCCTCTTCTGCTGGTCTCTGAATTTTCCCAGTCCTCAGGTGCGCCGCTTTTTTTGCTAATTTATATGTTTCTTCTTTGGACTTGGTACTATCCCTAATTTCCCTTGTCAGCCACGGGTGCACTACCTTCCCTGGTTTATTCTTTTGCCAAACTGGGACGAACAATTGTTGTAGTTCATCCATGCGTTCTTTAAATGCTTGCCATTGCATATCCACCGTCAACCCTTTAAGTATCATTTGTCAGTCTATCTTAGCTAATTCACGTCTCATACCTTCAAAGTTACCCTTCTTTAAGTTCAGAACATTTGTTTCTGAATTAACTATGTCACTCTCCATCTTAATGAAGAATTCCACCATATTATGGTCACTCTTACCCAAGGGGCCTCGCACGACAAGATTGCTAACTAAACCTTCCTCATTGCTCAATACCCAATCTAGAATGGCCTGCTCTCTAGTTGGTTCCTCGACATGTTGGTTCAGAAAACCATCCCGCATACATTCCAAGAAATCCTCTTCCTCCGCACCCTTACTAATTTGGTTCACCCAATCTATATGTAGATTGAAGTCACCCATTATAACTATTGTTCCTTTAATGCAACCATTTCTAATTTCCTGTTTAATGCCATCCCCAACCTCACTACTACTGTTAGGTGGCCTGTACACAACTCCCACCAGCATTTTCTGCCCCTTAGTGTTATGCAGCTCTACCCATATCGATTCCACATCCTCCAGGCTAATGTCCTTCCTTTCTATTGCATTAATCTCCTCTCTAACCAGCAATGCTACCCCACCTCCTTTTCTTTCCTGTCTATCCCTCCTGAATATTGAATATCCCTGGATGTTGAGCTCCCATCCTTGGTCACCCTGGAGCCATGTCTCTGTGATCTCAACTATATCATATTCATTAATAACTATCTGCACATTCCATTTGTCCACCTTGTTACGAATGCTCCTCGCATTGACACACAAAGCCTTCAGGCTTGTTTTTACAACACTGTTAGCCCTTATACAATTATGTTGAAAAGTGGCTCTTTTTGCTTTTTGCCCTGGATTTGCCTGCCTGCCACTTTTACTTTTCACCTTACTACTTTTTGCTTCTACCCTCATTTTACACCCCTCTCTCTCTGCACTTGTTCCGATCCCCCTGCCACATTAGTTTAAAGCCTCCTGAACAGCAGTAGCAAACGCTCCCTCTAGGACATTGGTTCCAGTCCAGCCCAGGTGCAGACCGTCCTGTTTATACCGGTCTCACCTCCCCCAGAACTGGTTCCAATGCCCCAGAAATTTGAATCCCTCCCCCTTGCACCATTTTTCAAGCCAGATATTCATCTGAAATATCCTCCTATTTCTACTCTGACTAGCATGTGGTACTGGTAGTAATTCAGAGACTATTACCTTTGTGGTCCTACTTATTAGTTTATCTCCTAACTCCCTAAATTCACCTTGTAGGACCTCATCCTGTTTTTTTACCTATATCTTTGGTACCTATGTGCACCACGACCACTGGCTGTTCACCCTCCCATTCCAGAATGTCCTGCAGCCGCTCAGAGACATCCTTGACCCTTGCACCAGGGAGGCAACATACCATCCTGGAGTCTCGTTTGCGGCCGCAGAAACACCTGTCTATTCCCCTTACAATCGAATCCCCTATCACTATAGCTCTCCCATTCCTTTTCCTTCCCTCCTGTGTCACAGAGCCACCCATGGTGCAATGAACTCAGCTGCTGCTGCCTTCCCCTGATGAGACATCTCCCCCAACAGTATCCAAAACAGTATATCTGTTTAGGAGGGAGATGACCTCAGGGGACTCCTGCACTACCTGCCTACTGCTACGCTGTCTAGTGGCCATCCCTTCCCTTTCTGCGTGTGTAGCCTTTACCTGCGGTGTGGCCAACTCACTGAACGTGCTATTCATGACTTTCTCAGCATCGTGGATGCTCCAGTATGAATCCAATTGCAGCTCCAGATGCTCAATGCGGTCTGCCAGAAGCTGCAGTTGGACACACTTCCTGCACACATAGTCGTCAGGGACACTGGAAGTATCCCTGATTTCCCACATGCTGCAGGATGAACAAACCACGGGGCCGATCTCAGCTGTCATGACCTACCCAGTACTTGCCTCAACTTTTGAAACTTTCTCCTTTGAAAGGAACTTACCTGGCCTTACCTCACTTGGAGTGAAGCTCGTCCTCAGCCTCTGCTTGCCGAAGCCTCTCAAGACAAAGCCTTCCTACTCTGTCCCCCTCTACTCCATCACCCACTCCATCTACTGTTCTCTTTAAATACTCCCACTGCCTCACGGTCCGACTTACACACACTTGCGCAGTTGTGCCTCCGTTAAACTGCCGAAGAAAACATGGCCACATCAGCCAAGTGGCCCGTCATTTCGATATCTCCAGGAGCAGCCTGGAAGACATACGCCATAGACAACCCGATTCCTCACTGATTTTGCCATCTGAAATGTTGTGGGAGACTGAAACATTGAGACAGCATATGGTGTGCACTGTTGTTGGAAGAAAGTCCCTGTACTCTAGTGATAACTCTCTCTCTCTCCATGAAGGGTGAGACCCTGGTGGTCCTCGAGTTGGGGGGTTTGGAGAAGTTTAACAGAAGATTGTAACATCAGAGCAGGGAGCTGCTAGTCTCCTGTTATTGTTATTGCAGGAGTGACCTCTCTCTCTCCCTCACTAGTGAGATAGAGTCTGTCTGAGATGCTGAAGTGATGGTTAGCGAACAGTAGTTTTTGATGGACTCTAGCTCAAAGTCTCTTTGGGGACGTTTTCTATTGCTTGCATGGTGGGGGTGGGGGTTGGTGCTTCTGCTGGTGCAAGTGGGGGAACGGGGAGGGTTGAATCTTCCACTGCAGTTTGTGCATGGGTGGAGGGCGGTTTGGGGTTCTGACATTAATATCATTCATTCTTTGAGGATTCTCGTTCCGTGGATATCTCTGTGAAGAGCGAGTATTTCAGGTTGTATACTGTATACATTCCCCGACATTAAATTGAGCCATTTGATTTTTGATTTAACTGATGGAATTGATGGCTTTGTGGCTAAGTTTGTGGACAATACGAAGATAGGTGGAGGGGAAGGTAGGTGTAATATCACCAGCATATGTCGTGAAATTTAATTTTGCAGTAGTAGTACAATGAAAACAGAAAAAGAAACTGAATTACAGTAAGTATATACAAATGCATAGTTAAATTAAATAAGTAGTGCAAAAATAGGATATAAAAAAAGTAATGAGGTAGTATTCATGCATTCAATGTCTATTCAGAAGCTGTTCCTGAATCATTGAGTGTGTCCTTTCTGGTTTCTGAACCTCTTTCTGGATGGTAGCAATGAGAAGAGGGCATATACTGGGTGATGGGTGTCCTTAATGATGGACATTGCCTTTCTGAGACATAGCTCCTTGAAGATGTTCTGGATACTATGGAGGCTAGTGCCCATGATGGAGCTGAGTAATTTTACAGCTTTCTGCAGCTTACTTCAATCATGTGCAGTAACCCTCCCATACCAGACGGTCATGCAGCCAGTTAGGATGTTCTCTGCTGTACACAGGACTTATACAGATTAGGAGAATGGGCAAAGAAGTGGCAGATGGAATACAGTGTCAGAAAGTGTATGGTCATGCACTTCGGTAGAAGAAATGAAAGGGTTGACTATTTTCTAAATGGAGAGCAAGTACAAAAAATAGAGGTGCAAAGGAACTTGGAAGTCCTTTTGCAAGGTTCCCTGAAGGTTAATTTATAGGTTGCATCTGTGGAAAGCATTCATTTCAAGAGGGCTAGAATATAAAAGCAAGGATGTAATGTTGAAGCTTTATAAAGCACTGGTGAGACCTCAGCTGGAGTATTGTGAGCAGGTTTGGGCCCCTTATCTTAGAAAAGATGTGCTGAACTGGAGAGGGTTTAAAGGAGGTTCATGAAAATGATTCCAGGATTAAATGGCTTGTCATATGAAGAGTGTTTGATGGTTCTGGGCCTGTATTCACTAGAATTCAGAAGAATGAGGGGTGACCTAATGCAGAAAGGCCTTGATAAAATGGAAGTGGGGAGGATGTTTCCTGTGGTGGGGGGAGTCCAAGACCAGAGCATGCAGTTTCAGAATAGAGTGGTGTCCTTTTAGAATGGGGATGAGGAGGAATTTCTTTAGCCAGAGGCTGGTGAATCTGTGGAATTTATTGCACAGGCAGCTTGGAGGCCAAGTCATTGAGTATATTTAAGGCAGAGGTTGCTAGATTCTTGATTAGTCATGGCATGGAGGGATACAGATGAAAGCCAGGAGATTGGGATTGAGAAGGGAATGAATCAACCATGATGAAATGGCAGAGAAAACTTGATGGGCCAAATGGCCTGCACCTCTATATTATGGTTTTATAATGGTCAAGAGGTTTAAAGAGAATCTCAGGAAGCACTTTTGCCACCCAAAGGCTATTTGGCATCTTGAGGATACTGTCCAAGTGGATGATGGAGGTAGTTTGTCTCACATGTAGGAAATAGAAATGAAAATTTGAATTGTCAGGACATAGAAGGTTAGAGTCAAGTTGATTGATATGCTTACTTGATAGTCAGCATGGACAGAAGGGACAAAGGGCTTGTTTCTCTGCTAAGTGACTGTGATATTGAACACTTATCCTTTTCAACATGTTTTTAAAATGAAAATAACGCTTTAATTGTTAAACCTATAGAGAACCATCATGGTAGCATAGTGATTAGCACGACACTATTATAACTTGGAGTGTCAGAGTTCAGAGTTCAATTTCAGCACTGTCTGCAAGGAGTTTGTACGTTTTCCCTGTGATCACATGTGTTTTCTCCAGGAGCTCTAGTTTCCTCCCACAGTCCAAAGGCGTACGAATTAGTAGGTTAATTGGTCATTGTAAAGTTTTCTGTGATTAGGCTTGTTGGGTTGGAAGGGCCTGAGGGCCTGACCTGCACTATATTGCTAAATAAAATAATGAAATGTTTGGTGTTCTACATTAGAAATTTGTTGTTATGAATTTACTGTGAAGGAGAAAATCAGGTGTCTGTGACAACTACTTCTTGGTTTCTCATTTAGCTGTGCACCGGCAGAAGTTCTGCCACTTTAGCATTAATGAAGACGGTGACCATTGACGGCATGTCAAGCTCACATTCTGAATGTCTTTTCATTACAAAGTAATAGGTGAAAGAAAGAAGGAAAATCTTTATTACAGAGTGACGATGACCTGAAATCAGTCTTTGTAGAAGTGCTGGAAACAGTCAACTGGGAGTTTCCAAAAAGAGATTTAAATCAGAAATCAATTAACAAGGGTATTGTCAAGGATAGTGAACCAATATGTTAGAAGAATATGATTTTTCAGCAGAGATTTATAAGGATGCTGCCTGGGAAGTTTATTTCTTGGGAACAGTAGAAAATCATGGGGAAAAAATGGATAAACGTATACAAAATGTGAGGCACAACAGGATAGTCATGATGAAATCATGATGAAGGGTCTTGGCTGCTTATTCTTTACATACATGGTGCTTAACCTTCCAGGTTCATTTCAGCATTTTATGTGTGATAACTGGGCTATTGGGAGTGGAGCAATCTGTATTGCTGTACAAGGCAGTATGGATACAAAGATTTGAATGAACTCCTCCTGTTTTGTAATTGTTTTAAGGATCTTCAATTCTCAGATGCCCATAAGATATAGGAGCATAATTAGGCCATTCCACTCATCGAGCCTGCTCGGCCATTTCATCATGGCTGATCCAATTTTCCTCTCAGCACCAATCTCCTGGCTTCTCCCTATATCCTTACAATCAATCAAGAATCTATTAACCTCTGTCTTAAATATACATAAAGACTTGGCTGCCGCAGCTGCCTGTGGCAAAGAATTCTACAGATTCACCACACTTAGGCTAAAGAAATTCCTCCTCAACTCCATTTGAAAAGGACACCCCTCTATTCTAAGGCTGTGTTCTGCAGTTTTAGACTCTCCCACCATAGGAAACATTCTCTTCATATCCACCCTATCTAGCTATTTTGCCGTTCAATAGGTTTCAATGAGGTCATCTCTCATTGTTCTGAATTCCAGTGTATACAGGCCAACTCACAATTTTCTATACGTAATGGATTACTGAATATGATGCACTGCTGCTCAAAATGCCAGAGAAATTCCAGCGACTGAAGGCCAAAGGTCGAATCCCCTAGATCAATGTGTCCAAAAGTCAGAGGACTGCAAGTCCGAAGTTCAAAACACATTTATTATCAAAGTACATAAATGTCACTATATATAATCTTGAGATTCATTTTCTTGTGGGCATACACAGTAAATGCTGTCATTGACAATGCTATCATCTACCTGTTGAACTGAGCCTGCTTCCATTGGATAAGCAAGGTAGCACCATGAGGATTGTGTTTCCTGATTTCTCCAGTGCCTTCAATACCATACAGCCCTCATTGCTGGAGGAGAAAGCTCCGTTCAATGCATATTTGCACTTCCATTGTATCCAGGATAATCAACTACCTGACCAGTAGACCACAGTTTGTGCAGCTTCAGAGCTGTGTGTCAGATATGGCTATAAGCAGCAATGGGGCCCTCAGGGTACTATACTGGCTCACTTCCTGTTTACTCTGTATACCTTGAATTTTAGATACAACATTGAGTCATGTCATCTGCAGGAATTCTCTGATGACTCAGCAATAGTTGGGTGTATAAAGGGAGGAAAGGAGGATGAATACAGGGCCCTGGTGGAGGACTTTGCCAAATGGTGCAAGCTAAATCATCTGTAGTTCAACATCAGTAATACAAAAGGAGATGGTGATGGACTTTAGAAAGACTAAGCCTGTTCTGCTTCCTGTTTCCATTGATGGCGAGGACGTGGACGTGGTTGGGACCTACAAGTACGTGGATGACATTCTTGAGTGCAGCACCACCGCAGAGGTAGTGTACAAGAATGTCAGTGTTCCCACTACTACTTGAGAAGACTGAGGTCCTTTGGAATATGCAGGCCTCTCCTTCACATGTTCTCCCAGTCTGTTGTTGCCAATACAATCTTCGATGCAGTGGTGTGTTGCAGCAATGGCATCAACACAGGTGATGCCAACAGGCTCAATAAACCGATTAGAAATTATGGCTCTATTATAGGAGTCAAACTGTACACACTAGAGGCTGTGTTAGAACAAAGGACACTACAGAAAATCTTGGCATTTCTGAACAATGTTTCTCACCTTCTGCATGCCACCTTGGCTGAACAGAGGAATAAATTTAGTAATAGACTAAGACAACTGTGCTGCTCCAAAGAGTATTAAATGAGGTCGTTCTTAACCTTGACCATTAGGCTCTGTAATGAGTCAACCTATAGCCAGGGAAGTGATAACCCCACTCCTGTTAGATTGTTTGAGGTAACATTCTTTCTTACTTCTCTTCTAATATTTCTATATCTGTGCACTTGTGATGCTACTGTGACACTAATTTCCTTTGGGATCAATACAATATCTATCTATCTAAATCAAAAACACAATAGAATCAATGAAAGAACAAACCCAATAGCAATGGATAAGCAACCAATGTGCAAAAGACAACAAACTGTGCAAATACAAATAATAATAATAATAGGGCTTTGGTACCATATGAGCTCAATGCCTTCTATGCCCACTTTGACCATCAAAACATGGAGGAATCTTCGTGAAGACCTATAGCCTCTGATGACCCTGTGATTTCAGTCTCTGAGGCTGATGCAAGAACATCCTTCAGGAGGGTGAATCCATGGAAAGCATCCAGCCCAGATTTGGTACCTGGCTGAGTACAAAAGACTGGTGCTGTTCAACTGATATCTTTAACCTCTCACTTCAGCAGTCTGAGATACTCACTGGCTTCAGGCCCAAGAAGACCATGGTAACAAGCTTGAATGACTATCATCCGGTAGCACCTACATTCACTGTGATGAAGTGTTTTGAGAGGTTAGTAATAAAACACAAACTCCTGCCTGAGAAGTAACTTGGATCTGTTCCAATTTGCTTACCAGCACAACAGATCCACAACAGATGCCATTTCTTTGGCTCTTTACTCAACCCTGGAACATCTGGACAGCAAAGTTGCATATATCAGGATGCTCTTTATCAACTATAGCTCAGCATTTAATCGTATCATCCCTTTAAAACTAATCAATAAGCTTCAAGACCTTGGCCACAGTACCTCCTTATCTGATTGGATCCTCGATTTGCTCATTTGTAGACCCCAGTCAGTTCAGATTGGCAACAACATCTCTTCCACAATTTCCATGAGCACAGGTGCACCAAAAAGCTCTGTGCTTAACCCCCTGCTCTATTTGTTTTACACTTATGACTGTGTGGCTAAGTTCAACTGCAATGCTATATTCAAGTTTGCTGATGACACCGCTGCTGTTGGCTGAATCAAAATGCTGAACTTAGAGTGTTGATCAGGTACTTGGAGCTGTGATGTTGTAGCCATTACAGAGACTTGGATGGCTCAGGAGCAGGAATAGTTACTTTGAGTGCCAGGCTTTAAAAGTTTCAGAAAGGACAGGAGGGAGACAAGACATGGGGGGGTGGCACTGATGTTCAGAGATAGTGTCACGGCTGCAGAAAAGGAGGAAGTCATGGAGGGATTGTCTACGAAGTATCTGTGGATGGAAGTTAGGAACAGGAAGGGATCAATAACTCTAGTGGGTGTTTTTTATAGACCATCCAATAATAACAGGGACATCGAGGGTCAGATAGGGAGACAGATTCTGGAAAGGTGTAATAATAACATGGTTGTTGTGGCAGTAGATTTTAATTCCCCAAATATTGATTGGCATCTCCTTAGAGTGAGAGGTTTAGATGAGGTGGAGTTTGTCAGGTGTGTTCAGGAAGGTTTCTTGACACAATATGTAGATAAGTCTACAAGAGGAGAAGCTGGACTTGATCTGGTATTGGGAAATGAACCTGGTCAGGTGTCAGATCTCTCAGTGAGGGGGCATTTTGGAGATAGTGATCACAATTCTATCTCCTTTACCATAGCATTGGAGAGGGAGAGGAACAGACAACTTAGGAAAGCATTAAATTGGAGTAAGGGGAAATATGAGGCCATCAGGCAGGAACTTGGAAGCATAAATTGGAAACACATGTTCCCAGGGAAATGTACTGATGAAATGTAGGAAATGTTCAGGGGATATTTGCATGGAGTTCTGCATAGGTACGTTCCAATGTCACAGGGAAAGGATGGTAAGGTACAGGAACAGTGGTGTACAAAGGCTGTTGTAAATCCATTCAAGAAGAAAAGAGGAGCTTATGAAAGGTTCAAAAAACTAGGTAATGATAGAGATCTAGAAGATTATAAGGCTAGCAGGAAGGAGCTTAAGAATGAAATTAGGAGAGCCAGAAGGGACAACGAGAAGGCCTTGGAGGACAGGATTAAGGAAATCCCCAAGGCATTCTACAATACGTGATGAGCAAGAGGATAAGACATGAGAGAATAGGACCAATCAAGTGTGACAGTGGAAAAGAGTGTATGGAACCGGAGGAGATAGCAGAGGTATTTAATGAATACTTTGCTTCAATATTCACTATGGAAAAGGATCTTGGCAATAGTAGTGATGAGTTACAGCTTGAGCGTGAGCATGTAGATGTTAAGAAAGAGGATGTGCTGGAGCTTTTGGAAAGCATCAAGTTGTGTAAGTCACCGGGACCAGACGAGATGCACCCCAGGCTACTGTGAGAAGCAAGGGAGGAGTTTGCTGAACCTCTAGTGATGATCTTTAAATCGTCAATGGAGACGGGAGAGATTCTGGAGGATAGGAGGGCTGTAGATGTTGTTCCGTTATTCAAGAAAGGGAGTAGAGATAGCCCAGGAAATTATAGACAAGTGACTCTATAATCTATGAACATTTGGAGAGGCACAATCTGATTAGGAAAGGTCAGCATGGCTTTGTCAAAGGCAGGTCATGCCTTACAAGCCTGAATGAATATTTTGAGGATGTGACTAAACACATTGATGTAGGTCGAGCAGTGGATGTCGTGTATATGGATTTCAGCAATGCATTTGATAAGGTACCCCATGCAAGGCTTATTGAGACGGTAATGAGGCATAGGATCCAAGGGGACATTGCTTTGTGGATTCAGAACTGGCTTGCACACAGAAAGCAAAGAGTGGTTGTAGACGGGTCATTTTCTGCATGGAGTTCGGTGACCAGTGGCATGCCTCATGGATCTGTTCTGGGACTTTTATAAATGACCTGGATGAGGAAATGGAGGGATGGGTTAGTAAATTTGCTGATAACACAAAGATTTAGATAGTCTGGAGGGCTGTCAGAGGTTACAGCGGGCCATTGATAGGATGTAAATCTGAGCTGAGAAGTGGCAGATGGAGTTCAACCCAAATAAGTGTGAGGTGGTTCACTTTGGTTGGTCAAGTATGATGGCAGAATATAGTATTAATGATAAGACTCTTGGCACTGTGGAGGATCAGAGGGATCTTGGGGTCTGAGTCCATAGGACACTCAAAGCTGCTATGCTGGTTGACTCTATGGTTAAGAAGGCATACGGTGCATTGGATTTCATCAATTGTGGGATTGCGCTTAAGAGTCAGGAGGTAATGTTGCAGCAATATAGGACCTTGGTCAGACCCCTCTTGGAGTACTGTGCTCAGTTCTGGTCATCTCACTATAGGAAGGGTGTTGCCTGGATTGGGGAGCATGCCTTAAGAGAATAGGTTGAGTGAACTCGACCTTTTCTCCTTGGAGTGACGGAGAATGAGAGGTGACCTGACAGAGGTGTACAAGATGATGAGAAGCATTAATCATTTGGTTAGTCAGAGGCTTTTTCCCAGGGCTGAGATGGCTAGCACGAGAGGGCACAGTTTTAAGTTGGTTGGGAGTAGGTACACAGGAGATGTCAGGAGTAAGTTTTTTTACGCAGAGAGTGGTGAGTGCATGGATTGGGCTGCCAGCGACGGTTGAGGAGGCGGATACGATAGAACACTACAGCACAGTACAGGCCCTTCAGCCCTCCATGTTGTGCCAACCCATATAATCCTTAAAAAAAATACTAAACCCACACTACTTCATAACCCTCCATTTTTCTTTCATCCATGTGCCTGTCCAAGAGGCTCTTAAATACCCCTAATGTTTTAGCCTCCACCACCATCCCTGGCAAGTCATTCCAGGCACTCACAACCCTCTGTGTAAAAAACTTACCCCTGATGTCTCCCCTAAACTTCCCTCCCTTAATTCTGTACATATGCCCTCTGCTGTTTGCTATTGGTGCCCTGGGAAACAGGTACTGACTATCTACCCTATCTATGCCTCTCATAATCTTGTAGACCTCTATCAAGTCCCCTCCCATTCTTCTACGCTCCAAAGAGAGAAGTCCCAGCTCTGCTAACCTTGCTTCATATGACTTGTTCTTGAAACCAGGCAATATCCTGGTAAATCTCCTCTGCACCCTCTCCATAGCTTCCACATCCTTCCTATAATGAGATGACCAGAATTGAACACAATACTCTAAGTGCGGTCTCACCAGAGATTTGTAGAGTTGCAACATGACCTCTCTACTCTCGAACTCAATCCCCCTGTTAATGAAGCCTAGCATCCCATAGGCCTTCTTAACCACCCTATCAACCTGTGCAGCGATCTTGAGGGATGTATGGATTTGAAACCCAAGGTCGCTTTGTTCATCCACACTCTTAAGTAACTGACCATTAATCCTGTACTCAGTCTTCTGGTTTGTCCTTCCAAAATGCATCACCTCACACTTCTCCGGATTGAACTCCATCTGCCATTTTTCTGCCCAACTCTGCAGCCTGTCTATATCCTCTTGTAACCTTTGACAAACTACAGCTCCATCCACAACTCCTCCAATCTTCGTGTCATCCGCAAACTTACTCACCCATCCTTTGGCCTCTACATCCAGGTCATTTATAAAAATCACAAACAGCAGGGGCCCCAGGACAGATCCCTGCGGCACTCCACTAATCACCACCTCAAGGCAGAATACTTTCCTTCCACAACTACCCTCTGCTTTCTTCCTTTAAGCCAATTTTTTTATCCAAACAGCCAAGGTTCCACTTATCGCATGCCTCATGACTTTCTGGATGAGTCTCTCATGAGGGACCTTGTCAAATGCTTTACTAAAGTCCATGTAGACCACATCCACTGTCCTACCCTCATCAATTTCTTTTGTTACCTCTTCAAAAAACTCAATCAGGCTAATGAGGCACAATCTTCCCTTCACAAAGTCATGTTGACTATCCATGAGTAGACTGTACTTCTCCAAATGCTCGTAGATCCTATCCTTAAGAATCCTTTCCAGTAGTTTGCATACCACCAACGTAAGACTCACCGGTCTATAGTTCCCAGGTTTCCTCCTATTACCTTTTTTTATACAAGGAAACTACATTTGCCATTCTCCAGTCCTCCGGTACTTCCCCTGCAGCCAAAGAGGATTCAAAGATCATAGCTAATGCTCCTGTGATCTCTTCTCTCAATTCCCACAACAATCTGGAGTATATCAATCTTAATGTTTTTAAGATGATCCAGCACTTCTTCTTCCTTAATCTCCACATTGTCCAGCACACAGGCCCACTTTACTTTGACCTCATCCTGATTAAGATCCTTTTCACTTGTGAATACTGAAGCAAAGTATTCATTTAGGACCTCCCCAACCTCCTCCGCTTCCAGGCACATGTTGCTCTCTTTATCCTTTAGTGGTCCCACCTTCGTTCTCGTCATCCTCCTATTCTTCACGTACGCATAGAACGCCTTGGGGTTCTCCTTAATCCTACATGCCAAGCCCTTCTCATGCCCCCTTTGAGCTCTCCTAAGTCCTTTCTTTAGCTCCTTCCTGGCTACCCTATATTTCTCATAAGCCCCTCCTACTTCCTGCTTCTTATATCTAACATATGCTTCCTTTTTCCTCTTGATGAGTTGCCTCACATGTTTCATCAGCCACGGTTCCCTTTCCCTACCATTTTTTCCTTGCCTCAGTGGGACAAACCTATCCTGAACCCAGCTCAAGTGGTCCCTAAACTTCTCCCACATTACTTCTGTGCTTTCCCCTTTCAACATCTGTTTCCAATTTACTCTCGCTAGTTCCTGCCTCATCCCTTCAAAGTTAGCCCTTCCCCAGTTAAGCACTTTACCATTTCGTCTGACTTTATCCATTTCCATAGCTATGCTGAAGCTAAGGGAGTTGTGGTCACTCTCACCAAAATGCTCCCCCACCAAGAGGTCTGTCACCTGACCAGGTTCATTACCCAGAATTAGATCCACTATAGCCTCTCCTCTCGTCAGCTGGTCCACATACAGTGTCAGGAATCCTTCTTGAACACAACTGACAAATTCAGCCCCATCTATCCCCCTTGCACTCAGGAGGTGCCAGTGAATACGAGGGAAGTTGAAATCACCCATGACTACTACCCTGTATTTCCTGCATACAATAGAGTCTTTTAAGAGACTCCTGGATAGCTACATGGAGCTTAGAAAAATAGAGAGCTATGGTAGCCCTAGGTAATTTCTAAAGTAAGAACATGTTCGGCACAGCTTTGTGGGCCAAAGGGCCTGTATTGTATTGTAGGTTTTCTACGTTTCTATCAGCATATAGGAAAGAGGTTGAAAATCTGGCTGAGTGGTGCCACAGCAACAGCCTCTCACTCAATGACAGCAAGAGGAAGAAGCTCATTATTGACTTCAGGAACTAGAAACCAGAGGTCAGTGAGCCTATCTTCATTGGGGGCAGGGGCAAATCGTGGAGAGGGTCAACAACTTTAAATTCCTTGGTGTTTTTATTTTAAAGAATCTGTCCTGGGACCAGCTTGTTAATGCAACTGCAAAGAAAGCACAGATTTTTTTTCATTATCAAACATTCGGCATGTCATCTATAACTTCTATAGATGTATATTAGAGAGTATATTGATTGATTGTATCAAGGCCTGGTACGGAAACACCACTGCCCTTGAATGGAAAATCCAATAACAAGTAATGGGTATGGCCTGGTCCATCTTGTGTAAAGCCCTCCCCGCCATTGAGCACATCAAAATGTAGCACTGTTGCAAGACAACAGCATCCATCAGCAGGGAATCCCACAGGCCGGGTCATGCACTTTAACCTGCAACTTAACTTTTAAGGAATTCTATCCAAGGACTCTCTTCTAGCTGCTGTCATCAGGAAGAAGGTACAGGAGCCTCAAAACCTATGTTTAGGAGCAGTAATTAGCCTCAACAATCAGGCTCTTGGATCAGTGTGACCATCATTGAACTGTTCCCACAACCAATAGACTTTTCATCTCATGTTCTCAATTTCAGAAAACATATGAGCAGAATTAGGGCATTTGGTCCATAGAGACTGCTCCGCCACGCCATCGTGGCTGATTTATTAACCCTCTCAATCCCATTCCCCTACTTTCTCTCCTTAACTTTTGATGCCCTGACTAATCAAGGTCCAATTAACATCTGCTTTAAATATACCCAATGAACTGGCCTCCACAGATGTCTGTGGCAATGAATTCCACAGAGTCACTATCCTCTAACTAACAAAATTACTCCTCCTCTTTGTTCTAAAGGGACATCCCTCTATTCTGAGGCTGTGCTCTCTGGTCCTAGACTCCTCCATTATAGGAAACTCTATCTAGGTCTTTTAATATTCAGTACGTTTTAATACAATCTCCTCTCATTCTTCTACACTCCATCAAGTATATTCCCATAGCTATCAAATGTTCCTTATAAATTAACCATTTTATTCCTACAATCATTCTCTTGATCCTCCTCTGGACTCTCTCCAAAGCCAGCACATCTTTTCTTAGACAAAAGGCCCAAAACCTTTCTTAGACAAGATGCTCACAATACTCCAAACATGGTCTGACCAATGCCTTATAAGGCCTCAGAATTACATCCTTGCTTTTATGTTCTCATCTACTCAAAATGAATATTAACATTGTAATTGCTTTCCTTGCCAGGACTCAACTTGCAAGTTAACCTTTAGGAAATACTGCACAAAGATTCTGAAGTCTCCTTGTACTTCTGAGTTCTGAATGTTCCCCCATTTAGAAAATAGTCTATGCCTTTATTTCTTCTACCAAAGTGCATGACCATATGTTCCATTTGCCACTTCATTGCCCAATCTCCTAATATGTCCAGGTTCTTCCACAGACTCCCTGCTTCTTTAACACTACTTGCTACTCCATCTTTCTTCATATTGCTGCAAACGTGACCACAAAGCCTTCATCCAGTATACAACATGATATTCCACATGAAAAGAAACAGTCCCAATACCAATATCACTGGAACACCACTAGTCATCAGCAGCCAACCAGAAAAGGACCCCTTTATTCACTCTTTTTACCTCGTGCCAGTTAGCCAACCTTCTATCCATGTTAGTGCCTTTCCTTTAATACCATGGGTTCTTATCTGATTTAACAGTTTCACGTGCAGCACCTTGTCAGAGGCCTTCTGAAAATCCAAGTACACAACCCTCCTTTGTCTATCTTGCCTGTTATTTACTCAAAGAATTCTAACAGATTTTTCAGGCAAAATTTCCCCTTAAGGAAACCATGCCTATGTTATAATGTGTCTCCAAGTACCCCAAAACCTCATTCTTAATAATGAACTCCAACATCTTCCCAACTAATGACATTAGGCTAACTGGCCTACAATTTGCTTTATTTTGCCTCATTCCCTTCTTAATGAGTGGAGTAATATTTACAATTACACAATCCACTGGAACCATTCCAGAATCTAGTGATTCTTGAGAGATCACTACTAATGGCTCCACAATCTTTTCAGCTACCTCTTTCAGTACCCTGGGGTATGGCCCAGGTGTCTTACCTTCAGTCTTTTCAGCAACCAAAGTACCTTCTCCTTTGCAGTAGCAATTACAGTCATTTCTGCCCCTTAACACTCTTGGGTTGTCAGCTCTCAAGTTGAAGAGTCCCTGCTGAATTCTTGCCGCATTTTCTGTATTGCTCTGGAATTCCAGCATCTACAGAATTTCTTGTGTTCTCTGTAGCTATTCTAAATTGTTATTATTTTATCCTGTTCTACCAGAATGCACTGTGCAATGATTTGATCTGTGTGAACAGTATGCAAGACAGGCTTTTCACTGTATCTTAGTACAAACAACAAAAATAATCAACACCAATATTAGTCTCCTGGTGAAGCACATCAGATAACTGAAGCCATTACAGATTGGAGCTACAACCCTTATAATTAGCAATGCTGGCTCACTACCTACATTCATTGACAGGAGATCAAACTTTTATCACGATTCCCACTCCTAGATTCATGGGTCTAGTCCCACTGGACAATCCTCTGCACCTTAACTATGTTATCAATTGTTACACAACAGAATGTGAAGTCAGAGAGCCATGCAATTCCCAGCTGTCAGTCATTCCTATATCACAGCAAATGACTCAGACGACTGCACCAATAAAGCAAGTCCCAAGCTACACTGATATTGTCAGCTGGATGTGTGTGCAGGGTTATCTACGGTACAGGAATTCTCACACACCATACAAGTCAATCAGTTCTTTCTGATTCAAGGCACAATATCTTGTCATCAATCTGTGTTCTGCATATTAACCCATTTTCAGTGTCCCAATTCCTGACATTTAGAAATGTAAATAACTTATAATACTGAGATGTGTGTGCATTACTTTCTGATGTAGTTTTGGAATAAGTTCTGTTTCAGTTCCTTACTACAAGTAGAACCAGCAGAGAAAATCTCACACCCCTCAGTGCTTCCTCTTTTGATCCTTCTGTCTTAGAAACACTGACCCATCACCCAACAAAGCCATCTATTTCATCATCTAAATTATTTATATACAGCATAAAAGAAGTGGTCCCAACACTGACCCCTGAGGAAGACCACTAGTCACTGGTAGCCAGCCAGACCAGGATCCTTTCATTCCTACTTGCAGTTTTCTTCCAATCAGCCAATGTTCTAACCATGCTAGTAACTTTCTTGTAATGTCACGGGCTCTTAACTTGGTAAGCAGCTTCATGTGTGGCACCTTGTCAAAAGCCTTCTGAAAGTTCAAATATACAACATCCACTACATCCCCTTTATCTATCCTACTTGTAATCTCCTCAAAGAATTCCAAGAGGTTCATCAGGCAGGATTTTCCCTTAAGAAAGCCATGCTGACTTTGTACTGTCTTGTCCTGTGTCACTAAGTACTCCATCACCTCGTCCTTAACAATTGACTCTAACATCTTCCTAACCACTGAGATTAGGCTAAATGGTCCATAATTTACTTTCTGTCACCTTCCTCCTTTCTTAAAGAGTGGAATAACATTTGTAATTTTCCAGTCCTCTGGCACCATGCCAGAGTCCAATGGTTTTTGAAAAATCATTGCTAATGCCACCACAGTCTCTAATGCTACCTCTTTCAGAACCCTCGGGTGCAGTTCATCTGGTCCGGGTGATTTATGTACTTTTATGTCGTTCAGCTTTTTGAGCATCTTCTCCCTTGTAATATTAACTGTACCCACTTCTCTTCCTTCACACATTACAACATCTGGCACACAGCTATTGTCTTCCACAGTGACAACTGGTGCAAAATACTCATTTAATTCATCTGCCATCTCCTTGTCCCCTGTTATTATTTCCCTTGTCTCGTTTTCTAGCAGTCCTATATCCACTCTCATCTCTCTTTTATTTTTTACACACTTGAAAAAGCTTTTACTATCTATTGATATTGTTTGCTAGCTTCCTTTCATATTTTATCTTTCCCTTCTAATGATTCTTTTAGTTGCTTGTAGGTTTTTAAAAACATCCCAATCCTCTATCTTCCCACTAATTTTTGCTTTGTTGTATGCCCTCTCTTTTGTTTGTACCTTAGCTTTGACTTTCCTTGTCAGCCACAGTTGTACTATTTTGCCATTTCAGTATTTCTTCATTTTTGGAATACACATGTACTGCACCTTCCTCATTTCCCCCAGAAACACACAACATTGCTGCTCTGCTGACATCCTTGCTAGCAGCTCCTTCCAGTTTACTTTGGCCAGCTCATCTCTCATACGACTGTAATTACCCATACTCCACTGAAATACTGCTACATAAGACTTTATTTACTCCCAATCAAATTTCAAATTGAACTCAATCATATTGTGATCACTGGTTCCTAAGGGTTATTTTACCTTAAGCTCTCTAATCACTCCAGTTCATTACATAACACCCAATCCAGTATAGCTGATTCCCTAGTAGGCTCAACAACAAACTGCTCTAAAAGTACAAATACACTCAAAACCCTTTACAGGTGTACTGTGAGAGTATTCTGTCAGGCTGCATCACTGTCTAGTATGGAGGGGCTACTGCACAGGACCGAAAGAAGCTACAGAAGGTTGTAAATCTAGTCAGCTGCACCTTGAGTATTAGACTACAAAGTACCCAGGACATCTTTAGGAAGCAGTTTCTCAGAAAGGCAGCGTCCATTATTAAGGACCTCCAGCATCCAGGGCATGCCTTTTTCTCACTGTTACCATCAGGTAGGAAGTACAGAAGTCTGAAGGCACACACTCAGCAATTCAGGAACAGCTTCTTCCCCTCTGCCATTCAATTTCTAAATGGACATTGAACCTTTGGACACTACCTCACTTCTTTTAATATACAGTATTTCTGTTTTTGCATGTTTTTTAAAAAATCTATTCAATTTATGTAATTTACTTGTTTATTTATTATTATCATTATTTATTTTTTCTCTGCTAGATTATGTATTGCATTGAACTGCTGCTGCTAAGTTAACAAATTTCACATCACATGCCAGTGAAAATAAACCTGATTCTGATTTTGATTCTGATTCTGAAAGCCATCTCTTAGGCATTCAAGAAACACACTCTCTTGAGATCCATTAGCAACCTGGTTTTTTCCAATCAACCTGCATGTTAAAATCTCCCAGGACTGTCATAACATTGCCCTTTTGACACGCCTTTTCTATTTCCTGTTGTAATCTGTGGTCAACCTCCCAGCCACTGTTGGTAGGCCTGTATATAACTGCCATCAGGGTCTTTTTATCCTTGCCGTTTCTTAACTCAACCCACAAGGATTCAACATCTTCCCATCCTATGTCACATCTTTCTACTGATTGGATGCCATTTTTTACCTGTAGAGCCACACAAACCCCTCTACCTACCTTCCTATCCCTCCAATACAATGTGTAACCTTGGACATTCAGCTCCCAACTACAACCATCCTTCAGCCACAATTCAGTGATGGCTACAACATCATACCTGTAATATTGCAACAAGATCATTAACCTAATTTCTTATACTATGCGCATTTAGATACAACACCTTGAGTACTGTATTTGCTACCCTTTATGATTTTGCATCCCTAATATACTGATACTCACCCTGTTGGCTGTGACTATGTCCCATCACCTGCCTGCCCTTCCTGACAGTCTGACTGCAAGCTATCTTTAATTTTTTTACCATCTGTCCTATCCCGAGTCCTATCACTCCCCCTGCCAAATTAGTTTGATTCCTCCCCAGCAGCTCTAACAAACCTAACCACGAGAATATTGGTCCTCCTCGGGTTCAGGTGCAACCTGTTACTTTTGAACAGGTCATACCTCCTCTAGAAGAGATCCCAATGATCCAAGAACCTGAAACCCTGCCCCTTGCACCAGCTTCTCAGCCACGCATTTATCTGCCAAACCATCCTGTTTCTACCCTCACTGACACGTGGCAAGACAGCAATCCAGAAATTACTACCCTGGAGGTCCTGCCTCTCAGCTTTCTACCTTGCTCTCTAAATTTTCTTTTCAGGATCTCTTTGCTTATCCTTCCAATGTCATTGGTACCGATATGTACCAAGACATCTGGCTGCTCTCCCTCCCTCTCCAAAATATCGTGGACACAATCTAAGACATCCCTGACCATGGCACCTGGGAGGCAACATACCATCCGGGTGACCTGTTCACTTCCACAGAATCTCCTGTCTGTTCCCCTCACTATCGAGTCCCCTATCACTACCGCTCCCTTCTTCTCTCTCTTTCTCTTCTGCACCACGGACCCATGGTCAGTGCCTGTCAGTGCCTGTAATCCGGTCACCATGGCATTCTCCCAGGAGGTCATCCCCTACAGATGTATCCAAAGCAGTATACTTATATTTGAGGGGAATGGCCACAGGTGTGCTCTGCTCTAACTGCCTATTTACATTTCTATTCTTCCTGACAGACACCCAGCTACTCACCTCCTGCAACTTAGGGGTGACTACTTCCCTGTAACTCTGATCGATTATATCCTCGCTCTCCCATGTGAGCCAAAGGTCATCCAGCTGCTGCTCCAGATCCCTAACACGGTTTTCATGGGACTTAACAGGTGATGCTCTGTTGCAGTGGGTGATGTTACAATGGGACTTGGTCCTTGCTAAACTGGTTACACCTCTGCTCGGTGCAGATTTCCTGTGTCCCCAAGGACCGTTGGTCGATCTTAAGAACTGCCAGCTTGTGGATGTCAAGGACTTAGAGCATTTACCCTGCTCCCTCAGTAAATTCCCCAAAATGACTCTGACAAGTGGATACACCACCACATGGAGTTTACTCAACAGCTAGGCGAATTCCCAAACCTCTCCAAGCCCACATTCTCCACGACATGGGGTTGAGTACCACACTCCCACAACTGGCCAGCCAGTCCATGCCCACGTGCATAGACTGGACCCAGAAAAGATGGCAACTGCGAAAGTTGACTTTGCCAACATGGAAAGACTCGGTATTGTACACCAGTTGATTAGTCCCCGGGCTTTACCCCTCCATAAGGTTCCCAAGTCTAACAATTGTTGCTGCCCATGTGGGGATTACTGATGCCTTAATGAGGTCACCACCCCCAATCATCATTACCCGGTCACATACATCCAAGACTTTTAGCTCGTTTAGCTGTAAAGTAAATTTTTCCCAAAGGTGATCTAGTTAAGGGCTCGGAGGACATTCCCAAAACAGCTGTGATAACCCAGTTTGGCCTTTTAGAGTTTCTATGCATGCCTTTTGGACTGAAACATACAACACAGTTTGAGTTGTCAAGCATCGACTTACTTCGCCTTCACATCTCCGCAGAAGGTGCGAAACCACCCCCACCCCCCATAAAAGGTAGCTACTATTATGGATTTCCCACCACCCAGAAAACTGGAGGCAGACTGGTTTCAACTCCATTCATGGAGTCTCACATCTGGGTCGGAAGGCCTCACAGAAACTGGTTGCACTAAGGTTGGTTTAGCGTTGCCTCAGAAAAGTGTGTGTGAATGGACTGCAGCCTTTTTTAACGACACCTCTTTGAAATTACTCTCTCTGCAATCTACACCATGTAATTTCCCTCTAAGCAATGTACTTTTAAATCAGCTTAATGATCTACAGACTTCACAATTGTCTGAAGGTCTCGGCAGACCAGGCAGGTATAGCATCTTTAAATGGACAAAGGTTCATCGTTGTGACTGGATGCAAGGCAGCAGTGAGGGGTACTCCAAGCCAGGCTGAAACGCAGAGCGATGACCTACCATCTTGTTAGCAAACATACAGCTGCTGGAGAATAAAACTGAGGACCTAAGGGCAAGATCGCTGTATAAGAAGGAAATGAGGAATTGTTGTATTCTATATCTAAGCAATACTTGGATGTCTCCCAGCATGCCAGATACAGCAGTCAAACCAGAAAGCTTTCGATTTATTGAATGGGCTGAACTGCTGATTCAACAGAGATGAGGAGGAACTGCTTTTCCCAGTTCTCTGCCCAGTGGAACAATGGAGGCAGCCTCAGTAAATATATTTAAGACAGCATTGGATAGACTTTTGCATAGAGCAGGAGAATTAAGGGTTTTGTGGGAAAGGCATGAAGGTGGAGATGAGTCCATGGCCAGAGCAGCCATGATCCTATTGAATGGTGGAGCAGGCTTGACGGGCCAGATGGCCTACACCTGCTCCTATTTCTTATGTTCTTACAGCTCCAGGAGAACTGTTATTCAGGACTGCATTTTAAATTCAATCTGCAATCCATGTTCGTGTCTGAAGATTGGTTACTGGTGAAATTAATATTTGCTGTATATCCTAACTCCAGAATACACCCTAACAGAAAGTTAAGGATTTTAAGTCAGGATGTTTATTGGCAATGTAAATGTTAGGTTAATGCATGTGAATCAAAGTTCAGCTGCATTGGGATGGCAAGAAAGAATCATTTGTGCAACACTGGTACTGTTAAGAGCTGCTGCCCCATGACTCCAACAACCAAGTTCAATCCTGACATCGAATACCTTGTGTGTAGTTTGTATGTTCTCCCTGTTACTTTATGAGTTTCCTCCCAGATGCTGCCTAAGCTGCTGAGAATTTAATCCATTGATTTCAGCTTCGCAATGGGAATTGCTTTGAAATCTCAGTTAAAGAGGATGTGAATAAATGTTGCATTTTATTGGTGGCTTTTCTCCACAGAGTAGCAGAGTGTCTTACAAAGGATTGAGGAACGTGCCCATGACAATTTAATGGAAAATTACTTAGAAGTGATCTGTTCTTTGCATCCACATATTTCTTGATGAATTTTGCTGCATGCAATTATGGCCTTTTCTCCAGGTGCAAATTACGCCAGTATAATCTGACACCTGCCAGTCAAGGATGACATGCAAATTACAGGGTAATGAGATGGAAATTATGTATTTCATTAACAGTTTTGCCACAAACTGGAGAAGCAGCTCGAGTAGAAGTTGTACTTTTTAGATTCAGTAGTTCTAAGTGAAGTGGACCTTAAAGACCATAAGACATAGGAGCAGAATTGGGCCATCTGGACCATCGAATCTGCTCTGCCATTCAATCATGGCTGATCTTTTTTTTTCTCCTCCTCAACCCCATCTTCCCAGTCTTCTCCCTGTAACCTTTGATGCCATGTCTAATCAAGAACCTATCAAACTTTGCCTTAAGTGCACCCAACAAATTGGCCTCTACAGTTGCACGTGGCAACAAATTCCACAAATTCACTACCATTCGGCTAAAGAAATGTCTCTGCATTTCTGTTTTGAAAGGACACCCCTCTATCCTGAGGCTGTGCCCTCTTGTCCTAGACTCTCCCACCATGGTAAACATCTTTTCCATGTCTACTCTGTCTAGGCCTTTCAACATTTGAAAGGTTTCAATGAGATCATCCCTCATCCTTCTGAGTTTCAGTGAGTACAGACCCAGAACCATCAAACATTCCTCGTATAATAACCAAAACACAAAATGCTGGCAGAACTCAGCAGGCCAGACAGCATCTATGGGAGGAGGTAGTGACGACGTTTCTGGCCGAAACCCTTCATCAGGAAGGTTTCTGATCAGGAAACTCCTGATGAAGGGTTTCGGCCCGAAACGTCGTCACTACCTCCTCCCATAGATGCTGTCTGGCCTGCTGAGTTCTGCCAGCATTTTGTGTTTTTATTTATTCCCAGCATCTGCAGATTCACTCGTGTTGCCTCGTATAATAACCCTTGGTTTGACTTAAAGACCAACTATAGTGCGACGCAGATCTGTAGAATCAAGTACTCCTGTGTAGGGCAATACACACAAGTGCTGGGGATCTCAGCAGGTCAGGCAGCATCATTGGAAGGAATAAACAGTAGATGCTTGGGTCAAGTTTTGGGCCTGACACCGAGTTCCTCCAAAATTTTGTGTGTGCTGCTCAAGTTTTCTGCAGCATCTCTGGTGTTTACTCCAAAGTGGGTGCACTTCTAAAAGATCTCTGAAGCAAATGGTAAGCTTGAATCCTCAGTCTTCCGAGAAACAAAGCAAGACTATCTCTCCTGAAACGAATGATTAACGGTTAAAAGAACTGACCTTATATACTTGTAGGTCCAAATTACATACCTCTGGGAGTTGTAGAACAGCCCTTGCACAACCAACACAAGAGACTGTGGAAGGGCCATAGTCCAATAGCAGGAGCCACGTATGGTGGAGAAGTCCTTCAAACAATGAAAAGGTGCATAACCCAGGGAGTTACATGAGTGATAATGGTGCCATGAGCTTTGTACTGTTTTTCTTTATATAAATTTTATTTCCGAAGTTATGAAAAGCCCTCATTACAACCCATCAACCTCCTTCATCCAGTCCATTGCCTCTTGTTGTACAGGAGGTTTCATCAGTACTGCTACTAATTTTGCACCACAGAACATGAATGGCAGAATCAACAAAAGTGAGTCTGGCTCCATGGTTGTGCATTTACTGTTGAAGACTCTGTGGTTCATGTTTTCTGCATTACTTGTTTACTTTGTTAAAAATTGTTTGCATGATTTGTTCTTTTTCACACATTGGATGTTTGTTGGTCTTTGGGTTTTTGTAGATTCTATTGTGTTTCTTTGTTTTGTGGCTGCCTGCAAGATGACGAATCTCAAGGCTGACTATGGTATACATATGTTGATAATAAATGTACTTCGGATTCTGCTGTTTTGCAACTGTCATTGCAAATATTATAACAGACTTACTGTGAGCTTCAATGCAAACAAGAAATTTCATTGCACTCTGGTATGTATACAACTGATCTATAGATTTTGCCGTTATCCCAAAAATAATCACTGCTCACTCCTAACATTATAGCTATGAAAACAGCCAGAATTTGATTTTCAACCTACTTTCAACAGTACTATTTTCATCCTACTTGTCTACTGGAAGATTGTGAACTGTTCAATATGAGAATGTTTCAAAGCAACAAAAAAACTGATAGGAACATTTCAGCAGTCTAATGGCTGAAAACAAATTCTTCCCCATCCACCTTAGTACCTAGCATTGACAGTGGTGTTGCCGTCACACAGCATTAGAGAGCCAAGGTCAATCCTGAGCACATCTATTATGTGTTTGCATGCTCTCTCCATAACTGTGGGTTTCCTCCCACAAAGTTCAAATTTAATTGTCATTCAACCATGCACATCCATACAGCCAAACAAAATATCATTCTTCTAGGGCCAAGGTGCAAAACACAGTACCAACAGTCACACACAGCACATATAATTATGATAGCAGAAAAACATAGTTACATAAAAATAATATAAAAAATACAGCCCAGATCCCAAAGTGGCATGGCCTGCCTGTAGATTGATGGTGCATTGATGTTGTTCAGGAGCCATGCTTCTGCAAGAACAAATATCGTGCAGTTCTTCGTATCGTGCAGTGTAGCCACAGACGATGGGATTGGTAGGTTAATTGGTCACTAAGTTGCCCCTAATATGTAGGTGAGTGGCAAAAAATCTGGAACTGAGGCAATGTGGGAAGAATAAAAATAGCATTAAGATGCAGTGGTTGGCATAAACTCAGTGGGCAGAAGCCGTTGTATTACTCTCTGCATTTGAAAATATCTACCTTGAACAGACTCCACCACATTGACCATTGAGTTGCCTTTTCAACTGACTGTAACTGAATTATATTACAGAGAAGGGATCCAGAATAGAAGCTTCTAATTTCCTTTTAGTTTACAACCATTGGTAAACTTACTTTCTTTCTTTCTCAATCTTTTTATTATTGTTATTAATATCAGCAAAATAAAATAATACATAGATAATGGGATTACAAACATACACTTTCAAACTAAACATAAGAGAATACATAAGCAATGATTACAATATAAATGAGTATTCCCAAATCATAAACAATACAATATAGAAATAACCAAGTCAAACCTAGGTATATCATAATATATATTTTTGAAAAAAAGAAAAAAATATGCAAAAAAAAAACTAATCTAATAGCTAATAGAGAAAAAAAAACAAAAAACAAAAAAGAGAAAAAGAAAAAAGAAAAGAAAAAAAGGCTGTTTATAATATCTCACAACAGTAGAAAATCATCAATGTCGTCAACTCCGATCCTCTCAACATATATACAATCAAAACTGGAAAAACAAATAGGCTTGGAACAGGGTCATTTTACATCATATGAAAATATTGAATAAAAGGTCTTCATATCTTATCAAATTTAATAGAAGTATCAAATACCACACTTCTAATTTTTTTCTAAATTTAAACATAACATAGTTTGAGAAAGCCAATGAAATACAGTAGGAGGATTAATTTCTTTCCAATTCAACAAAATAGATCTTCTAGCCATTAATGTAAGAAATGCAATCATTTGACAAGCGGAAGGGGATAAATGGAGTGAGTCCATCATTGGTAAACCAAAAATTGCAGTAATAGGATGAGGTTGTAAATCAATGTTCAATACCGCAGAAATAATATCAAAAATATCTTTCCAATATTTTTTCAAAAGTGGACACGACCAAAACATATGAGTTAAAGACGCTATCTCAGAATGGCATCTGTCACAAATAGGATTTATATAGGAATAAAAGCGAGCCAATTTATCCTTGGACATATGAGCCCTATGCACAACTTTAAACTGTATTAATGAATGTTTAGCACATATAGATGATGTATTAACTAATTGAAGAATTTTATCCCAATAGGGATAATAAGGTTAAGTTCTCTTTCCCAATCATTTTTAGTTTTATGAAAGGGCTCTGAACGTATCTTCATAATTATATTGTAAAGTTTTGATATTAGCCCTTTCTGAAAAGGATTTAGTTCAAACAACTTTTCCAAAATACCTGAAGACACAAAATTTGGAAAAGTAGGAAGTACAGTATTTAAGAAATTCCTAATCTGTAAATATCTAAAAAAATGAAATCTAGGCAAATTATATTTATTAGATAATTGCTCAAAAGACATAAAACAATTATCTAAAAATAAATCAGAAAAACGTAATAATCCTTTAGTCCTCCAAGCTGAATAAGCCTGGTCTATAATAGAAGGATAAAAAAGGCAATTGGATACAACAGGAATATTTAAAACAAACTGAGTCAACCCATAAAATTTCCGAAATTGAAACCATATACGTAAAGTATGTTTAACTATCGGGTTGTCAATTCGTTTCGGCAATTTAGAAAGAGCAAAGGGAATAGAAGTCCCTAAAATAGAACCCAATGCGAATCCTTGTACAGAATTAATTTCCAAGTTCACCCAATGGGGACCAAAAGATATATCCCAATCCTTTAACCAACATATCAAATATTGGATATTAACTGCCCAATAATAAAATCTAAAATTAGGCAATGCCAATCCACCTTCCTTCTTTGCCTTCTGTAAATGTATTTTACCTAACCTAGGATTTTTATTCTGCCATATATATGAGGACATTTTTGAATCAACATTAGAAAAAAAAGATTTCGGAATAAAAATTGGTACCGCTTGAAATATATATAAAAACTTGGGTAAAATAACCATCTTAATGGCATTAATCTGACCTATCAAAGATAGAGATAATGGTGACCACTTAGTAAACAAACATTTAATTTGATCAATTAAGGGTAAAAAATTAACCTTAAATAAGTCTTTATAATTTTTTGTGATTTTAATCCCTAAATAAATGAGTCATTAACTAATTTAAAGGTAAATTTCCATAAATTGGAACCTGTCTATTTAAAGGAAACAATTCACTCTTATTAAGATTTAATTTATACCCGGAAAAATCACTAAATTGAACCAACAGTGATAAAACTGCAAGAATGGATTTCTCAGGATCAGAAATAAATAATAATAGATCATCTGCATATAAAGATAACTTATGTATATCTATCCCACGCTTAATGCCAAAAATGTTCTGTGATTCTCTGATAGCAATAGCCAAGGGTTCTAAAGCAATATCAAATAATAATGGACTAAGAGGACAACCTTGTCTAGTACCCCGAAATAAACGAAAAAAGGGAGATCTTAGATTGTTAGTAAGCACCAAGGCTACTGGCGTATGATTTATCAGTTTAATCCAGGAAATGAATGTCAGACTAAAATTAAACTTCTCAAGCACATAAAATAAGTATGGCCATTCAACTCTATCAAATGCTTTCTCCGCGTCTAATGAAATAACACATTCTGAAGTGCTATGTGAAGGAGTATAAACAATATTCAATAATCTCCTAACATTAAAAAAATAGCGATTTTTAATAAAACCGGTTTGATCTTCCGAAATAATTTGGGGTAATACTTTCTCCAACCTGGATGCCAGTAACTTGGAAAAGATCTTGGAATCTACATTCAATAAAGATATTGGTCTATAGGATGCAGTCAGTAGGGTCTTTATCTTTCTTCAGTATTAAAGAAATGGAAGCTCTATAAAAAGATTGTGGCAAATTGCCCAATCTAATTGCTTCTTCAAAAACCCTGCATAACCAAGGAGAAAGAGTAGCAGAAAAACATTTTAAAAATTCTACTGTGTACCCATCTGGACCTGGTGCTTTCCCAGAATTCATAGAAGAAATAACCCCTTTAATTTCTGCATCCGTAATAGGAGTTTCTAATATTGAAAGATCATCTGATGATAATTTTGGAAAATTCAGTTTCCCAAGAAAATCACACATGGTATTACGATCATTAGGGAATTCAGAATGATACAGAGAGGTATAAAAATCTTGAAATGATTTATTTATCTCATCATGGTTAACTGTCAGATCCCCATTCTGCTGACGGATCTTAGTAAATTGACGTTTAACCAAAGCATTCTTCAATTGACTAGCTAACAGTTTACCTGATTTAACACTATGTATATAAAAATCAGATCTGGTTTTCATTAATTGATTTTCAATCGAAGATGTAAGTAATAAACTATGTTCCGTTTGAAGTTCAACCCTTTGTTTGTAAAGCTCCTTGCTAGGAGTAATCGAATATTTCTTGTCAATCTCTTTAATTTTATCAACCAATAAAAGAGTTTCCATCTTGATGCGTTTTCTCAGACCAACAGAATAGGAGATAATCTGTCCATGTATATATGCTTTAAAAGTGTCCCAAAGTGTTCCGCAAGAAATATCATCCATGGAATTAGTTGAAAAGAAAAAATCAATCTGTTCCTTCATAAATTTAATAAAATCCAGATCTTGCAATAAGGTAGAGTCAAATCACCATTGTCTAGCACTAGAAGCTGTATCCGTAAATTTAATAGAAAGTTTTAATGGAGCATGGTCAGAGATGGCTATAATATCATAATTACAACCAATTATTGATGGAATAAAACAAGAGTCAATAAAAAAATAATCAATTCTCGAGTATGAATGATAAACATGTGAGAAAAAAGAAAACTCTTTGTCCTTAGGATGCCAAAATCTCCAAATATCAAAAATTCCATTATCAGTCAAAAAGGGGTTAATACAAGTGGCCAACTTATTAGGTAAAGTCTGAGTAGATAAAGATTTGTCCATCAAAGGATTTAAACAACAATTAAAGTCACCAACCATTATTAACTTATATTCATTTAGATTAGGTAAGGAAGTAAATAAGGACTTAAAAAATTGAGACAATCAACATTTGGAGCATAAACATTAACCATAGCAACCTTCTTGTTGAAAAGTAAGCCAGTAATTAACAAAAATCTACCATTCGGATCCGAAAAGATATCATGTTGGACAAATGCAATAGAGGAATCAATAAAAATTGAAACTCCCTTAACTTTGGCATTCGAATTCGAATGATACTGTTGATCCCTCCAAAACCTAAAAAAGCGATATTTGTCCTCTTTCCTCACATGAGTTTCTTGTACAAAAATAATATGAGCATTAAGTCTTTGGAATACTTTGAAAATCTTTTTCCGTTTAACCGGATGGTTTAAACCATTAGTATTCCAAGAGACAAAATTAATATTTTGAGCCATATTACTGAAATCAACCCTTCGGTATATAAAGGGTTAACCAAATTATGAACTCATGTACCCGGAAGAGGAACAAAAATAAGGGGTGGACCCAGAAGTGATGACATAGCAGACATTTTTGTAGTTCAAAATCAGCCCAAATGAAAAAACTAAAAAAAACTAGAATAAAAACCATAAGATTTGGAAAAAGACCTCCCACCCCCCACCCAAAAAGAAAAAAAAAGACCATCTCAGCCAGAGATAGGCCGAGAAAAAGGAAAAATAAAACTAACTCTACCCCCATGTCAGTAGAAGACAACTCCGGATATAAAGGATAAAAACAAGATCCACCCAAACTCTAAAGAAATAATCATCACTATACTAAAACCAAACTTCTTAATATAATTAATCGTAAAAAAAAAATCAAAAAGAATATAATCACTAATAACTTATAAATCTGGTTAAAAACCCAAACTCCAAAACAAATTTTAACTGTGATAAGAGGTGCATTATAGAAAGAAGACGAGAGACAAAAAAAGGCGAAATCAAAAAAAAACAAAAATATTTGAGAAGAAACCGCCATCTTAGTAAAAAAATAATTGACCTTCAAAGGATTAATAATAATAACCAAAGAAAAAGTACAGTGATTAACGTAAGTAAAATAACAAGATTACTAAGTCAAAAAAAAAACTTTAACTAGAGTATAAAATATAAAGTAAACCTACACCAATAGCCAAAAACAAAACTGTTTTTGGAAATAAAAACCATCTTGCACGATCAAAATCACTCATTTATTAGGAATGAGGATCCGTAGCAGTAGGGAAGTTCTCATTCAGAAAACTTCTTGCATCAGAAGTTGAAAGAAAGACCTGCCGTGGAGCATTCGGAGGCGATATTCTGAGCTTCGCAGGGTATAAGAGCGCAGGCTTTAGATTTTCTCATAACATTCAGACATCAGAGGTTTAAAAAGAAGCCTTTTCTTCATTACCTCTGGACTAAAATCTTTTACCAAACGGAAATTGTGATCTTGAAATTTGACCATCCCTACACGCCGAGCCACACGGATAAGTTGCTCTTTAACATGTACATAGTGAAATCAGACAATTACAACCGGTGGTTTAGCTGGAGTACTTGGTGATCGACGCATAATTCTGTGAGCGCGGTCGAGTAGCGGCGGGCTATCTGGAAATACGGAAGGGAACGCATCCTTTAAAAGTTGGGCAAAGTGCTTCGAGGGGTCCCCTTGTTCAATACCTTCCGGGAGACCAAGTATGCGTAGGTTCTGTCTTCTGGACCGATTCTCAAAGTCAACACTCTTGGCTTTAAGTGTTTCCACTTGTTTAATCACCGAAAGTAAGTTCTGCTCCAGTTTTTCAATTATCAAATCTCGCTTCCGAGCGTCTTCTTGCAGAGTTGCGATTAAAGCTTGCTGCTGGTTAACGACTGAATCCGTCTTATCCATATAATCTTGAAAAGCCTTTATATCTTGTTTAAAAATTAGTCGTTGTTATTCAAATTTTTCATTTAAGACCTCCAATAACAATTCATAAGTTAATTCCGTACGTTTAGGATCAATTTGCTTTTTCCCGTTTCCATTAGGATTTTTCCCAGTTTCTCGCGCTTTAGATCTAAGAGCCATTTCTTCAAAAATTCACAATAACCTCTTAAGGATAACTCCAAAAAAGTAGCAAGAATCTTTTGGTGTAGGTAAAAATAAGTTAAATAAGGGTGATCATAGGTTAAAAAAAGTAAAGGTTATGGAGCAAATCTGAAAACAGTGCTCACTCCATGAGCGTCTCCTGCTGACCTCGGTAAACTTATTACCAACATAAGGGCCCTTAGGAGGATGAAATTTGATTAGTTTAAATTTACAATGAATTGTTCATTCTAAGCATTGGATGATGCAGCAACTGAGAAAGGTCACACACAAAATGCTGGAAGAACTCAGCAGGTCAGGGAGCATCAATGGAAATAAATAAATAATCAATGTTTTGGTCTGAGATCCTTCTTCAGGACTGGGAAGGCTGAATAATTTGGTTTATAATGGTCACATGCTTAGGTGCAGTGAAAAACTTGTCTTGCATACTATCAATACAGATCATTTCATTACACAGTGTATGAAGTCATACCAGATAAAGCAATAGCAATGCAGAATAAAGTTACAGTAAAGAGCAAATGCATTGGAGGCAGTTAATAAGGTGCAAGTTCTATGAGGAGGTAGATTTTAAGGTCAGAGCCTACCTTATCGTACTAGGAAAACATTCAACAGTCTTAAAAATGGGAATTAAACTGTCCTTGAGTCTGATAGTATGTTTTCAGAATTTTGTTTCTTCTGCCAGATGTTTGGGGAACAGGGGATGGTGTGCTGAAGAGAGAATGTGGGATCTTTGATTATGCCGACTGCTTTACCAAGTCAGTGAGAAATGCAGACCCAGTGTCTATGGAGAGGTGGCTGGTTTCTATGATGTGCTGAGCTGTGTCCACAACTCTCTGCAGTTCCATGCACTCATGTGGAGAGGAGTTGCCAACGTAAGCCATGATGCATCCCAAAAGGATGCTTGCTGCAGTGCATTGATTAGAAAATGGGTCCAGGGATATAGTGCAAAGGTATCCTAGTACAACATTTGGAGAGAGCCAAACTGTGGGAGGTGCACTTTTCAAAAGAGATTTTGAATTGATGTCTCATCTGTTGGATCAAAATAAATCATCCATGACTGAATGGGAGAGCAGACCCAAGCAGAATGGTCTATAGCATCCTGCTGTGTCCAAGTTGATTGTCCATTTTTGTGTTTTGCAATATTGACTATACTTCAAAGAGTACTGCAATACATTGGCTTCAAAGCCAAAAGGTACTATAGGCCATCCCTAAGTTCTGTTCCTGGGAATGCTACACAGATTGCTCTGCAAGTGAGAAATTATATTCCAGAGCTACTAATATAAGTCACAGTAGCATAACGGTTAGCGACATGTTTACAGCTCAGAGCATCAAACTTCAGAGTTCCATCCCAACGTTCTCTGAAGGGAATCTTTGTATGTCTTCAACATGGAATGCATGGGTTTTCTCCAGGTTCTCCAGATTCCTTCCACAGTCCAAAGCTGTACCAGGTAGTTAATTGTCTTGTGATTACGTTAGGGTCAAATCAAGGTTGCTGGAGATTGCTGGGCAGTGTGGCTGAAAGGGTCAGAAAGGACTATTCTGCACTGCATCTCTAAATAAAGTAAATATCATAATTGTTCTACATGTGCTAGTTAAAATTCTCATTTCAGGTGTACTAGGGTGAATTTAACTAATGAACATATACTGTATCTAGACATGAATACCACAAATATTACCAGCTTGGAATATGTTTTACAAATGAAAATTTGCCTGAAGTCATATTTCTGAACATGATTGTTTCCTTTAGCATTTATCAGTGGGGGAAAAAAACAACAGTATAAGGACAGTTAACCCAAGACTAGTCTGGCCAACCAACCCATCTGACCATTACCTGCTTTTTAATAAAGATATGTATATTCTTTTGCAAAAGTTACATAGAACATAGAATAGTACAGCACAGTACAGGCTCTTTGGCCCACAATGTTGAGCCGACCCTTAAACCCTGCCTCCTATATAACCCCCCACCTTAAATTTCTCCATATACCTGTCTAATAGTCTCTTAAATTTCACTAGTGTATCTGCCTCCACCACTGACTCAGGCAGTGCATTCCACTCACCAACCACTCTCTTACAAAACAAATGAGTTAAATTAAATGCAATCCTACACTATGAACGTAAGATGCTTGAGACATCCAGAACAGGAAGCATCTGTGATCAAGAAACTTGAGTTATTATCCTACATGAGAGTAGTGAAGATCTAAGCTGTAGTTGTTGGAACTCCGGATACCTCAAGGAACGGGGAATGGTGAAGGGGGGACATTACCGGAAGTTTGAGAAATCGGTGGCAGGCAAGAAGATATGCCATGAACAGCAATTTCTTGAACTTCCGGTAATGCCACCCCCCCTTCACCATTCCCCATCCCCTTTTCCCTCTTTCACCTTATCTCCTTGCCTGCCCATTGCCTCCCTTTGATGCTCTTCCCCTCTTTTCTTTCTTCCATGGCTTTCTGTCCTCCCCTATCAGACTCCCCCTACTACAGCCTGTATCTCTTCCAGCAATCAACTTCCAAGCTCTTTATTTTATCCCTCCCCCTCCTGGTTTCACCTACCACCTTGTGTTACTCTTTACCCTCCCCCACCATTTAAATCTACTCCTCATCTTTTTTTTCTCAAGTCCTGCAAAAGAGTCTTGCCCGAAACATCAAATATAGTCTTTTCCATAGATGCTGCCTGATCTGCTGAGTTCCTCCAGCATTTTATATGTGTTGGTTTGGTAGGTTAATTGGTCACCAAGTTGCCTGAGTTGGGTGAGGGTCTTCAGGTTCCTGTGTCTCCAGTCTGATGATAAGAATGAGATTAGGACATATCCTGGATAGTGAGGATCCATAGTGAAGGATACTGCCTTCTTGAAGCACTTCCGCTTGAAGAATGTCCTGATGTCAAGGAGGGTATGCCTGTGATGGAGCTGGCTGAGTCTACAACCCTCTACTGCTCCCTGCAATCCTGTTCATTGGAGCTTCCATAGAAAGCTATGTCAGAATGTTCTTCACCAAGATTCTTTACTGACATTATAGTCTTTGTGCCAGTGAAGAATTTTAGCTTGATACAAGGAAAAATTTCCTAACAGCTGTCAGCTTAAACAAGGCTTTGCGACATTTCACTCTGCCTTCCTCTAAATGAGATTAGCAATAGCAGGAGGATAATTACCATATTTCAGCTCATTTTTTGGGGGGAGTGAGGGTTAAGAGAAATAGTCTGCAGGATTGAGAGACTGGGACATCATCGTGATCAAATGGTTGTATCTTTCAATGGTCTGCAGGAGGTCTGATAGTTCACTCTTGTGCAAAAGAATTAAGCTTAGATAAGTACATCTTGGCTCTGCGAAGAAGTAACTAAGTGGTTCACTGGTTGGACTGGAAAGGTCTGTTCTGCATTGCACCATATCTCTAAATAAAATAATAGATAAATAAAATTAAATAAACTTAATTTATTTGCAAGCTGCCAATTTATTGCATTTGGCACTCAGCCTCCATGTTGGAAAAGCTAAATGCCAATTGGGTGACTCCATTCAGTCCACGGGTTGGCTAAACTTCCAGTCTCCTGTCTTGTTAATTGTCCATCACATTCCCATTTCTGTCTTTGACTTAGACTGTCTCTTCAAATGCAAGTTTCTGGAACAGCATCATTTTTATCAACAAGGAACACTGCAAACCACATTCAGCTTAAGAAGCTTAAGAGTCAGTCCAGTCTAACTCACAGTTTCTAGAATCTTGATATTCTGCTGGCATTCAAATCATTCAGCCCGACACCATTCTTCATTCAATTGTTTCAACCCTTCTTAGTTCTTTCTATTCTCCTGCTCTGATTTAATTTTCCTAATTCTGATGAATAGCCACAAAACTGAAATGTTAAAGTTTTACTACAGATATTGACCAATATGAGTTTTTCTAGCACTTTCTTTACTGAAAACTGGAAACAGAGGTTACACTTAAAGGAGTGGAGTTCCTATGATGAGGCAATAACTCCAGTTTCTTTGATCTGATGTTCATACCCAGAAGAACTATTAGATTCAGAAAAGGACTGCTTCATTCAGGAGAGTCCAAATCCTGGAGTGCTCTTCCCAAAATCACTGTGGGATCATCTTCACTGAGGTAGCCCACCAAATCTTTCAAGGAAAACAAATAGGTTGTGCCAGTGACATCTACATAAAGAAAAATAAACTCACTTTGCAGGGATGAAACCAGAATTTAGGGGTTAATTCTGAAGTCCAAATGGCTGAAGTTGACTATATTCCCTTTGATTAAGGGGATTGAAGGCTGATCTAATTGAAGTGAATGAGGTGATTATGAGGTTATTCAATTGGAGAAATTAGTCCCTCTGGCAGGAAATGCTGTCAGTGATAATCCCATTTGAAAAAAAGAGCTGTTTATGTTCCTTCATGATTGCATGATATTCCCAAAGGTCTTTACTGCTGAAGTATTTCTAAAATGTGTTAATACAGGAAGGAACAACTGTGTACAGTAAGCTTCCATAAAAGGCAATGTGCAGGTTATCTATGCTATTAATTTTTTTTATGAGGGGAATAACCAGGAATAACTGGTATGCTGGAATCTGGATTAAGCAAGATGCCAGAGACACTAGCAGGTTAGTCATGATAGCTGACATTTTGGTCAAGAAATTTGGACTGAGTCCAAGTGAAGGGTTTCAATCTAAAGTGTTAACTACCCATTTTCCTCCACTAAGAAGAACTCAGTGGCTTCTCCAAGTTGGGTCATGGGATCTGCTAGAACACTGGTGGACTGGTCTGTCTAAAAGTTGGTATGTAAAATAAAACAACCTCTCTCAACACCAATACTAGCGTTAGCCTATACTTGTGCTCATCTCTAAAGAGAAATTATAAAGTTCATGGACATAGATGTCTCTTTTGATAAAAGTATTACCCAATAGAGTCTCTTTAGATTAAAGTATTATCTAATAGGAAAACCTGTCTGACCTTCCATGGTCATCTCACTTTCACTGATAAAAAAAATACTAGATGAGTTTACAAGAGTATATAAATAACTTTCAAGGCAATATGGACAAAGCAAGTGAGAATATGACAGATGGAATGTATGAGAGAATGGAGATTGATACAATAAATGGAACAGAACATTTTTATGGTTAGATTAGATTGATAGAACATAGAACCATAGAGGGCCTGTGATGTTATGCCAGCCTTTTAACATAATCCAACATCAATCTAACCCTTCACTCCTGCATAGCCCTCCATTTTCCTTTCATTCATGAGTTTCATCCAAGAATCACTTAAATGTCCTGAATGTACCTGCCTCTACCATCACCTCTGGCAGCACATTCCATCCTGTAAAAACCTACCCTGGACATCCCCCTATTCTTTCACCCATTCACCTTAAAATTATGCATCATGTGTTAGCCATTTACACCCTAGAAAAAGAATCTCTGTTTGTCAACTCTATGCCTCTTATCATTATATACACCTCTATCAAGTCACCTCTCATCCTCCCGTACTCCAAAAAGAAGAGTCCTTGCTCAGTCAATTTATTCTCATAAGACACTTATTCTCATAGAATATAAAAGCAAGAAGATAGTGCTGAGGCTTTATAAGATACTAGTCAGGCTGCACTGGGAGTATCATCAACAGTTTTGGGCCCCACATCTCAGAAAGGAGGTGATGTCATTACAGAGGGTCCAGACGAGGTTCACGAGGATGATTCCAGGAATGAATGGGGTTAACATACGAGGAGGGCTGATTTCCCCCAGAAATCCAAAATCAGCATTGTGAGCCTGTTGGAACTTGGATGAGTTGCCCGACTCAGGTCCTGTGTTCCATGGCTGGACTAACAGCAGGTGCCTCTGGCTTGTCCAGAGATATGTTGACACTCTCATGCATGGTGTGATGTAGCCTAATGCCAAAGTTTTGGGGCATTTCAGCCCAGATCTGATATGAATTGGGGACCATGGTCAGAGGAAATATAGATGGGGTGCCAAACTAAGTGAGCCAGGTATTGAATGCCCATGCCACATCTGTTGCCTTTGTTGATGCTATGGGATGATATCTGGTCACCAGGTTGTATGGTCCATGGAGCTGTGTGAAACCATGAGAGGGTGGAAGGGGGTAAAGAAAAAGACCAACCAGGCCCACATTGACATGGTCAAACCATTGCTCAGGGATCTCAAAAGCAACCAATGACACCCGAACATGATGGTTAATTTTTGCCTGCTGGCTCTCACAGGCTACATTCTAATCATGCACATCCTTTCTAAGGCTATGCCATAAACAGTCCATCTCCAGTTTGCGAGCACTATGGAGCAAGAGTGTCTGGTTGAGACATTGCATAGGAGAGAAAAAAAAGTTTCCCTGAACATAATGTCAACCAACCACAGGCCCATGAGTGCTGTTCAGTAAGCCTGGACCACTGAGTCAGTAGCTTGGTTGGCTGTCATGTCAGCATAATCAGCCCCAATGTGTATGGCCTCAATGACTGGCCATGAGAGGCAATCAGCCACAGCATTATTTTTTCCCTTAATACGTTGTATATCAATTGTGAACTCTGATATGCAAGCCAGGTGGGTTGCTGCCATGCTGACTACGGGTCTGATATTTTGGCCACTGCATGCACGAGGGGTTTGTGATCAACAAATACTGTGAAGTGTCAACCATCTAGTAGAAAAAGAAAATGACAGAGAGCCAGATAGAAACTGTGAAGCTCAGGTCAAACATGTTGTACTTCCTGAAGAAGGCGAGCTGCCACCACATGCCTCCAAACAACTGTTCACACCTAGCACTACAGCACAGTCTGAGGCATCAGTAGTAATGTCTGTAGGTGTGTTGGGGAGCGGGTGCACCAGTAGGGTCACATTGGAAAGAGCTTGTTTGGTATCACTAAATGCCCTGGTCATGTCCACTGACCAGTCAAGCACTATACAAGGAAGCACAAGTTCAGCAGGCCACAGAATGAACAGTGATAGAAATCCACCAAACCTTAAAACTCTTGTATTTTTTTTAGTAGTGCCGGTGATGGGAAATTTGCAATGGAGGTGACTTTTGATGGAAGAGGTTTCACACTTTCTGCTGAGAAAGTCAATGGTGACAACCCAAACTGGCATGTAGCAAGATTCATAATCAAACTGTGTTGGCTTAAGCACTCAAAAAGTGTGTGGAGATCTGATACACACTCAGATTTGGATGCACTAGTGACAGGTAAACAAAAATAAAATCTAAAAGTCCATGACCCGCTGGAAAGTCTCTAATGCATTAAAGTCTCTAAAGTCTCCAAGCTGCATGTACAGAAACTCAAAGGCCAAGTGAGATTATCACAGCTGCTTTGGAATGTCCTCTGAGCAAGTCATGTCAAGTCACTTTTTATTGTCATTTCGACCATAACTGCTGGTACAGTACACAGTAAAAACGAGACAATGTTTTTCAGGACCATGGTGCTACATGAAACAGTACAAAAACTACACTGAACTACGTGAAAACAACACAGAAAAAAACTACACTAGACTACAGACCTACCCGGGACTGCATAAAGTGCATAAAGCAGTGCAGGCATTACAATAGATAATAAACAAGACAATAGGCACAGTAGAGGGCAGTAAATTGGTGTCAGTCCATGCTCTGGGTATTGAGCACACACACACACACACACACACACGCACACGCACACGCACACGCACACGCACACGCACACGCACACATCCCTCACTAAGTCACCTTTAGAAAAAATTAACATTCTGGCTAAACGTGCTGAAATGCCTTGGATGTGTGGGACTAGGTAACAATCAGGAGTGGTGACCTCATTAAGGCATCAGTAATCGCCAGATGGGCAGTGACCACCATCAGACCTGGGGACCATGTGGAGGGGCAAAGTCTGGGGCTATTCTACTTGTGTACAATGCCAAACCTTTCCATGTTGGCAGACTTGGCCTTTGCAGTTGTCAGCACGTTTAGCCAGAAAGTTAATTTTTTCTAAAGGTGACTTAGTGAAGGATGTGTGTGTGTGTGTGTGTGTGTGTGTGTGTGTGTGTGTGTGTGTGTGTGTGTGTGTGTGTGTGTGTGTGTGTGTGTGTGTGTGTGTGTGTGTGTGTGTGTGTGTGTGTGTCTACATATGCAAGCATGGACCAGTGGGCAAGTTGTTGCAATGAGGTGCTTGACCCCACGTTTTGTGAGTGCAGTGTGGGCTTGGAGAGGATTGGGAATTCGCCCAGCAATCAAGTGAAATCACATGTGGTGATGCATGCACTTGACAGATTCACTGTGGGGAGCAGGGTAATGACCCAAAGTCCTTGACATCTACAAACCAGCAGTTCTTAAGATCAACTAACAGTACTTGGGCACACAGAAATTATGCGCCAAGCAGAGGTCTAGTCATCTCAGCTAGGATGAAGTCCCACGTGTAACGTCACCCTCTGAACTAGAGCATCACCCATGATATCTCATAAATCTGGATCCTTCTGGTACTGGCAGCCTCCAGTGAGATTTGTCGCTCTTTGCCTTCTCATTGATAGGTGGTACTGGCAGCACACTCACTTGAGCACCTGTGTCACCTGGGAAGCATCACCCTGAAAGGGTGTCCGTAATGAACAGTAGAGTACCCTAGCAGCTGGCACTGTGATGCACCATCAATAACTCACTCTGAGACGTAAAAGCAAGGTATCGGCTTTTATTGACTGGAAGAAGGAACAAGCAGTGAGTGACCACCATACTACATCCTGGAGACTGAGAGCCCGGGCTCAGACCTCCATCACCTTTGTACAGGGGTCTATGGGAGGAGCCACAGGAGCAGTCATCAGGGGCGTGTCCAGACAGGTATATGTAGTTCACCACACACTGTCAGAGCTGCAAGGTGATTGGCACTTTCTGCCATTCATACCAAAGTGAGCATGGTAAAAGCACAGACCTAGCATTGCCTGTTTCACAGCCACTGGCATACATCTGTTAGAGGCTCTAAAGACTGGGTTAATTGAGGCAGGGAAAAGGAGGAATTATGCACCTCTGTCTGACTGAGTGTAGTCCATCAGCCAATTTAGCAAGCTACCTATAGTCATTCATGGGTGTACTAATGAGGGCTATGCAAACTAGATCAGGCATTTGCTGCACAAAGTTATTTAAAAATAAAAGGATGGCGATTTCCCAAGAGAGACAACATGTGATCCATTAGATCTGGAGGCCTAACATACCCCAGGCCAGGCAAGGAGAGCAACTGTTTGACGCACTCAGACTCCAATAGTCCCAAAGTCTGTAATAGCTGAGTCTTGAGTGTGCAATATTTTTCACATCCAGGACGGTGTTCAAGCAGACCCACCACTCTCACTGCCGTGGAACTACTGAGTAATGCTACTATGTAGTATCTGGTGTCATCTGCAGAGAGTTCTTGCAGCACACACTGGGCCTGTACAAACCAAGCTACAGCATTTTGCTCCTAAACTCCAGCAGTTTCAACATCTTAACAGTTTGAATGGAGAGCGAACATTTACCCTGACTGAGAATTCTAGATGCAGCGGAACAATTTTAGAGTAAGCAGTAATTATTTGGGAATAAAGAGAAATTTTCTTCACTCAGGTGTTGACAAATCTGAGATTCTGCATCCTGGTAGTTTCAATGTTCATTTAAAACTGATTTCCAGATATTAAGGAGGAAATAATGAAAAAAAAGGAAGTAGAGATGGGGTGGAATATAAAGCACATTGATGATGATTGGTGGGAAGCAAATGTAAACCTCAAGTTGTTTTGTCATCTGGGAGTAGATTAATCTCTTAGATTAAAGTGATACACCTAACAAAGAAAACAACTGTCTCTCAGTAGGATCCATTTTTTCTCTACCCAGGAGCACAAGTTCACCTCTGCAATCACTCTGAGCACCCGTGCCCCACAAGGCTGTGTACTCAGCCCCCTGCTGTACTCACTGTACACCCATGATTGTGGAGCCAAGTTTCCATCGAACTCAATAGATAAGTTTGCTGATGGCACCACAATTGTAGGCCGTATCTTGGGTAATGATGAGTCTGAGTACAGAGAGGAAATTAAGAACCTGGTGGCATGGTGCAAAGACAATAACCTATCCCTCAACGTCAGCAAGACGAAGGAATTGGTTGTTGACTTCAGAAGGAGTAGCGGACCGCACAACCCCATCTACATCAGTGGTGCACAGGTGGAACAGGTCAAAAGCTTTAAGTTCCTCGGGGTGAATATCACAAATGACCTGACTTGGTCTAACCAAGCAGAATCCACTGCCAAGAAGGCCCACCAGCACCTTTACTTCCTGAGAAAGCTGAAGAAATTTGGCCTGTCCCCTAAAACCCTCTCTAATTTTTACAGATGCACCGTAGAAAGCATTCCTCTAGGGTGCATCACAACCTGGTATGGAAGTTGTCCTTTCCAAGAATGGAAGAAGCTGCAGAAGATCATGAACATAGCCTAGCACATCACACAAACCAATCTTCCATCCTTGGACTCACTTTACACCGCACGCTGTCGGAGCAGTACTGCCAGGATAATCAAGGACACAACCCACCCAGCCAACTCACTTTTTGTTCCTCCCTCCGGGAGAAGGTTCAGGAGCTTGAAGATTCATACAGCCAGATTTGGGAATAGCTTCTTTCCAACTGTGAGAAGACTCCTGAACAGATCCTGACCCGGATCTGGGCCGTACTTCCAAGTATCTGGACCTGACTTGCACTACCTTACTTTCCCTTTTCTATTTTCTAATTATGATTTATAATTTAAATTTTTATTATATTTACTTTGATTTGTACTTGAGGGAGCACGAAGTGCAGAATCAAATATCGCTGTGATGATTGTACGCTCAAGTATCAATTGTTTGGTGACGATAAAGTAAAGTAAATGATCATTGGGCAGTGTTGAAAAATAGTTATAATATGGCTCTGATCCAGTTAATAAATTCAAGATTAGCTTTATTTCTAATAAAGTTATTAGAGATTAGCTTTATTTGTCACAGGTACATTAAAATAGAGAAATGAGTCATTTGCATCAAAGCAGTGATGATTAACTGACAAGTGTTGTCACATTTCTGGTGCCAACAATTTACAAATCCCTAACTCATACCTCTTTAGAATGTAGGAGAAAACAAGAACACCCATAGAAAATCCATTCATTGGGAGAATATAAATTCCTTACAGGAATCAAACCCTAATCAGTGATCACTGACAGTGCAACACAATTGTACTAAACACTACACTACAGTGCCACTCAGTCAATTACATAAACACAGTATATTACAGAATTAAGTTACACAATTAGTAAGAGGATCAATTTGCAATACTCAATCAAACAGTGCCCAGTCACATTCTGCTGTTCCTGGCAACAGGTCTTCTACAGTTCTTGATATTACTCATCCAAAACTCTAGTTTGAGTAAAGTCAACACAATCAATCCAGGGATTTCCAAGTCCTTTTGCACCTCTGGTTTTTGTATTTTTTCTCCATTTAGAAAATAGTTAACCCTTTTATTTCTTCCACCAAAGTTCATAAACATATATTTCCCAACACTGTATTCCATCTGCCATTTCTTTGCCCATTCTCCTAATCTGTCTAAGTCCTCTGTAACCTCTCTACTTCCTCAAAACCACCTGACTCTCCACCTATCTTCATATTGTCTGCAAACATTATAACAAAGCCATCAATTCCATCATCCAAATCATTGACATACAATGTAAAAAGAATGGGTGGAAACACAGACCCCTGTGGAACACCACTAGTCACTGGCAGCTAGCCAGAAAAGGTTCCCTTTATTCCCACTCTTTGCATCCTGCCAATCAACCATTACCTTATCCATGCTAGAATCTTTCCTGTAATGCCATGGCTTGTAGCTTGTTAAGCAGCCTCATATATGGCAGTTTGCCAAAGGCCTTCTGAAAGTCCAAGTACAGAGTCTGGCCCTGTGGCTTAGAAGGGTAGGGAAAGGAAGAGGAATGCAGTAGTGATAGGGGACTCTATAGTTAGCGGGTCAGACAAATGATTCTGTGGCTGCAGAAAAGAAACTCGGATGGTAGTTTTCCTCCCAAGTGCTAGGGTCTGGGATATTTCAGATCATGTCCAAGATATCCTGCAGTGGGAGGGAGACAGCCAGAGGTCGTGGTACATATTGACACCAATGACATAGGTAGGAAAAGAGAAGAGGTCCTGAAAAAGGACTACAGGGAGTTAGGAAGGAAGTTGAGAAGCAGGACGGCAAAGGTAGTAATCTCAGGATTACTGCCTGTGCCATGTGACAGTGAGAATAGGAATAGAATGAAGTGGAGAATAAATGTGTGGCTAAGGGATTGGAGCAGGGTGCAGGGATTCAATTTTCTGTATCATTGGGACCTCAGTTGGGGCAGGTGTGACCTGTACAAAAAGGATGGGTTGCACTTGAATCCCAAAGGGACCAATATCCTGGCGGGGAGGTTTGCTAAGGCTATTGGGGAGAATTTAAACTAAAATTGTTGGGGTGTGGGAACCAAACTGAAGAGACTGGAGAAGAGGCGGCTGGCTCACAAATAGAGAAAGCTATGAGACAGTATGTGAGGAAGGATAGGCAGGTGATAGAGAAGGGACGCTCTCAGACTGAAGGTTTGAGGTGTATCTATTTTAACGCAAGGAGTGTTGCGAAGAAAGCAAATGAGTTTAGAGCGTGGATCAGTACTTGGAGCTATGATGTGGTGGCCATTACAGAAACTTAATGATTTAGATGAAGGGATTAAAAGTAACATTAGCAAATTTGCAGATGACATGAAGCTGGGTGGCAGTGTGAAATATGAGGAGGATGTTAGGAGAATGCAGGGTGACTTGGACAGGTTGGGTGAGTGGGCAGATGCATGGCAGATGCAGTTTAATGTGGATAAATGTGAATTATCCACTTTGCTGGCAAAAACAGGAAGGCAGATTACTATCTGAATGGTGTCAAGTTAGGAAAAGTGGAAGTACAACGAGATCTAGATGTTTTTGTACATCAGTCACTAAAAGCAAGCATGCAGGTACAGCAGACAGTGAAGAAAGCTAATGGCATGTTGGCCTTCATAACAAGGGGGGTTGAGTATAGGAGCAAAGAGGTCCTTCTGCAGTTGTACAGGGCCCTGGTGAGACCACACCTGGAGTATTGTGTTCAGTTTTGGTCTCCAAATTTGAGGAAGAACATTCTCGCTATTGAGGAAGTGCAGCGTAGGTTCACGAGTTTAATTCCCAGGATGGCGGGACTGTCATATGTTGAAAGATTGGAGCAATTGGGCTTGTATACACTGGAATTTAGAAGGATGAGAGGGGATCTGATTGAAACATATAAGATTATTAAGGAATTGGACACGCTAGAGGTAGGAAACATGTTCCCAATGTTGGGGGAGTCCAGAACCAGAGTGGATCTATGGAATGCTCTGCCTCAGAAGGCAGTGGAGGCCAATTCTCTGGATGCTTTCAAGAAAGAGTTTGATAGAGCTCTTAAAGATAGCAGAGTCAAGGGATATGGGGAGAAGGCAGGAACGGGGTACTGATTGTGAATGATCAGCCATGATCTCATTGAATGGTGGTGCTGGCTCTGAATGACCTACTCCTGCACCTTTTGTCTGTTGTCTATTGTCTATTGACTTGGATGGCTCAGGGACAGGAATGGTTACTTCAAGGGCCGGGTTTTAGATGTTTCAGAAAGGACAGGGAGGGAGGCAAAAGAGGTGGGGGCATGGAACTGTTCAACAGAGGTAGTGTCACAGATGCAGAAAAGGTGGACGCCAAGGACAGATTGTCTATGGAGTCTCCGTGGCTAGAAAAATGGCAGATGGAGTTTAATACAGACAAGTGTGAGGTATTGCACTTTGGAAGGAAAAACCAAGGTAGAGCATACAAGGTAAATGGTAGGGCACTGAGGAGTGCAGTAGAACAGAGGGATCTGGGAATACTGATACAAAATTCCCCAAAAGTGGCATCACAGGTAGATAGGGTAGTAAAGAGAGCTTTTGGTACATTGGCCTTTATAAATCAACGTATTTTGTATGAGTTGGAATGTTATGATGAAGTTGTATCAGGCATTGGTGAGGCCAAATTTGGAGTATTGTGTGCAGTTTTGGTCACCGAATTACAGGAAGGATATTAATAAGGTTGAAAGAGTGCAGAGAAGGTTTACAAGGATGTTGCTGGAACTTGAGAAACTGAGTTACCGAGAAAGGTTGAATAGGTTAGGACTTTAGTCCTTGGAGCGTAGAAGAATGAGGGAAGATTTGATAGAGGTATATAAAATTATAATGGGTATAGATAGAGTGAATGCAAGCAGGCTTTTTCCACTGAGGCTAGGGGAGAAAAAAAAACCAGAGGACATGGGTTAAGGGTGAAAGTGGAAAGTTTAAAGGGAACATTAGTGGGGGCTTCTTCACACAGAGAGTGGTGGGAGTGTGGCATGAGCTGCCAGATGAAGTGGTAAATGCGGGCTCACTTTTAACATTTAAGAAAGACTTGGACAGGTACATGGATGAGAGGTGTATGGAGGGATATGGTCCAGGTGCAGGTCAGTGGGACTAGGCAGAAAAATGGTTCGCCATTTCTGCACTGTAATGTTCTGTGGTTCTATGTGACTAAACATGTTAATGAAAGAAGAGCAGTAGATGTAGTGAATATGGATTTTAGCAAGGCAATTGATAAGGTACCCTATGCAATGTTTATTGAGAAAGTAAGGAGGCATGGGATCCATGGGGACCTTTCTTTGTGGATCCAGAATTGGCTTGCCCCCAGAAAGCAAAGAGTGGTTGTAGATGGGTCATATTCTCCATGAAAGTCTGTGACTAGTGGTGTGTCTCAAGCATCTGTTCTGGGACCCCTTCTCTTCGTGATTTTTATAAATGACATGGCTGAGGAAGTGGAGCGATGGGTTAGTAAGTTTGCTGATGACACTAAGGTTGGAGGTGTTGTGGATAGTATGGAGGGTTGTCAGAAGTTACAGAGGGACATTGATAGGAAGCAAAACTGGGCTGAGAAGTGGCAGATGTAGTTCAACCCAGATAAGTGTGAAGAGGTTCATTTTGGTAGGTCTAATATGATGGCAGAATATAGTATTAATGGTAAGACTCTTGGCAATGTGGAGGATCAGAGGGATCTTGGGGTCTGAGTCCAAAGGACGCTCAAAGCAGCTGCGTAGGTTGAATTTGTGGTTAAGAAGGCGTATGGTGTATTTGCCTTCATCAATCGTGGAATTGAATTTTGGAGCCGAGGGGTAACGTTGCAGCTATATCAGACTCGGGTCAGACCCCACTTGGAGTACTGTGCTCAGTTCTGGTTGCCTCACTACAGGAAGGATGTGGAAGCCATGGAAAAGGTCCAGGGGAGATTTACAAGGATGTTGACTGGATTGGGGAGCATGGCTTATGAGAATTGGTTGAGTGAAGTCAGCCTTTTCTCCTTGGAGTGACAGAGGATGAGAGATGACCTGATAGAGGTGTATAAGATGATGAGAGACATTGATGGTGTGGATAGTCAGAAGCTTTTTCCCAGGGCTGAAATGGTTGCCACAAAAGGACACAGGTTTAATGTGCTGGGGAGTAGGTACAGAGGAGATGTCAGAGGTAAGTTTTTTACTCAGAGAATGGTGAGTGCGTGGAATGGGCTGCCAGCGACACTGGTGGAGGCGGATTCGATAGGGTCTTTTAAGAGTCTTTTGGATAGGTACATGGAGCTTAGAAAAATAAAGTGCTATGGGTAAGCCTAGTAATTTCTAAAGTAGGTTCATGTTCAGCACAACTTTGTGGGCTGAAGGGCCTGTATTGTGCTGTAGGTTTTCTATGTTACACAATATCAACCGATTCTCCTTTGTCTTTCCTGCTTGTTATTTCTTCAAAGAATTCCAACAGATTTGTCAGGCAAGGTTTTCCCTTGAGGAAATAATACTGACCACGGCATATTTTATCATGTACCTCCAAGTACCCTGAGACCACATCCTTAATAATTGACTCCAACATCATCCCAGTCACCGAGATCAGACCATCTGGCTTATAGTTTTCTTTCTTCTACCTGTCTCCCTTCTTGAAGAGTGGAATGACATTTGTAATTTTCCAGTCTTCTGGAACCATTTCATAATCTACCAATTCTTGAAAGACCATTACTAATGTTTCTATGATCTCTTCAGTCACCTCTTTCAAAACTCTGGAGTGTATACCTTCTGGTCCAGATGACCTATCTATCTTCAGACCTTTCAGTTTCCCAAGAACTTCTCACTAGTTATGGTAACTTCACACATTTCATGTCCCCTGACACCTGGAACATCCATTATACAGCTAGTGTCTTCCACAGTGAAGATTGATGCAAAATACTTATTCAGTTTGTCCATTATTTTGTTGTCCCCCATTACTACCTCTCCAGCATAATTTTTCAGTGGTCTGCTATCCACCCTTGCCTCTCTCTTACACCTTATGTATCTGAAGAAATGTTTGGTATCCTCTTTAATATTATTGGCTAGCTTACTTTCTTATTCCTTCTTTACCTCCATAATGACTTTTTTAGTTACCCTCTGTTGGTTTTTAAAAGCTTCCCAATCCTCTAACTACCCACTAATTTTTGCTCTATTATATGCTTTAATGTTGGCTTTGACTTTTTCTTGTTAGCCATGGTTGTGCCATCTTTCCTTTAGAATACGTGTACCTCTTTGGGACGTAAATATCCTGTGCCTTCTGAATTGCTTCCAATATTCCAGCCATTGGTGTTCTGCCATCATCATTTCAGTGTTCTTTTCCAATCACTCTGGCCAACTCCTCTCTGATGCCTCTGTAATTCCCTTTACTCCATTGTATTACTGATCCATATGACTTTAGCTTCTCCTTCTCAAATTTCAGGGTGAATTCAATCATATTATTATCACCTGCCCCGAAAGGCTCTTTTACCATAAGCTCTCTAATCAATTCTGTTTCATTACACCACACTTAATTGAGAATAGCTGATCTTCTAGTGGATACAAGCTGCTTGACAAAGTCATCTCATAGGTATTCTAGAAATTCTCCCTTTGTAATCCAGCACCAACCTGATTATCCCAATCTACATGCATTTAAAGTACCCGTGACTATTGTAACATTGCCCTTTTGGCATGTACTTTCTATCTCTTGTTGTAATTTGTAGGCTACATCCTTACTACTGTTTGGGGGTCTGTATACAACTCCCATCAGGGTCTTTTTACCCTTGTAGTTCCTTAGCTCATTCCACAATGATTCAATACCTTCCAACCCTATGTCACCTCTTTCTAATAATTCAGATTCATTTTTACCAACAGAGCAATACCACCCCTCTGCCTTCCTTCCTATCCTTTTGATACAATGTGCATCCTTGGACATTAAGCTCCCAGCTATAATCTTAACCCCTTTCCCCTTCTAGCCTGTCACCCAGTTTCCTGTGTCCTACACCTTGGGTGTAACTACCACTCTATATGTCCTGTCTATCACCCCCTCAGTCTCACGAATGATCCAGAGTTCATCCAATTCCAGCTCCAGCTCCCTAATGTGGTTTGTTTGAAGCTGCAGCTAGATGCACTTCTCACATTTGTAGTTGTCAGGGACACTAGAAATCTCCCTGCCTTCCTACATCCTGCAAGAGAAGAATTTCACTATGCTGCCTGGCATCTCTACTGTCCTAGCTGACTCAGCAGACCAGGGAGCATCTATGGAAAGAGTACAAATCAATGTTTCATAGAACATACAAATCTACAGCACATTACAGGCCCTTCAGCCTACAATTTTGTGTCAACCATGTATCCTACTCTAGAAACTGCCTAGAATTTCCCTAGCCCATAGCCTTTGGACCAACTGTACTTTTTGCCATAGGTGCTGCTTAGCCTGCTAAGTGTCACCAACATTTTGTGTGTGTTACTTGGAGTTTTTCTGCAGATTTTCTCTTGGTTGTGAGCTTTTATTTCCTTTGCTTTCTCTGAGTGAAGCCTCGAAGAGCTAAAGCCTTAAGATCACCACTCTGACTCTGTCCACTTAGACGATGGCTGTTGCGCTTGCCCTTGCCTTCCTTTAATTTGCTCTTACTAATCAATCCCAAGCACTGATTGGTCGCTGGACAAAAATTCTCTCAGGCTGTCATAAACTGCTCCTGCCTCTTATCCTTGGGCAATGAAACTGATTGAAGTCCCCTCTTCTCCAAACTTCCAAAGTCCGGTTTGGCCACTGATCAAAGCTCTATAGGAATTGCATTATACAGCTGCAGCAAAACAAATTTCACAACCTACTGTAAGTATGTGATTATAAACCCGATTCTGATTCTGATTCTAAGGCAACTTTTGTTTAATTTCTCTCCTGATTTTGATGTCAAAAGGATCTCACTCCCAAAGGGAACACATTCAAAGTTCAAAAATAATTATTATCAAAGTACTTATATCTCACCATATACAACCCTGAAATTAATTTTCTTGCAGCATTCACCGTAGAACAAAGAAATGCAATAGAATCAATGAAAAACCTCACGAATAGACTGACAAGATGACAAATTGTACAAATACAATCAATCAATTAATCATACTGTAAGTATGATTAATACTGTAAGCTACTGAGACCATGAGTTGTAGAGACCTTGAAAGGAACAATGTGGGAGCTGTTACTATGTTAAACGTACCAAAGGTAAGTAGTTGCCTCAGCCTAAGGAGGTAGATATAAGTCATATGAAAATTAATTGGCACAGAAACCTAACTACTCTTTGTAATTTATTTTATCCCCAATACAGAGAGGTTCATTTCCAGAAACCTTTAGTTCCCATCTATACCAACATACAAATAAATTTAACCGATTATTAATCAATGGGTAAGATGCTAGCACAGAAATGTCTAAGAAGAGGAATGCTGTGATCTCTTCAAATGAGTTTTAAATCAACACTGAATTAATTCCTTGCAGCCAGGGTTGAACCACGCATTAATTTTTCAATGTTTTTCATTATTTATGAACATTCAGCTTCTCAGTATAAACAAAACTAAACTAAAGGAGGAAAACACAACACAATAGAAACATGGACCTATTACAGCATCTTTGATGACCCCAAGATGTCCCAAAGCATTCCTACAATCAAAAAATTACTTTTTGTAATGTAGTTATTGTAGTTTTGTGGGAAATGCAGCAGCTATTTTACACACAGCAAAAACCCACTGACATAAATATGATAACAACATGTCACAAGCTTTGATGATGTTTGGTGAGGGATGGATTTTGTCTGAAGATGAAAGGGTATTACTCCTCTGTGGAGCTTCTCTTTCAAAAGACAGCACCTTTGGAAGTGAGCTTTCTCTTCAAAACCACATTGAAGAGTCAAAGGTGGGCATGCAAGGGAAATATTAATCCTCCACACCACCAGCCAACTGAACAGAAGGGCAGTTAATATGCTCCCTACAACTTGCTAGTTTCTTCCACTCCCCCTCAAGTAGGTGAGGTAGACACTACTGGAAGGCTGTGGAGTTTCACCTTAAATTTGCAGATTATGTCATCAAGTCTTATAGAAGTTGTGAAGTTATGTTGCATTTGTACAAAATGTTGGAGAAGCTACATTTGGAATATTGTGTTTTGTTCTCATCATGCTGCTATAGAAAAGATATCATTAAGCTGGAAGGAATGCAAAGGAGATTTACAAGGATATTGCTGGGACTTGAGGGACTGAATATGGAAAGATGTTGAGAAGGCTGGGACCTTTTGTTGGAGCATTGGAGAATGAGGGGTGATATTATAGAGGTGTATAAAACCATGAAAACCACAGATGGAACTAAAGGGCATGGGTTTAAGGTGAGAGCAGAAAGATTTAATAGGAACCAGAGAGACAACCTTTTTGTCCAGAGGATGGTCTGTATGTGGAATGAGCTGCTGAATAAATATTTGAGACAGGTAGAGTACATTCACAACATATAAAAGGTATTTGGACAAGTCCATGGATAGGAAAAGTTTAGAGGAATAAGACCATAAGAATATAAGATGCAGGAGCAGAATTAGGCTATTTGGCCCATCAGGTCTGTTCCTCCATTTATCATGTCTGATCCAATTTTCCTCTCAGCACCAATCTCTTTCCATCCCTCCATATTCCTTCATGCCCTGACCAATGAAAAATCTATCAAGCTCTGCCTTAAATATACATAATGACTTGGCCTCCACAGCTGTCTGTGGCAACAAATTCCACAGATTCACTATTCTCTGGCTAAAGAAATTCATCCTCACCTCCAATCTAAAAGGAAACCCGTATATTCTGAGGCTGGGTCCTCTGTTCTTAGACACTCCCACCCTAGAAAACATCCTCTCCACATCCACACTATCAAGGCCTTCCACCATTTGGTAAGTTTCAATGAGGTCAACCCTCATTCTTCTGAATTCTAGTGAATACAGGCCCAAAGCCATCAAACTCTCTTTACCTGACAAGCCGTTTAATCTCGGAATCATTTTTGTGAAACTGCTCATAATACTCCAAGTGAGCTCTCACCAGAGCTTTATAAAGTCTCAACATTACATACTTGCTTTTATATTCTAGTCCTCTTGAAATGAATGCTAATATCACACTTGCTTTCCTCGCCACAGACTCAACCTGCAATTTAACGTTTAGGGAATCCCGCATAAGGCCTCCCAAATCTCTTTGCGTCTCATATTTTTGTATTTTCTCTCCGTTTAGAAAATAGTCCACCCTTCCATTTCTTCCTACAAAGTACATGACCATATACTTCCTGAAACTGTTTTCTATCTGCCACTTTCTTGCCCATTCTCCTAATTTGTCTGAGTCCTTCTGCAGCTTTCTTGTTTCCTCAACATTACCTAGCTCTCTACCAATTTTCATATCATCTGTAAACTTGGCAACAAAGCCATCAATTCCATCATCCAAATCACTGACATATAATGCGAAAAGAATTGGTCCCAACACAGACCCCGTGGATCAACACTAGTCACCAACAGCCAACCAGAAAAGGCTCTCTGTATTCCCACTCTTTTTTGCCTCCTGCAATCAGCCACTGCCTTATCCATGCTAGAATCTTTCCTGTAATACTATGGACTTGTAACCTGTGAGGCACCTTGTCAAAGGCCTTCTGAAAATCCAAGTACATAACATCAACCAATTCTCCTTTGTCTATCCTGCTTGTTGTTTCTTCAAAGAATTACAACAGATTTGTCAGGCAAAATTTTCCCTTGAGGAAACCATGCTGACTACGGCCTATTTTATCATGTGCTTTCAAGTATCCTGAAACCATGTCCTTAACAATCAACTCCAACATCTTCCCAACCACTGAGCTCAGACTAATTGGCCTATAATTTTGTTTCTTCTGCCCCTCACCTTTCTTGAAGAGTAAAATCACATTTTAAATTTTGCAGTCTTCCAGAACCATTCCAGAATCTAGTGATTCTTGAATTACCAATGCCTCCACAATCTCTTCAGCTAGCTCTTTCAGAACTCTGGGGGTACACCATCTGGTCCAGGTGACCTATCAAACTTCAGGCTTTTCAGTTTCCCAAGAATCTTCTCCCTAGTAATGGTAACTTCATACACTTCAAGACCCCTGACACCTGCAATTTCCACCATACTGCTAGTGTTTGACAATTTGGGAATACGGGCCAATGCAAACAAATAGGTCTAACTTAAATGGGGATCTAGATAGGCATGTTCCAATAGGTCAAAGGGATATTTACATTCTGTATAACTGGATGACTCTAGGATTCTATATCTGACTGTAATTTTGACTATAATTTTAACCCTAAGATTTATGATGTGTTGGTTAGGCATCTCCCCACATCAATCCCATTCTCCAATCCTTTGATGAAGTTAAATACAGTGGAACTGGAGGAGGATTTAAATCATCTGAATGATTGGGAAGAGCAGCCCTTTCCACGTGCCAGTTTTAGTTCCCTTATTGAAGCAGCTTGTCCTTGATTTGTGAGAATAAAATCAGGCCTATGAGGCATTATGTAGTTAAACCATTTTTCCCAGTATGAATCAAATTGTCCCAGCTTATGTTTAACAGATGCTGTTAATCTTCTCCATTTTATAAATGTCCATTGTAATTTCCATCCATGTATTTAAAGTTGGGATCTCCCATGATAACCATTTCCTAGTAAGAGTCTTTTACCAGCCACCAAGAGTATATTCATTAAATATTTATCTCTTTTCAACCATTCTTGAGGTATATATCCAAAATATATGGTCTTACTTTCTAAGGGTATTTCATATTTAAAGATGTCTTGTAGGGCATTGTGTATCCCCCTCCAATAGTTTTTGATAACAGGGCATTCCCAAACTACTTGTACATAGTTCTTTCCTTTTGCTTGTTTTTTCTTTCCACTCTTTTCTATAAGTGCATACCTCAGATAAATACTTTGTGGAAATTTGTGATATATATGATTATATCATATATATGTACAATGTCTGAAATACATCTTACGGAAATGTTTGTTTGATGATGAACTTCAATAAAAAAATAAATTACAAAAAAAAAAGCAGCTTGTCCTTGTGGTGGGAATCCCTTGCTCAGGTTCCCCTTTCTTCAGTAATCCTCCTTTTTACATAGAAACATAGAAATCTACAGCACATTACAGGCCCTTCAGTCCACAATGTTGTGCTGACCATGTAAACTACTTCAGAAACTGCCTAGAATTTCCCTACCACATAGTCCTCTATTTTATTAAGCTCTATGTACCTATCTAAGAGTCTCTTAAAAAAACCCTATTGTATCTGCCTCTACCACCTTCATGGGCAGTGCATTCCACACACCCACCACTCTCTATGTGAAAAACTTACCTCTGACATCCCCCTTGTACCTACTTCCAAGCACCTTAAAACTATGCCCCCTCATGTTAGCCATTTCAACCCTGGGGAAAAGCCTCTGGCTAACAACACAATCAAAGCCTCTCAACATCTTATACACTTCTATCAGATCACCTCTGATCCTCTGTCATTCCAAAGAGAAAAGGCTAAGTTCTCTCAACCTATTCTCATAAGGCATACTCTCCAATCCAAGTAACAGCCTTGTAAATCTCCTCTGCGCTGTATCTATAGAATCCACATCTTTCCTGAAGTGAGATGACCAGAACAGTACTCCAAGTGGGGTCTAATTAAGGTCTTATATAGCTGTAACATTAGCTCACGGCTCTTGAACTCAATCACATGGTTGATGAAGGCCAACACTGGCAAACTGTGCAGCAGCTTTGAGTGTCCTATGGACATGGACCCCAAGATCTCACTGATCCTGCACACTACCAAAAGCCTTACCATTAATTTTTACACAAATATCCACTCAACTTCTTTAGAGGAATAAAAGACTGCAGGTGTTGGTATCCGGAGCAACACTCAAATTACTGGAGGAACTTAGTGGGTCAGGCAGCATCTGTGGGGAAAGGGGTTATCAGCATTTTGAGTTGAAACATTGCATCAGGACTGAGAGGGAGAGAAGAGATAGCTGGTATAAAGTGGAAAAATGAGTCTACCAATCATCTTGGACTCCTATCTCATCACTCTCCCTCTCCTTTCCATATTCCTCACCCACCCATACATTCCCACTCTTATATTGACGCTTTCATCTCCCTCCCCCACCCTCTTACCTTCTCCCTCACCTGTACAGACCTAATACCTACCTTGTCCCCCTTCTCCTACCTTTTTATTCTGGTTTCCATTCTCTTCCTTTCCACTCCTGATGAAGGGTCTTGGCCTGAATGCTTAGCTGTTCACTTCCCTTCATAGGTGCTGCCTGACTCAATGAGTTCCTCAAGAACTTTGATTCACACCATCTGCAGAAACTCTTGTTTTCTTTTATTATCACAATCTTTGCTTTCACTATTCCATTTCATTCACTTACCCTTCACATTCCTGCATTCTTTCCAATATGTTTTTTTTATGGTAACAAGTGCTTCTAGCCCAATGAGCCCGCACCTCCCAGTTACACTCATGTGCCCAATTAACCCACTAACCCATACGTCTTTGGAATGTGGGAGGAAACCAGAGAACCTAGAGGGAGCCCAAACAATCATAGGGAGAACATACAAGTTCCTTACAGATAGCCATGGGAATTGAACCTGGTCACTAATGCTGTAATGCATTATGCCAATCGCCACACTGCCCTGCCACCCTTACTGCTCTCCTCTACTCTCTTCATTCATATTAAGTCTTTTATGATTACCTAGTATAAATGACCCTTATGATGAAGTATTTGTGAATACAGCTTCTGGATTTGTACATAAAGCCCAGGCCTGTTTGCTGATATGGGGGTTTATGGCATTATTAGCACACTTCAATTATTGTACAGCATTAATTAAGCTAAATCTCCACTGACATTATGTTGTGACTGATTAAACTGAGCCACATGGAAGCTGTAATTGGGAAATATAAAAATCTTCAGGACAGAAAGTCCAAGAGAATCTCACTCTCCTGACCCGATATTTTATTCTTCTTAGCACAAGATATCAATAAATTATTAAGTACTGTTTCAATGGCTACTTAACTTTAGCATCTTGAATATAGTCAGACAATTATCCAGAGATACATATTACAATGGTGGCACATCCTAACTTGTAGAACCCCTTTGAATATTCAAAACTGGCGTCTGTTCCGAAAGCTTCTGAGCAGAAATTCTAGATACCCAATATATACCCCTACCCTGAATATAGAATTAGCCATAAGTTAAGTGACAGAATAGACCTGTCCTGAACTGCACATTAAAAGACTGGGATATGCCTTTAATAATGTGCAAATACAAGAGATGGTCACTTTGTGTCTTCCCTGATCTCTTTCTGAAGTTTTCAATGATCACCAATTAAAAACGAATGTTCATCTGTTATCTTCCCCTTATGTCGTTTCAACAGGACAGAATCAGAATATCCCACACACATTGAATGGATTTACTAACTACAAAATATCAGTTGGAAGTTGATTTATAAACAGGTTTTATTTCCTTAAGACTGGTTCTCATTTGAATATTTGTTATTAGATTTGCATAATTCCATAACTCCTGAAAAATCACTAACATCAACATCACTGCATTGCACTCTTCACCTTGTAAATTTTGATATACAAACGATGATATCCAATGCCATAGACTGCTGAAGAGGCCAAGTCATTTGATGTACTTAAAGCAGAAGTTGATAGGTTATATACAGCAAGGTGCCAGAAAAAGGCCATCAATATCATGAAGGATCTCACTCATTCTTCTTATGGACTGTTTGTCCCATTCCCATGAGGGAAGTGGCTATACATTCACGCCAGAACCAGAAAACTCAAAAACAATTACTTCCCCCAAGACTTCATGCTGGTCACCAATTAACCTAACACCACTACATACATATCTACCAGTGTCAATTTGTGTAATGTACTTGCAATTAGTCTATGGATATGACAGTTGTTTGTACATTGTGATTTATAGGATAGTTTTTACATTTATATTTATTGCTTTTTATATGAATCAGTATGTGGATGGTCCAACCAGGGACAGTGTCGTACTGGACCTAGTGTTGGTAATGAGCCTGGCAAGGTGACTGACCTTTCAGTGGATGAACAGCTAGGGAACAGTGACCATAAATCTTTATCTTTCAGGATAGCTATAGATAAGGATATGTATCGTCCTAGAGGTACAGCTTTAAATTGGAATAGAACGAATTACCAAGCCATTAGGCAGGCACTATGAAGTGTTATTTGGAAACACCCTTTCTCTGGTAAGTCCACATCAGACATGTAGAGGGTGGTTAAAGATCAATTGCGCAAAGCACAGGAAAGGTATGACCCTGTTAGTAGGAAGGATAGAGATAGAAAGATAAGAGAACCTTGGATGTCCAGAGAGGTTATGAATTTAGCCAAGAAGAAAAAGAATAAGTATGTAAAACTTCAGAAGTCAGGATCAAACAAAGCATATGAGGACTATAAAGAAGCCATAAAAGAAAGCCAGAAGGGGCCATGAAAGGTCTTGGGCAACTAGGATTAAGGTGAATCCGAAGACATTCTATACATATATCAAGAATAACTAGGGAGACGATGGGACCACTCAAACTGAAGAAAATAACATTTGCTTAGATGTGGAGAATGTGAATGAGGTACTTAATTAGTACTTTGCTTCAATATTTATCAAGGAAAATAACATGGAGGACCAGTAGATCAGTGCTGAGTATAGCAATATGTTAGGGTGTTTAGAGCTTAAGGAGGAGGAAATGTTGGGCCTCCTATTGAGTATTAAGATGGAAAAGTCTCCAGGATCTGATGGGATTTACCCCAGACTATTGAGGCAAGAGACCAGTATCTTTGTGTCCTCTCTGGGCATAGGCAAGTTTCCAGAGGACTGGCAAATGGCTAATGTTGTATCTCTATTTAAGAAGGGAACAAGGGAAAATCCTGGGAACTATAGACTGGTGAATCACACATCAGTTGTAGGGAAATTTTTGGAAAAATAGGGTATATGAGCATTTGGAAACCCATGACCTAATTAGGGAGAGCCAGCATGACTTTTTGCATGGCAGGACAGATCTTTCCAATTTGACTGAGTTTTTTGACAAGATGACAAGTGAGATTGATGAGGGTAGGGCAATGGATGCTGACTACATGAAGTTTAGTGAGACATTTGACAAAGTCCCTCATGGGAAGCTAATCCAGAAGATTAAGATGCATGGGATCTGCGGCAAAATGGCTGTTTGGATTCAGAACTGGCTTATGCATAGAAGATAGAGGGTAATGATTGAAGGGACTTACTCGAGTTGGAGGTCTGTTATTAGTGGAGCGCAGCAGGGATCTTGATTAACAATTCCTTAACTATATTTAGCAGGGATTTTATTGACTTATTTATCTACTTGTTTACTTATTTAGAAATATAGCAAGGTAACAGAGCCTTCAGGCCCAATGACCCCACACTGTCCAATTACATCTACATGACCAGTTAACCTACTAACCTGTACAGCTTTGGAATGTGGGAAGAAACTGAAGCCCTTGGAGCAATGTGCAAAAGAAGACAAGTGAATAATAAACTGTGCAAATAAAAAGATCAATAATATTGAGAACACAAATTGTAAAATGGTCCTGAAAGTGAGTCCATAGGTTGTAGAATCAGTTCAGAGTTGTGTTGAATGAAGTTATCCAGTCCTGTTCAGGAGCCAGAGGTTGTAGCGTAATAACTGTTCCTGTGCTGATAATTTTCAGTGTGAGAATTTTTAATAAAATTATATCCTAGCAAGCACATTCTCTTTAAATGAGGAAGAAATATGTCTATCCAGAGGATTTTAAAAGAAAATGCTTCTTCATAGAGGAATATCCCAGCGGAATGCTGCCTAATGTACTAAATGGCAACAAAGCAGAGTAGGTTATAATGATGGATCAATGCCTCGCCATTAACCTTTAAACCTGCACTTTGACGGAGTTCTCCTGGTAACACTTATTAATGGGAAGCATTTAGTGATGTGAAGCCAAAACTGACATCTTACCAGCAAAGATGCTGGCTTGGAAATACTTGTGATCCCTTCTGACACAGCAGATCATAGACCAGTATAAACAGAGCTTAAGGAATGTATAGCAGCCTAGTTTTCAGATGTGGCATAGAAGAGATAAAAGAAGCAAGGCTGAATGATTCCTTGCTTTGCTGTTGACCTGAATATTTAGAACCATAGAACATTAAAGCACAGAAACAGGCCTTTTGGCCCTTCTTGGCTGTGCCGAACCATTTTTCTGCCTAGTCCCACTGACCTGCACCTGAACCATATCCTTCCATACACCTCTCATCCATGTACCTGTCCAAGTTTTTCTTAAATATTTAAACTGAGCCCGCATTTACCACTTCATCTGGCAGTTCATTCCACACTCCCAATACTCTGTGTGAAGAAGCCCCCACTAATATTCCCTTTAAACTTTTCTCCCTTCACCTTTAACCCACATCCTCTGTTTTTTTTTCTCCCCTAGCCTCAGTGGAAAAAGCCTGTTTGCATTCACTCTATCTATACCTATCATAATTTTATATACCTCTATCAAATCTCCCCTCATTCTTCTACGCTCTAATCCTAACCTGTTCAACCTTTCTCTGTAACTCAGTTTCTCGAGTCCTAGCAACATCCTTGTAAACCTTCTTTGCACTCTTTAAACCTTATTAATATCCTTCCTGTAATTTGGTGATCAAAACTGCACACAATACTCCAAATTCAGCCTCACCAATGCCTTATACAACCTCATCATAACATTCCAACTCTTATACTCAAAACTTTGATTTATAAAGGCCAATGTACCAAAAGCTCTCTTTACTACCCTATCTACCTGTGATGCCACATTTAGGGAATTTTGTATCTGTATTCCCAGATCCCTCTGTTCAACTGCACTCTTCAGTGCCCTACCATTTACCTTGTATGTTCTACCTTGGTTTTTCCTTCCAAAGTGCAATACCTCACACTCCTCTGTATTAAACTCCATCTGCTATTTTTCAGCCCATTTGTCCAGCTGGTTCAAATCCCTCTGCAAGCTTTGAAAACATTCCTCACTGTTCACTACATCTCCAATCTTTGTATCATCAGCAAATTTGCTGATCCAATTTACCACATTATCATCCAGATCATTGATATAGATGACAAATAACAATGGACCCAGCACTGATCCCTGTGGCACACCACTAGTCACAGGCCTCCACTCAGAGAAGCAATCCTCCACTACCACTCTCTGACTTCTCCCATTGAGCCAATGTCTAATCCAATTTACTTCCTCACCATGGATACCTAGCGACTGAATCTTCTTAACTAATCTCCCATGCAGGGCCCTGTCAAAGGCCTTACTGAAGTCCATGTAGACAACATCCACTGCCTTCCCTTCATCCACTTTCCTTGTACCTCCTTGAAAAACTCTAATAGATTTGTTAAACATGTCCTACCACACACAAAACTGTGTTGACTCTCCCTAATGTTCCTGTCGATCTAAATACTTGTAGATCCTATCTCTTAGTACTCCTTCCAATAATTTATCTACTATCGATGTCAAACTTACCGGCCTATAATTTCCTGGATTACTTTTAGAGCCTTTTTTAAACAACGGAACAACATGAGCAATCATCCAATCCTCCGGCACCTCATCCATAGATACCGACATTTTAAATATATCTGCCAGAGCCCCAGCAATTTCAACACTAGTCTCCTTCAAGGTCCGAGGGAATACCCTGTCAGGTCCTGGGGATTTATCTACTCTGATTTGCCTCAAGATAGCAAGCACCTCTTCCTCTTCAATCTGTATAAGTTCTATGACCTCACTACATGTTTGCCTTATTTCCATTGACTCCATGCCAGTTTCCTTAGTAAATACAGACGTAAAAAACCCATATAAGATCTCCCCCATTTCTTTTGGTTCCATACATAGCCGACCACTCTGATCTTCAAGAGGACCAATTTTATCCCTTACTATCCTTTTGCTCTTAATATACCTGTAGAAGCTCTTTGGATTATCCTTCACCTTGACTGCCAAAGCTACCTCATGTCTTCTTTTAGCCCTCCTGATTTCTTTCTTAAGCATTTTTTTGCACTTTTTTATACTCCTCAAGTACCTTATTTGTTCCCTGTTTCCTATACTTGTAATACATTTCTCTCTTCTTCTTTATCAGAGCTCCAATATCTCTAGAGAACTAAGGTTCCTTATTCTTATTCACTTTGCCTTTAATCCTTACAGGGACATACAATCTCTGCACTCTCAAAATTTCTCCTCTGAAGGCCTTCCACTTACCAATGACATCCTTGCCAGAGAACAACCTGTTCCAGCCCACACTTTTTAGATCCTTTCTCATTTCTTCAAATTTGGCCTTTTTTCCAGTTTAGAACCTCAACCCGAGGACCATATCTATCTTTATCCATGATCAAGTTGAAACTAATGGTGTTATGATCACTGGAACCAAAGAGTTCACCTACACACACTTCCGTCACCTGTCCTAACTCGTTTCCTAATAGGAGATCTGATATTGCATCCTCTCTAGTCGGTACCTCTATATATTGATTTAGAAAACTTTCCTGAACACATTTTACAAACTCTAACCCATCTAGGCATTCAACAGTATGGGACGTCCCAATCAATATGTGAAAAAGTATAATGACCTACTATCACAACTTTATGTTTCCTGCAATTGTCTGCTATCTCTCTGCAGATTTGCTCCTCCAATTCTCGCTGACTATTGGGCGGTCTATAATGCAACCCCATTAATGTGGCCATACCTTTCCTGTTTCTCAGCACCACCCATATGTCCTCGGTAGACAAGCCCTTTAATCTGTCCTGCCTGAGCACTACTGTAACATTTCCCTAACTAGCAATGCCAACCCCCACCCTTCATCCGTCTGCCTCTATTACGTCTGAAACATTGGAACCCTGGAACATTAAGCTGCCAGTCCTGCCCCTCCTGAAGCCAAGTTTCACTAATGGTTACAACGTCATAATTCCACGTGTCAATCCACGCCCTCAGCTCATCAGACTTCCCTACAATACTCCTCGCACTGAAATAGACACACCTCAGAAGATTATTACCACCACACACAACCCTTCTATTTGTGACTTTGCTTGAACCTTTAGCATCATTTATTTTCACCCCTGATCCACTATCTGCTCTGGCACTTTGTTTCCCATCTCCCTGCAAATCTAGTTTAAACTCCACCAATAGCACTAACAAACCTCCCTGCAAGGATATTGTCCCACTGTAGTTCAGATGTAACCAGTCTCTCTTGTACAGGTCCCACCTGCCCCAGAAGAGGTCCCAATGATCCTGAAATCTGAAATCCTGCCCCCTCCACCAGTTCCTCAGCCACATGTTCATCCTCCAGAGCATCCTATTCTTACCCTCACTGGCACGTGGCACAGGTAGCAATCCTGAGGTTACCACCCACGAGGTCTTACTTTTTAACTTCCTACCAAGCTCTCTATACTCACTCTTCAGGACTTCCTCACTCTTTCTTCCTATGTCATTGGTACTGATGTGTACCATAACATCTGGCTGCTCGCCCTCCCATTTCAGAATGCTGTGCACGCGATCAGAGACATCCCTGACCCTGGCACCCGGGAGGTAACAAACAATCCATGAGTCTCTGTCACGACTGCAGTACCTCCTGTCTGTACCTCTAACTATCGAGTCCCCTATCACTACCGCTCTCCTCTTCTTCCACACTCCCTTCTGCACTGCAGAACCAGACTTAGTGCCAGAGATCCGGCTTCCACAGCTTGTCCCAGGTCAGTCATCCCCCCCCACCCCCCAACAGTATCCAAATCGGTATACTTGTTGTTGAGGGGAATGGCCACAGGGGAGCCCTGCTCGGCCTGCCCTTTCCCCTTCCCTCGCCTGATGGTAATTCAATTACCTGTGCGCTGCTCCTTTGGCGTAACCTCCTCCCTGAAACTATTATCTATAAATATCTCATTCTCCCAAATGATCCGGAGTTCATCCAGCTCCTGCTCCAGTTCCCCAACGCGGTTTATTAGGAGCTGCAGCTGGATGCACTTCTTGCAGGAGTCATTGTCAGGGAGACCGCCCTGACTTCCCACATCCTGCAAGAGGAGCATTCCAACATCCTGCCTGGCATTCTGTCTACTCTAAACGAACAAAACAAAACTTACTGGAACCCACCCTTGCCTCTGCCTGGTCACACCAAAGCCTATTGAACCAAAGCCGTCCCACTCTGACTCAGTCCACTCCGACGATGTCCGCCACGACGATGGCCGCTGTAGATGGCAGTCTTTTTTTAAGCCTTTGGCATGCTATGTCATGCGCCTGTGCAGTCTAGCTTCTCTTTTCCCCGATCAATAAAAAAGTCTTCTTGCCGAGATGTCTTTAGTCCTTCACTCTCAGCCGCTTGCTTCAATTTAAAAAGACGGTTGAAAAGTTCTTCTCCTTTTTAAACCTTTGGCGCGCTACATCACGCGCCTGCGCAGTCTAGCTTCTTTTCCCCGATCAGTAAAAAAAAAGTCTTTTCTCTTCTCAAACATGATAAATGGTCAGAGGGATACTTCACCATTAAATACTCATGTTTGACAAATTTTGCCTTGGTTAACAGCAGGAAAGTAATTTCTGACACAATGATCAGTAGAGACTCAAATATTCTACCAAACCCACTTATCTTTAACTTAAGTTTCTAACTTGCATTCCAGTATCATCATTCATGACTGTGAGGTATCTCACAAAAACTTTGGACAGAACAAAGTCCTGTTGGAATATACAGCTGGAGGTAAAAAGTTGAACTGTAAACCTCAGCAGGTGGAGGGAGACAATCATAGCATATCAGGTTTAAGACACTTCACCAGTTTCTTCCTCAATTTTAGTTTTAGTTCAGAAATTCTTTTATAGTGTAGACCCTGCGCAGTCAAAGTGAATGGCTGTGAAAGGAAAGACTTGAAGGCAGACTAGTGATTAATTGTCAAACTCCTAACATGAACTGCTCTGGAAGGTCTGATGTGCTTGGCTCGAAATGTTGTCTGTTTACAGTATTTTTCTCCATAGATGCTTCCTGATCAGTTGAGTTCCTCCAGCATTTTGTGTGTGCTCTCTGGCTTATCACAGCCAAGATGACAAAACTGAGTCTAACTTAACAAGAGGGCTAATGGAGCTGCATTAGAGAGAGTGCACAGGAGATTTAAAAGAATATAGCCAGGGCAAAGGCATTCTTATGAGGATCGATTGTCCAGGCTGGAGTTGCCTTCTTTGGTTCAAACCAGTCTGTGGGGATATCTAATCCACACTCTACTCCAATCAAATTCCTCCTTTTTCAGACCTTTATTTCTTCCACCTATAACCTTCCAGCTTTTCACCATTCCCCACTCTCCCACACATTCTACACCCTGCCCTTCTTTTTGTGGCTTCTTCCTCCTTCCTTTGCAGTCCTGACAAAGGTCTCAGGTCAACTGTTTATTCTTCTCCATAAATGCTTCCTGACCTGCTGAGTTCTGCCAGCATTTTGTATATGTTGCTCTGGATTTCCAACATCTGCAGAATCTCTTGGTTTTGCCTCTTCAATGGTGTTGTCATGTCCTTCAACCCTTAATTCCATAGCTTCCTTTATTGTCACATTTGTGTTTCCTTTTGCACTAAGTCATTTTGCATTGGTATAAGCCATTCTTTGGGTTTTGGTGTGCTTATTATTGCATTTATCATTACATATGCACTATTTGCCCAGTTAGCTTCACGTGAACAAGGGATTTCATTGCACCTTGTAGTCTCTGTGGACAATTTATTAAGTACACCTGTAATCCTGTTTGTTAATGCAAATACCTAATCAGCCAATCACGTGGCAGCAGTTCAATGCATAAAAATAGGGCAAACATGATCAAGCAGTTCAGTTGCTGTTCAGACCAAACTTAAGAATGGGGAAGAAATGTGATAAAAGTGCCTTTAACTGTGGAATGATTGTTGGTGCCAGATGGGGTGGCTTGAGTATCTCTGAAACTGCTGTCTTCTGGCCAGACTGGTTCAAGCTAATAGGAAGGCGACAGTAACTTACTAACTCCTGCAATACAACATTGATATGCAGAAGAACATCACTGAACACACAACACATTGAACCTTAAAGTGGATAGGCTACAGCAACAGAAACCCACAAGCATACACTCAGTGACCACTCTACAAGGTACCTATTAAAGTGGCCATGGAATATATATGATAATAAACTAATCTGAATCTGAAAGCATGAGCGACTGGCCAGACTGTCTTCACATCAGATGTATCTCTCAGCTGGATGGGAAGAGAGAAACATTTAGAAAAATGCAAGATGACTTTTTTCAGTCTGATCAGAACAGAAAATGAAGCATTACTGAGTGTGCAGCCATAATATTCAAATATTTATTGAAGTTAATGCACACAACAATGAGTAAGAGCTCTTTTTATGTGAAGAAAAGGTAATGAGTCAGAAAAAAGTGCTAATTTATATGAAATTGTCAAAGTGTTAAATGACCTTGTAAACTAATTGTGCTATTAAGTAGTAAATGCAATACTGTGTTACCAACAGACCATTGTTTCCAGTGAGTTCACATTTCTCATCAGCACCAGCTGCATATGCAGGAAGCACGTTGCTCAGGCTGGGAATGACAGTGATTTCACCAAAGAGATTCAAAGAGGTTAAGCAATTATCAACTACTAACTCTAAGACTTGTTGCCACATCACAGTCCAAGTATTTGTGAGGTGGATAACATCTTACTCAGGCAAAGATCTGATGAGTGAGAAGACCATGCTGAATTTCAACTTGATCTTCACAAAAATAAAACTAGTGCATCTGGTAAAACCCTTAACCTTTCATTGAAGAATATGGTTTTAGTGCAGTTTGTTGAATACAAATTCTCCAAAGGGTGTAAAGAGAAAACCGATTCAAAGTTCAAAGTAAATTTATTATCAAAGTATTATCAGTATACTACCCTGAGAGAGATCTCTCTCTCTTTTCATATTTACCAACTGTGGTGACTTTTTTCATGAGACTACATTGAATTGAATGTGCAGATAGTTATTAATGAATATGATATAGTTGGGATCACAGAGACATGGCTCCAGGGTGACCAAGGATGGGAGCTCAACATCCAGGGATATTCAATATTCAGGAGGGATAGACAGGAAAGAAAAGGACATGGGGTAGCATTGCTGGTTAGAGAGGAGATTAACGCAATAGAAAGAAGGACATTAGCCTGGAGAATGTGGAATCAATATGGGTAGAGCTGCATAACACTAAGGGGCAGAAAACGCTGGTGGGAGTTGTGTACAGGCCACCTAACAGTAGTAGTGAGGTTGGGGATGGCATTAAACAGGAAATTAGAAATGCGTGCAATAAAGGAACAGTAGTTATAATGGGTGACTTCAATCTACATATAGATTGGGTGAACCAAATTGGTAAGGGTGCTGAGGAAGAGGATTTCTTGGAATGTATGCGGGATGGATTTCTGAACCAACATGTCGAGGAACCAACTAGAGAGCAGGCCATTCTAGATTGGGTATTGAGCAATGAGGAAGGTTTAGTTAGCAATCTCGTCGTGCGAGGCCCCTTGGGTAAGAGTGACCATAATATGGTGGAATTCTTCATTAAGATGGAGAGTGACATAGTTAATTCAGAAACAAAGGTTCTGAACTTAAAGAAGGGTAACTTTGAAGGTATGAGACGTGAATTAGCTAAGATAGACTGGCAAATGATACTTAAAGGGTTGACGGTGGATATGCAACGGCAAGAATTTAAAGATCACATGGATGAACTACAACAATTGTTCATCCCAGTTTGGCAAAAGAATAAACCAGGGAAGGTAGTGCACCTGTAGCTGACAAAGGAAATTAAGGATAGCATCAAGTCCAAAGAAGAAACATATAAATTAGCAAAAAAAAAGCGGCACACCTGAGGACTGGGAGAAATTCAGAGACCAGCAGAGGAGGACAAAGGGCTTAATTAGGAAAAGGAAAAAAGATTATGAGAGAAAGCTGGCAGGGAACATAAAAACTGACTGTAAAAGCTTTTATAGATACATGAAAAGAAAAAGATTGGTCAAGACAAATGTAGGTTCTTTACAGTCAGAAACAGGTGAATTGATCATAGGGAACAAAGACATGGCAAACCAATTGAATAACTACTTTGGTTCTGTCTTCACTATGGAGGATGTAAATAATCTGCTGGAAATAGTAAGGGACCGAGGGTCTAGTGAGGTGGAGGAACTGAGGGAAATACACGTTAGTAGGGAAGTGGTGTTAGGTAAATTGAAGGGATTAAATCCCCAGGACCAGATGATTTGCATCCCAGAGTGCTTAAGGAAGTAGCCCAAGAAATAGTGGATGCATTAGTGATAATTTTTCAAAACTCCTTAGATTCTGGATTTGTTCCTGAGGATTGGAGGGTGGCTAATGTAACCCCACTTTTTAAAAAAAAGGAGGGAGAGAAATAACCAGAGAATTATAGACCGGTGAGTCTGACATTGGTGGTGGGGAAAATGCTGGAGTCGGTTATCAAAGATGTGATAACAGCACATTTGGAAAGAGGTGAAATCATCGGACAAAGTCAGCATGGATTTGTGAAAGGAAAATCATGTCTGATGAATCTTAGAGAATTTTTTGAAGATGTAACTAGTAGAGTGGATAGGGGAGAGCCAGTGGATGTGGTATATTTAGATTTTCAAAAGGCTTTTGACAAGGTCCCACACAGGAGATTAGTGTGCAAACTTAAAGCACACGGTATTGGGGGTATGGTATTGATGTGGATAGAGAATTGGTTGGCAGACAGGAAGCAAAGAGTGGGAGTAAACGGGACCTTTTCAGAATGGCAGGCGGTGACTAGTGGGGTACCGCAAGGCTCAGTGCTGGGACCCCAGTTGTTTACAATATATATTAATGATTTAGACGAGGGAATTAAATGCAGCATCTCCAAGTTTGCGGATGACACAAAGCTGGGCGGCGGTGTTAGCTGTGAGGAGGATGCTAAGAGGATGCAGGGTGACTTGGATAGATTAGGTGAGTGGGCAAATTCATGGCAGATGCAATTTAATGTGGATAAATGTGAGGTTATCCACTTTGGTTGCAAGAACAGGAAAACAGATTATTATCTGAACGGTGGCCGATTAGGAAAAGGGGAGGTGCAACGAGACCTGGGTGTCATTGTACACCAGTCATTGAAGGTGGGCATGCAGGTACAGCAGGCGGTGAAAAAGGCAAATGGTATGTTTGCATTCATAGCAAAAGGATTTGAGTACAGGAGCAGGGAGGTTCTATTGCAGTTGTACAAGGCCTTGGTGAGACTGCACCTAGAATATTGTGTGCAGTTTTCGTCCCCTAATCTAAGGAAAGACATTCTTGCCATAGAGGGAGTACAGAGAAGGTTCACCAGATTGATTCCTGGGATGGCAGGACTTTCATATGAAGAAAGACTGGATCGACTAGGCTTATACTCACTGGAATTTAGAAGATTGATGGGGGGGATCTTATTGAAACATATAAAATTCTAAAGGGATTGGACAGGCTAGATGCAGGAAGATTGTTTCTGATGTTGGGGAAGTCCAGAACGAAAGGTCACAGTTTAAGGATAAAGGGAAAGCCTTTTAGGACTGAGATGAGGAAAAACTTCTTCACACAGAGAGTGGTGAATCTGTGGAATTCTCTGCCACAGGAAACAGTTGAGGCCAGTTCATTGGCTATATTTAAGAGTAAGTTAGATATGGCCCTTGTGGCTAAAGGGATCAGGGGGTATGGAGAGAAAGCAGGTACAGGGTTCTGAGTTGGATGATCAGCCATGATCATACTGAATGGCAGTGCAGGCTCAAAGGGCCGAATGGCCTACTCCTGCACCTATTTTCTATGTTTCTATATGTTTCTATGTTTACATTTGGGGGTCATCTGGAATGCCTTTGCAACTCATTGTGTGACCAGCCATGTCAGCAGTCTAAGAGGGTGAGTATTTTTTAAATTAACACTCACACTTGGACCTGCATGGTTCAGTTGCTACGGTATCACTAGATACCACGAACATGGTGGAGAGCTGAACTGGCAGATAAAACGTTGAGTGTATGTGTCCATGGATGTGTGCTTACATAAAGGACTAAGCTTTAATTTGTGAAGGTTGGTTATTGAAGGTTTGGGATGCCATTGGGGGCATATATACTTGTTCCAGGGAATGTTTTTTAGCATGCATGCTTGTGAGTGTGTGTGCCATGGTGGGACAAATGCAAAGGACTACAACAGGCATCATGACTTTAGATGAACATAAATGGCGGATTGCAAAGTACATACACTGCGGTTTTAAGTGTGTACTGTTTAACTTATATCCATCATTTATGCCTTGCATTGCATGGGAATTAGTATGGAGATATTTCAGGGAGAGGTTTTACCCTGATGTATCTGTCAGGTTGGCACCTACTGAGGTCAAGCAACATCAAGTTGAGAACCCTGAGGACCCTTGACCCTGATTACAATCATTCATAAGCTCTTCACCCCTGAAGAGGAACAGAGCACTGTGTCAGAATTGTCTTCACTTAAAGTTGCATGTGGGAATTCAGAATTCTGACACAAGCTCAAGGAAATGGTTGAAATTCACCAGATTCATCCTTCCTGTTGGTAAAAATGAAGTGGTCAAAGAATATATGGGACAGTATGGCCCAGGGAGTGCAGGATGATACGTGGGTAACTACAAGGAATGCCAGCAATGAAAAGAGATAATGCGTTTTTAAAGGGGAATTGAGGCAGCAACTGGGGGCAGATGAAAGTAACTGGGGAGGGTAAAGAAGATGATTTTTTACAACTATGGGTTCTCAGGCCATGGTTGGAGGCAGTGTCCTGAAAAGTGAGCAAAGTGTAAAAGTCACTTGCCAAAGGAGGCAAAGTCCACAACAGCACCTTCTCTTTCTGATTTTGCTGGTGACCAGATTATAGAGCCAGTAAGGTCAGACAAATGGCTGACAACAGGCCTCTGTTGCCAATGGTTGTCATCCACAGATGAACACAAGAGGATTATTAGGGATCCAGCAATGCAGTGGACTCAGGATCGACAGTATCAATAACTAATCTACTCTGGCCCACAACTGGGGAGGAGATTAACATTATCAGTGCAGTACCAGTGGAGGGAAGTCAGCCCCAGGTACTTAATATTGAGAGAGTGCAGCTTCCTGTGGATTTTTGGGTGGGCCCAAACAATGAAGGTTCTATCCTGGGGAAAGACACACTGAGTAAGGCAGGTGCGATCATAGACTCAGGAAAAGGAGAAATAACATGGACAAGACAGGGACAGCAAACATGTTGTGGTGAACTACATATACCTGTCTGGACACACCCCCCCCGCTGACTGCTCCTGTGGCTCCTCCCACAGACCCCTGTATAAAGGCGATTGGAGGCACTGCTCCTCCCTCGGTCTCCAGAATGTTGTGTGGTGGTCTCTTGCTGCTGACGGTGCTTTCTTCCAGCTAATAAAAGCCTATCTCGACTCACGTCTCCGAGAGTTATTGATGGTGCATCACATGTGTGACCCACAAAGCAGCTAACATGGCCCACTGAGGGACAGCAGCTTCAAGCAGGGAGGAGAAGCAGAGTGACATGTGGGAATCATGTCAGACGATCTCAAGGGGAGGAGCCGAGCACAGTCAGGAGCTGTTAGAAGTAGTGCTGCTGCCTGAGCTGACTACAGTAAAGGTTCACCAGAAAAGGAATAGTAAGCAGCAGAAAGGGAACAAGTGCCCAGACATCTGTGTGAGGAGGGCAGCAGAAGACCAAGAAGCAACAGAAATTACAAGTGTACAGAAAGAAACTACAATTGACAATTTAGTGAGATTACATAGAGATGTGAAGGACTGAGCAAAACAACAGCAGTGCATTGCTGATCTGAGAGAGTCGGCAAGAAAGGAGATAGTCCTACCACAGCTGAGTAACCATGTCATGGTAAAGGTGCTGCCTTAAAAGGCAGGGTTTACTCCCAGATGGATAGAACCAACAATGGTACTTTTAACAAATGACATTTGCAGCCAATAGAAACTCAGAATTCAGATGACTCTCCTTCTTGTTGCCCCTAACAGACAGAGCGTACTCTGTGACCATGTAATTACAGAAAACTGAAGAGATGAACACTAGCTGGCCATACCTGACCTGACCACAGCTGATGGAAACAGACCCAGAGCAAATGTGAAGGCAGAAGACACCAAAAGTGTTACAGAAAGCCGTGAATAGCATGTTAACGTGTAATGGTAATGGTACTCTGTAATGAAGGTTGGTTGCTGAAGGTAAATGATTAGCATAGAATAGAAACGATATTGGGGAAAATAAATGGGAAGGGATTTAAGTTACAGCAGAGACATCAGGTTCCACGACTTCGATGGCGTGGCACACTGATAAAGATTGCACACAGCATCTAAAGACAATAATCTCCCAGCCTGATTAAAGGCATTGTTAAAGGCCTGTAGGCAGTGTGGCACATGGCAGCAGTGGCCTTTCAGATCTGGTGCTACTTTAATTTAGTTTTTTAATTTAATTTTAAGGCACAATTAGGGTTTAGGGCAATGGATAACAGAGTGACTATCTACCATCGCCAGATACTGCTACAATACAAAGATTGCCCAAAAACAAACCTTCATGAAAATCTGCTGGTTTGATTGCGTGACCTCAGCTTGCTGAGGGAATCAGGCCTGCAGTCCTTGGAGTCGCCTGATACTGGTAGCCGGAGGTGGGGATGTCGTAAGCAGTGTGCGAGGAAACAGAAACGAGGCAAGCAGGCAGGAGTCCGTGCCAGGAAAAAAGTAAGCCCTAGCCAGCCGGCTCTCCTGTCCATTCTGCTCTCCAATGTCTGCTTGCTGAGGGAATCGGGCCTGCAGTCCTTGGAGTCGCCTCATGCCGGTGGCCGGAGGTGGGGACGTCGTAAGCGGGGTGCGAGGAAGTGGAAGCGAGGAGAGTGGGCAGAAGTCCGTGCCAGGAAAAAAGCAAGCCCTAGTCGGCTGGCTCTCCCATCCATTCTACTCTCAAATGGACATTAAATTGGACTATATCTGTGGCAACGAAATACTCAGAGGGAGTACAGAAATGGACAGAATCCCAGATGCCGCCATTCAGCTGTTTATTTATGTAACAGATTTTCCCGCAAGCCATCATACTATCAACCTGCTGCCCTCTGCTGTGCCTATTGTCTTGTTTATTATTTATTGTAATGCCTGCACTGTTCTGTGTACTTTATGTAGTCCTGGGTAGGTCTGTAGTCTAGTGTAGTTTTTGTGTTGGTTTACGTAGTTCAGTGCAGTTTTTGTATTGTTCATGTAGCACCATGGTCCTGAAAAACATTGTCTCGTTTTTACTGTGTACTGTACCAGCAGTTATGGTTGAGCAGTTATGAGTGACGACTTGACTTGACTGAATACAAATGAACAGGGCCCTTTCAACAGTCGGGCGAGCTATCGACTGGACAGTTCAGAAAGGGGGTGCCACCAGGGAGAGGTCCTTGCAGTCATTCAAATGGAGTCCACCTCAACCTCTTCCTGTATATCTATGAGAGGGTCCGTGAACCTGATACATGTACTTTGCTGGTGCCCCTGGAAAGACAGAATTTTAGCCACCAGAGAATGAACGGGTAAACACAAGCAACACACGCAAAATGCTGGTGGAACACTGCAGGCCAGGCAACATCTATAGGGAGAAGCACTGTCGACGTTTCAGGCCGAGACCCTTCGTCAGGACTCCTTTTGTCAGCATTTTGTGTGTGTTGCTTGAATTTCCAGCATCTGCAGATTTCCTCGGGTGAACACAAGGAATGTGATTAAGCTGTAATCAGCCAGCAGGGAAAGAGCCAACAGGCATATGAGCAAAGCTGCATTTTTCAAATCTGTTGTTCAAATTTATGAAACAATCTCTTTGCTTCGTGTTTTTTTGGTAGCCATTAGGGGTAATAGGGTAGATGCAGATGCAAATAAAAGTAAATTAGGAGGAATTCTGAGACAGGCTGCCCTATTTAAGTAGATCCTCCTTAAGGTTGGGCTTTCCCTGTACGAATTTATTTTTCTCCAAACATCTTTTTGGTGTTCAATAAATGAGTAGCTACGGCTTTTCAAAAACATTAGACATCTCTGCCATTTATCGGTGAAAACCTATAATGGTGACCCCAATATTCTAGGACGATTCCAGAGTTATTGAACATGTCGGCCAACACAGTCACATTAAAACTGCCATAGTTATGGGAGCAAAGTGCTGTTGCTTGGTTCGTACAAGCTGTGGCTCAATTTGCTCTTCGAGAAATCCATGCCCACAGCACCAAATTTTCCTACTTTTTACTACTTCCATGCCTGAGAGAGAGTGGTGAGTCTGCTTGAACACCTCCCTGAACAGGATAAATACTGATTGCTGAAAACTCACCTTTTACAGATTGTCAGAGTCAGAGCATGCCAAACAGTTGTTCTCTTTGCCCACCCTCGGCGATGGTAAGCCTTCAGAGCTAATTGATCACATGCTATCTTTTCTGGGATATCACCATCCTTGATTTATTTTTAAAGAACTCTTCATACAGCAAATGCCTGATGAAGTTTGCATAGCCCTCACTAATGCACCCATGAAGGACTGTAGGAGCTTGTTAAAATGACTGATAGTCTACACTCAGCTGGACAGTGATGCATCATTCTACACTCACTTTGGTACAAACACTAGAAACCACCTTGTAGCTTTGACAATGCCAGTGCATCAGAGGTATGTGAACACCATGGGTTCCAGCTGTCAGAGTTGTCTACTGTTCATTACGGACCCCCTTTCAGGGTGATGTTTCCTGTTGACACGGTGCTCAAGTGAGTGTGCTGCCAGCATTGCCTATGGATGAGAAGGCAAACAGTGACAAAACCTCACTGGAGGCTGCCAACAGTAGCAGGATCCGGACCTATGGGACATGATGGGTAACGCGTGCTTCAGTGGGCAATATTACACATGGAACTTCGACCTGGCTAAAGAGGCTAAACCTCTGCTTGGTACAGATTTCCTGTGTGCCCAAGGATTGTTAGTTGATCTTAAGAACTCTGGCTTGTGGATGTCAAGGACTTTGGGTCATTGAAGTGCTCCCCCAGTAAGTTCTCCACAACAACTCTATCAAGAATGTACACCACGGGATGTCACGTGGGTGCCGGGCAAGATGGCTGCATGTTAGTGGAGCTCCGACATCCCACCATAAAATTCTATTAATTAAAGAATATTTATCCCGCCTTATCGGATACAGCTGTTCCACAGTTAAAAACTGTTTTTTTCACTAAAAATAACAACTTTGTGAGATAATTCGGTACGATGCCAAGACCTTCGAAGAGCGCTACAGCGAGCCACATGGCTACAAGACAGGGCCCACAATCCGAAGCTCAAAGCATGCTAACGACACAGACGGACGAAGGCTCCAACATGGAGAATTTACTGGCTGAGGTTAGTCATATGAGTTCCATTCTGCTTGGCGTGGCTACTGATGTATCTACAATTAAGGAAACAACAATGGAGTTGAAGAACTCCGTCAATGCCATTCAAGAGAGGCTGACGGAAGCCGAGGGTCGCCTCTCCAGTGTGGAGGACACCACTGTGCAACTGGTGGGTGCCAGCGAGCAGAATAATAAATGCTTGGATCTGCTGTGGAACCGTGTCGAGGAGCTTGCAAACAGGAGCAGATGCAACAACGTCAGACTGATCAGTCTAAAGGAGGGTGCGGAAATGGGCGGTCTGATTAAGTGTGTGCAAAGAATCATGTCCGAGGGATTTGGCATAGAACTGAACGCAGAGTTTGAGATTGAGAGGGCACATCGGGTCCCGGCTCCAAGGCTGGGCGAGGATCCCCCCCCACCCCCAGACTGGTCCTAATATGATTCTTGCACTCTTCGGCCAGAGAGAAAGTACTGCAAGCAGCCAAAGCAAAAAGAAGAGTTGAGTGGGAGTGATGCAAAGTCTCCTTCTTTCTAGATATGTCCAGAGAATTGGCTGAAAAACAGAGGGCATTTACTACGGCTTGGAAAATGCTGCAAAGAGTCAAGTGAGGTATACACTCACTTATCCAGCAGTTCTACGCTTCACGTGGAAAGGAAAGAACAAGTTCTTTACTACTGCTGCAGAAGCAGAGAAATTCATTCAGGAAAAGTGTGGCGCTGGCATTGACTGAGAGACAGTAATAGGCGGAGATAACTTTTTAGGTACAACAGGGTGGGTAGGGAGCTGGATAAAATGGTCTGTTTAGTGCCTGGCTTACTAGCTGGCACAGTACTTCGCGGACCATATCATGTGTCTTTTTCTGTTTCTTTGTAGAGTTTATCCTGCCTATTTGTTTTCATTTGTTAGTTAATCTGGCAGGAATATATTATCGCTATGTTTTTGAGTTATGTTGGTTGTTTAATTGTTGTTTGAAAGCGCAGCATTTGCAGTGTTTGTTGGTAATAATTGAGCATGGGGATAGAGCACAGCAGGTTTTTCTTTGGATTTTTTTTGGAATTATTGCATTCCAGACTCATTCATCCGAAAAAATGTATATTTTTGCACGTGCATGAAGTTTAGGACATGAAAATGGTTAATTTCATATCATGGAACATTAACGGGTGTGGAAACCCAATCAAGAGGAAAAAGATTTTATCATACCTTAAAGATAAACTATTTGATGTTGCATTTGTCCAGGAAACACATTTTAAAGATGCTGAAGCACTGAAATTTAGAAGAGATTGGGTGGGCCAGGCATCCTATTCATCATTTAATAGCAAACAAAATGGCACAATGATTTTAGTTAACAAAAAACTTAATTTTGTATTGCTTGGAGAATTTAAGGACAAGGAAGGCAGGATAATTTGTATAGATGCACTTTTAATGGGATGAAGGTAGTACTTTGTAACATATATGCACCTAATAAGGAAGACCCAGACTTTCTTAACAAGGTGAACGAAATTTTAGGTGCCAAGGAAGGAAAAATGTTTGTAATTTTAGCGGGAGACTTTAACCAAGTAATGGACCCTGTTATTGATAAAAGCAAATTTCAGACATCACCTTTACCTAGGGACAGGGCAGCCTTACATCAACTTATTGAGGATATCGGTCTGGTGGATATACGGCGATTGGTGAATCCATCCAGAAAAGAATATATGTTTTTCTCTCATTGACATAAATCCTACTCTAGAACAGGTTTTTTTTCTAATATCAAACTCCATTGTTGAACAGGTGATAGACTGTAAAATTGGCCCAATAGCATTATCAGACCATACACCGGTTGAAATTCAAATTGATTTAAATACTGAAAGGGGAAGGAGGGGTAGATGGTGAATGAATATTATGCTGTTAAAAGATGAGGATTTCAGTGCTAAGCTGGTTGAGGATCTGACTTCGTTTTTTGAATTGAACGTAGGGAGCACAGTAAAGCTGTCCTCGGTATGGGAGGCATCCAACGCGTATATAAGAGGAAAATTAATAGCACAAACATCTAAAAGGAAGAAAGAAAGTATGGAGCAAATAAAAAATCTGGAGGCAGAAATAACCACATTGGAAAATTATCAAGACAATATACCGATGACTTATACAAAGATCTGTGCAATTTGAAATTCCAGCTAAATAACATATATAACAAAGAAGCAGAATATGCATTATTTAGATTAAAAACAAGTTTCTATGAAGGTGGTGACAGAGCTGGTAAGCTGCTGGCATGATATTTAAAGCAGCAGAATACGAATAGTGTTATATCTGTAATTAAGAAAGGGGATACATTAGTGTCATCATCTAAAGAAATAAACAAAGTCTTTCAACAATTCTATGAACATCTATATGCATCACCGTTTAATCATGACCAGGAGGAGCTGAATCAGTTTTTTGCTAACATAAAATTGCCTACATTATCCCCACAACAAGCTGAGTCCTTGGATGCCCCAATTACTGAGGATGAGGTCAGATGGGCTATTGCAGCTATGAAAGTGGGGAAATCTCCAGGTATGGATGGTTTCCCAGTTGAATATTATAAGAAATTTCTGGACATATTGGCTCCTATTCTAACAAAAATCTATTCAGAAGCATTTAATTTGGAATCTTTACCTAATACATTTAATGAAGCATTAATATCATTGATCCCAAAAAAAGCCAGGGATGTAATAGATCCTTCCAATCATAGGCCTATAAGCTTAATTAATGTGGACTGTAAGATACTGACTAAAATACTGGCTTCGCGATTAGAGAAAGTACTGCCATCTATAATTAACACTGACCAGGTTGGCTTCATTAAAGGCAGATCCCCAACTGACAATTTAAGGAGATTACTGCACTTAATGTTGCTGAACTCCCCAAGTAGCATCCCAGTTACTGCCATCTCCCTGGACGCTGAAAAGGCCTTTGACAGGGTTGAGTGGAGATTTTTAACCACGGCCTTTTCATTCTTTGGGTTTGGCTCTATCTTTAAATCATGGATTAGAATTTTGTATAAAAACCCTAAGGCTACAGTTATTACAAATGGTATCATATCCCCATTTTTCAACATTTCACAGGGTACACGTCAAGGCTGCCCCCTCTCTCCACTGTTATTTACAATATTTTTGGAACCGTTGGCAGTCATGATTAGAACAGATCCAAATATTAGAGGGGTGAAGGGAGGCAGAAAGGAGCATAAGTTGGTGCTATATGCTGATGATATTTTATTACTGATTAGTGACCCTCCTAATTCCTTACCCCCACTAATGAAAACAATTCAATTATATCCTGAAGTGTCTGGTTATAAAATCAACTGCAGTAAATCTGAGGCTATGCCAATGTCAAAATTGTGTTATTCAAATTCAGCATCTCAGTTTAATTTCAGATGGGTGCCAGTTGGAATGAAGTATCTAGGGGTCAAACTCAGTCAGAATTTGGATGAAATAATTACTTTAAATTATGATCCATTATTGAGTAGGATAAGAAATAATCTGGATAAGTGGGGAGCACTGAGACTGTCACTCTGGGGTAAAGTCAATGTAGTTAAAATGGTCATAGCACCTCAGTTTAACTATCTTTCTATGATGCTTCCTTTAAATATTTCAGATTTGATCTACAAGCAATACAACAAAATTATTAGTGACTTTCTATGGGATAAGAAAAAGCCTGAATTAAAATGAGTAAGATGTGTATGTCCAAGGAGATGGGTGGGCTTAGTCTACCAGACATCAGGGCATATAAATTATCCTTTGAAATGACTAAGTTAGCTAAACATTGGGACAGGGCTGCTGTTGATTTAGATTGGGTAGTTATAGAATGGAGCTTGGCTGCACCATATTCTCCCCTTAACATTCTCTCACAACATGTGGAAAACAAGACTAATCTAAATCCTATACTATTTCACTCAAGGAATGTGTGGAGTACAATTCATAAAGCTTGTAAAATGTCACATATAAATCAGTTTTACTCCTCGCTCTGGAATAACCCTGCGATATGCATTGGGAAAAGAATGGTGTACTGGAAAGAATGGAAGATTAAAGGTGTAAATACAATAGGTGATCTCTATGAGAATGGGATTTTTATGTCGTATGTGGATTTGCAGAGGAAATATAACTTTGTAGATAAAGGGAATTTCTGGAAGTATTTGCAAATAAAACATTGCGTTAGTAGCATATTCAAGAATGGTGGCCCACAAAGTAACCCTTTAACTGAATACACTACCACAGGAAGTTCATAAAGGATCAGTGTTTTATAAAATGTTCAAGCACTCTGTGTAACAATCTCAAAGCAGTATGGCAGAAGGATCTTGGAAGTGATATTGAAGATAATGAGTGGTCAATTATTTTATCAAATGTGGGTAGACATATTAGGGAAGCGAGAGGGAAATTTATTCAGTATAAGATAGTACACAGATATTATTCGACACTAACTAGACTCTTCAAAATGGGGATTGTTGATAATCATTTATGCTAGAAATGTAAACATGAGGTGGGCACATATTTTCACATTATTTGGGAGTGTTCCATGGTTCGTCCATTTTGGTGTAAAGTTCTTGATTTGTTGGAGAATTGGTCGGGTCCTACACTGCCCTTATGCCCACGGCTTTGTCTCCTGGGTGATAGGACAATGATACCTAATGTAAACAATGACAAATATACTATTTTAAAGGTGGGTCTCATTACAGCTGCAAGAATTATATTGCAAAACTGGAAAAAAAACCAGATGTCCCACTGTGAGGGAATGGACTGAGGAAATGGTTAAGATTTCATCATATGAACACATGTTGGGAAAAGTGCAAGACGAGTGGGATCAATTTTGGTTGTATGTTAATTTAAACTTAAATTAGAAGTTTTTTTTCTGTTTCTTAGTTTTATATGTTTTCCTGTCATGGGATGGCTGTATAAATATGCTGTACTGTATCTGCTCTCTGATATGCTGTGCTGCTTTGTAAAATAAGAATAAATAATAATAAAAATTTGAATTACAAAAAAGAATGTACACCACCACATGTGCATTTACTTGACTGTGGGATTAATGTGCAAACCTCACGAAGTCCACATTCTTCATTACAGTCACAAAACGTGGGATCGAGCGCCACATTCCTACAACTGGACCACTAGTCCATTCCTGTGTGCATAGACTGGACCCAGAAAAGCTGGCAAATGCGAAGACTGAGTTTGTCAACATGGATAGACTTAGCATTGTATGCCAAATGAATAGCCCCTGGGCTTCAGCCCTCCACATGGTCATTAAGTCCAATGGTGGTTGCTGCTCATGTGGGGATTACCAACAGCTTAACAAGGTCACCACCGTCAATCTTTACCTGGTCCCACACATCAGGACTTTTCAACACATTTAGCTGGAAAGTTAATTTTTTCCAAAGTTGATTTAGTTGGTTGGAGACGTGTGGCAGCTGCTCACCACCTTCAGCTGGCAGCTCTGTCCCCCCAAAAGCAAGTACAGCACATATGACTGAGCTTCTCAGTCTGTATTTGGCCGACCACTATTTTTGTTTTCTTCTAGAGGGTCGCCATTTCATAGCATTCATTGACTACAAACCCTTCGTGCACACAATGGCCAAAATATCAGGCCCTTAGTCTGCAACGACAGCAGCACCACTTGACCTACATATCAGATGTCACAAACTGATACGCAAGATATCAAGGGGGAAAAGTAATGCCTTTTGCCGATTACCTCTCACGGCCAGCCATAGAAACATAGAAACATAGAAAATAGGTGCAGGAGTAGGCCATTCGGTCCTTCGAGCCTGCTCCGCCATTGTTTGATCATGACTGATCATCCAACTCAGAACCCTATACCTGCTTTCTCGCCATAACCCCTGATCCCTTTAGCCACAATGGCCATATCTAACTCCCTCTTAAATATAGCCAATGAACTGGCCTCAACTGTTTCCTGTGGCAGAGAATTCCACAGATTCACCACTCTCTATGTGAAGAAGTTTTTCCTCATCTTGGTCCTAAAAGGCTTCCCCTTTATCCTTAAACTGTGACCCCTCGTTCTGGAGTTCCCCAACATCAGAAACAATCTTCCTGCATCTAGCCTGTCCAATCGCTTTAGAATTTTATACGTTTCAATAAGATCCCCCCTCATATGCCTAGTCGATCCAGTCTTTCTTTGTATGAAAGTCCTGCCATCCCAGGAATCAATCTGGTGAACCTTCTTTGTACTCCCTCTATGGCAAGAATGTCTTTCCTCAGATTAGGGGACCAAAACTGCACACAATACTCCAGCTGTGGTCTCTCCAAGGCCTTGTACAACTGCAGTAGAACCTCCCTGCTCCTGTACTCAAATCCTCTTGCTATGAATACCAACATACCATTTGCCTTTTTCACCACCTGCTGTACCTGCATGCCCACCTTCAATGACTGGTGTACAATAAAACCCGGTCTTGTTGCATCTCCCCTTTTCCTAATCGGCCACCATTCAGATAATAATCTGTTTTCCTGTTCTTGCCACCAAAGTGGATAACCTCACATTTATCCACATTAAATTGCATCTGCCATGAATTTGCCCACTCACCTAACCTATCCAAGTCACCCTGCATCCTCTTAGCATCCTCCTCACAGCTAACACCGCCGACCAGCTTCGTGTCATCCGCAAACTTGGAGATGCTGCATTTAATTCCCTCGTCTAGATCATTAATATATATTGTAAACAACTGGGGTCCCAGCACTGAGCCTTGCAGTACCCACTAGTCACTGTCTGCCATTCTGAAAAGGTCCTGTTTACTCCCACTCTTTTGCTTCCTGTCTGCCAACCAATTCTCTATCCACATCAATACCATACCAATACTGTGTGCTTTAAGTCTGCACACTAATCTCCTGTGTGGGACCTTGTCAAAAGCCTTTTGAAAATCTAAATATACCACATCCACTGGCTCTCCCCTATCCACTCTATAGTTACATCTTCAAAAAATTCTCTAAGATTCGTCAGACATGACTTTCCTTTCACAAATCCATGCTGACTTTGTCCGATGATTTCACCTCTTTCCAAATATGCTGTTATCACATCTTTGATAACTGACTCTAGCATTTTTCCCACCACCGATGTCAGACTAACCGGTCTATAATTCCCCGGTTTTTCTCTCCCTCCTTTTTTAAAAAAGTGGGGTTACATTAGCCATCCTCCAATCCTCAGGAACTAATCCAGAATCTAAGGAGTTTTGAAAAATTATCACTAATGCATCCACTATTTCTTGGGCTACTTCCTTAAGCACTCTGGGATGCAGACCATCTGGCCCTGGGGATTTATCTGCCTTTAATCCCTTCAATTTACCTAACACCACTTCCCTACTAACATGTATTTCCCTCAGTTCCTCCATCTCACTAGACCCTCGGTCCCTTACTATTTCCAGAAGATTATTTATGTCCTCCTTAGTGAAGACAGAACCAAAGTAGTTATTCAGTTGGTCTGCCATGTCCTTGTTCCCTGTGATCAATTCACCTGTTTCTGACTGTAAGGGACCTACATTTGTCTTGACCAATCTTTTTCTTTTCACATCTCTATAAAAGCTTTTACAGTCAGTTTTTATGTTCCCTGCCAGCTTTCTCTCATAATCTTTTTTCCCTTTCCTAATTAAGCCCTTTGTCCTCCTCTGCTGGACTCTGAATTTCTCCCAGTCCTCAGGTGTGCCACTTTTTTTTGCTAATTTATATGTTTCTTCTTTGGACTTGATACTATCCAATTTCCCTTGTCAGCCACGGGTGCACTACCTTCCCTGGTTTATTCTTTTGCCATACTGGGATGAACAATTGTTGTAGTTCATCCATGTGATCTTTAAATGCTTGCCATTGCATATCCACCTTCAACCCTTTAAGTATCATTTGCCAGTCTATCTTAGCTAATTCACATTTCATACCTTCAAAGTTACCCTTCTTTAAGTTCAGAACCTTTGTTTCTGAATTAACTATGTCACTCTCCATCTTAATGAAGAATTCCACCATATTATGGTCACTCTTACCCAAGGGGCCTCGCACGACAAGATTGCTAACTAACCCTTCCTCATTGCTCAATACCCAATCTAGAATGGCCTGCTCTCTAGTTGGTTCCCCGACATGTTGGTTCAGAAAACCATTCCACATACATTCCAAGAAATCCTCTTCCTCAGCACCCTTACCAATTTGGTTCACCCAGTCTATATGTAGATTGAAGTCACCCATTATAACTACTGTTCCTTTATTGCACGCATTTCTAATTTCCTGTTTAATGCCATTCCCAACCTCACTACTACTGTTAGGTGGCCTGTACACAACTCCCACCAGTGTTTTCTACCCCTTAGTGTTATGCAGTTCTACCCATATCGATTCCACATCCCCCAGGCTAATGTCCTTCCTTTCTACTGCGTTAATCTCCTCTCTAACCAGCAATGCTACCCCACCTCCTTTTCTTTCCTGTCTATCCCTCCTGAATATTGAATATCCCTGGATGTTGAGCTCCCATCCTTGGTCACCCTGGAGCCATGTCTCTGTGATCCCAACTATATCATATTCATTAATAACTATCTGCATATTCAATTAATCCACCTTGTTACGAATGCTCCTCGCATTGACACACAAAGCCTTCAGGCTTGTTTTTACAACACTCTTAGCCCTTATACAATTATGTTGAAAAGTGGCCCTTTTTGCTTTTTGCCCTGGATTTGCCTGTCTGCCACTTTTACTTTTCACCTTACTTCTTTTTGCTTCTACCATCATTTTACACCCCTCTGTCTCTCTGCACTTGTTCCCATCCCCCTGCCACATTAGTTTAAATCCTCCTGAACAGCAGTAGCAAATGCTCCCCCAGGACAGTGGAAAAGTGTGTGTGGAACAGGAGGAGATAGCAGAGGTACTTAATGAATACTTTGCTTCAGTATGCACTACAGAAAAGGATCTTGGCGATTATAGGGATGACTTACAGTGGATTGAAATGCTTGAGGATATAGACATTAAGGAAGAGTATGTGCTGGAGCTTTAGTAAAGCATCAAGATGGATAAGTCTCTGGGACTGGACAAGATGTATCCCAGGCTACTGTGGGAGGTGAGGGAGGAGATTGCTGAGCCTCTGGCAATGATCTTTGCATCATCAATGGGGACAGGAGAGGTTCTGGAAGATTGGAGTGTTGCAGATGTTGTTCTCTTATTCAAGAAAAGGAGTAGAGGTAGCTCAGGAAATTATAGACCAGTGAATCTTACTTCAATGGTTGGAAAGTTGTTGGAAAAGTTTATGAGAGGCAGGATTTGTAACATTTGGAGAGGCACAATATGATTAGGAATAGTCAGTATGGCTTTGTCATGCCTTACAAGCCTGAGTGAATTATTTGAGGATGTGACTAAACACATTGATGAAGGTAGAGCGTAGATGTAGTGTATATGGATTTTAACAAGGCATTTGAGAAGGTACCCTATGCAATGTTTATTGAGAAAATAAGGAAGCATGGGATCATTGGGGACCTTCCTTTGTGGATCCAGAATTGGCTTGCCCACAGAAAGCAAAGTGTGGTTGTAGATGGGTCATATTCTCCATGGAGGTCAGTGACCAGTGGTATGCCTCAGGCATCTGTTCTGGGATCCCTTCTCTTCATGATTTTTATAAATTACCTGGATGAGGAAGTGGAAGGATGGGTAGAAAATTTGCTGGTGACACAAAGGTTGGGGGTGTTGTGGATAGTGTGGAGGGCTGTCAGAAGTTACAGCGAAACATCGATTGGATGCAAAACTGGGCTGAGAAGTGGCTGATGGAGTTCAACCCAGATACGTGTGAGGTGTTTCATTTTGGCAGTTGAAGTATGATGGCAGAATATAGTATTAATAGTACGACTCTTGGTAGTGTAGAGCATCAGAGAGATCTTGGGGTCCGAGTCCATAGGACACTCAAAGCTGCTGTGCAGATTGACTCTGTGGTTTAGAAGGCATATGGTGCATTGGCCTTCATCAGTCATGGGATTGAGTTTAGGAGCAGAGAGGTAATGTTACAGCTATATAGGACCCTGGTCAGGCCCTGCTTGGAGCACTGTGCTCAGTTCTGGTCACCTCACTACAGGAAGATGTAGAATCTATAGAAAGGGTGCAGAGGAGACTTGCAGAGATACTGCCTGGATTGGGGAGTATGCCTTATGAGAATAGGTTGAGTGAACTCGGTCTTTTCTCTTTGGAGTGGCAGAGGATGAGAGGTGACCTGATAGAGGTGTATGAGATGATGAGAGGCATTGATCGTGTGGATGGTCAGAGGCTTTTTCCCAGGGCTGAAGTGGCTAACATGAGAGGGCACAGTTTTAAAGTGTTTGGAAGTAGGTACCTGCGATGTCAGGGGTAAGTTTTTTATGCAGGGAGTGGTGAGTGCATGGAATGGGCTGCCAGCAACGCTGGTGGAGGTGGATACAATAGGGTCTTTTAAGAGACTTTTGGATAGGTACATGGAGCTTAGAAAAATAAAATGCTATGGGTAAAGTGCCTAGTAATTTCTAAAGTAGGTTCATGTTCAGCACAACTTTGTGGGCCGAAGGTCCTGTATTGTGCTGTGGGTTTTCTATGTTTCTATGACCTGCACTGGGACTATAACCCTCCATACCTCTGCTATCCATGTACCTATTCAAACTTCTCTTAAACATTGAAACCAAGCTCGCATTCACCACCTATTCAGTACATTCGATATGCTTTTGACCCTCTGAGTGAAGAACCTTCTACTCATGTTGTCACCAGGTTCGGATATGGCCGAAGTGCGGTGTGAGAGACACTGAAGTGGGTTGATAGTTCTCAGACTTTAATGCGAACGATGTTAAAGGGTAAAGAAAACAAGAAACGCTAGGCCAAACAGGGCCATTAACTAAAACCTTCAAATGGAAAAAAAAGCCTACACTTTGGCTGCAAAGAACAACTAAGAATAAAAAGGGTCGCTAGTCTTCAGAGTTAGTTGCCTTGACAGTTCAATTTCTCAGGCAAGGCCGAAAGCAAACAGGCAGGGAAGCATTGCTGTGCTGTGTCCAAGTCTCAACAAATACTACAACGGAATAAATGGAGTTAAACATTATCACAATGAAATAATAATTAGCCACCACATGCATATTCACAAGGGCAATTGCTCTATCTGCTGCACTGCCGAATCCGTGGTTGTGACACATGTTCCCCTTAACTTTTCACTTTTCACCTTTAACCTGTGATGTCTAGTTGTAGTCCCTCCCAACTTGTTTGAATTTAGCCTATCTATACCCCTCATAATTTTGTATACCTCTATGAAATGTCCTCTCAAGCTTTTACTTTCCAAGGATTGAAATCCTAAACTATACAATCTTTCCATATAACTCAGTTCCTACAGACCTGGAAACATCCTTGTAAATTTTCTCTGAACTCTCAACTTTATTTATATCTTTCCTGTTGGGTCAGTGACCAAAACTGCACACAATACTCCAAATTAGGCCTCACCAATGTCTTATACAACTTCAACATAACATTCAATCTCCTGTACTCAGAACTTTGATTCATGAAGGCCAATGTACTAAAAGCTTTTAAATGACCCTGTCAACCAGTGACACCACTTTCAATGAATTATGGACCTATATTCCCAACCCTTTTGTTCTATCGCACTCCTCGGTGCCCTATCTTTCATTGTGTAAGACCTAACCTGGTTGGTCCTACCAAAGTGCAACACCTTGCATTTGTCTGCATTAAATTCCTTCTGCCATTTTTAAGTCTATTTTTCCAGCTGGTCTAGATCCCATGCAAGCCATGATATTCTTCCTCGCTGTTTACTACAACCCAATCTTAGTGTCATCCACAAATTTATTCATCTAGTTAACCACATTATCATCCAGATCATTGATATAGATGACAAACAGCAATGGATCCAGCACCAATCTCTGCGACACTCCACTAGTCACAAGCCTCCAGTCAGAGAGGCAAACATCTACAACCATTCTCTAGCTTTTCCCACAAAACCAATGACTAATCCAATTTATTACTTCATCTTGAATACTACCTCCTTGACCAACCTCCCATGCAGGACTTCGTCAAATACCTTGCTTATGTCCATGTAGACAATATCCACTGGTTTGCTTTCATCAACTTTCCTGATAACTTCCTCAAAAAAATCTATAAGATTGCATTAGACATGATCTACTATGCACAGTCACGTTGACTGTCTTTAATCAGACAATGTCCATCCAAATCCTTATATATCCAGTCTTAGAATACCTTTCAATAACTTACCCACTACTGATATCTGACTCACCAGCCTATAATTTCTTGGTTTATTTTTAGAGCCTTTCTTAAACAGCAGAACAGCATTGGCTATCCACCAATCCTCCAGCACCTCACCTGTCACTAAGGATGATTTAAATACCTCTGCTAGAATCATGGCAATTTCTGCACTTGCCTTCCACAGGGTTCAAGAAAAACCTTGTCAGGCCCTGGGGATTTATCAACCCTAATTTGCCTCAAGACAACAAACACCTCCTCCCCTATAATCTGCATAGAGTTCATGAAGTTGATACCATTTTGCCATAGTTCTATAGTTTCTGTGTCCATCTCCTGAGTGAGTACAGATGCAAAAAAAAAATGCATCTCAGATCTCCCTAATCTCTCCTGTCAGAATGGATTATGATTCTGATCTTCCTGAGAATGCAGATCTGGGCTGACAGGTGGAGCTGATGGAATTCAATCCAGAAAACTGAAGTGATAGCTTGGAAGGTTAAAATTAAAGGCATAATGCAGGGTTAATGGTAGAAATCTTAGCAGTGTGTAGGAACAGAGGGAGCTTAGGGTCCATGTCCATACATCCCTCAAAGTTGGCACTCATTCTACTGATAGTGTGGTTAAGCTTCATGGTGTATTGGCCTTCATGGTAGGGTGATTGAATTCAAAAGCTGTGAGCTAATTTTGCAGCTCTATAAAACACTGGTTGGACCACAGTTGGAGTATTGTGTTCAGTTCTGGTTATTTCATTATAGGAAAATGTGAAAGCATTAGAAAGAATACAGAGGAGATTTACCAGGATGCTTCCTGTACTAGAGAACATGTCTTATGAGGAAAGGTTGAGCAAGCTAGGGCTTTTCCCTTTAGAGTGAAGAACGATGAAAGGTGATTTAATAAAGGTGCATTAGATGGTATGCAGAATGCAGAGCCTTTTTCCCAGTGTGGCAATGACTAATACAATGTGGGCAAAATTTTAAAATATTTGGAGGAAACTAGGAAGAATGTAAGAGGTAGTTTTTTTATACAAAGAGTGTGAGTGCATGGAACACACTTCTGGGATGGGGGCAGAGACAGATACACTAGGGACATTTAAAAGTCTCTTAGATAGACACATAGATGAAAGAAAAATGGAAGGTGATGTGCACCTTTCCTTCTAAGCTGTGTGGATGCAAGGCTGTGCAGTAGCTGAAGCACTTCTGCACACAGCCTTTGTTGCTACAGAGCTGGGATTTGCTTTTATATCAAGTTAATATAATTTTGAAATTATTCTAATATAATTTTGAAATCTATGTTAAGGACTGAATCCTAAAATTATGTGTTAGTGACTATAATCTATAAATTTCCTGTATAATAAATGTACCACAACCTTTACTTTGAAACATTTCAGAGCTTCAACATATTTACATTGTCAGTGTTTCAAGTTACAACCCTGTTACAAATTGTAACAATACATACAGAATGGAAATCGTTAACTTATTGCTAATAAATTGCCAGCCCGTTGAAAGCCATCACTGTCTAGTCAAAATATTTTATTCTTGCTTTTGTGCCTGTCAGTTGTTTTGACTGCCTGACATCATTTACTTGTGTTGTGAGTTGTGGTTTGTGTTTGCTTGATGTGAAAAATTCTATATTCTGACTTTTTTGTTAAGTAATCTTACAAAAAAATCATCCTCAAATAAGAATTTTTTAAATTAAAGAATGTTAGAACAAAGCAAAAATTCACTTCTATAAAAAATTTTGTAGAGCTGTGATTATCCTATTAAAATTTTAAAAATTTCAACTTACCTTGTTAAATTTCTCAAATAATAATAATAATAATAATATTTATTATTTTTAATATTCTCAAATAATAATAGTTGTTATTTTTACTATCCTAGGGATGTTGAAAAGAAAAGCAGAAGGGTTAAATGCTTTGTAGAACAAACCTATAAAAAAGATAAGGTAGAATGGCTTTTGCAAATCATAGATACCTAACTACCATCTTCACATCAAAAATAAAAAATAAAAATTGGTAATATTTCTACATATCATGATACCGGTGATGTTCTTAACACCATTTGTGTGGAAATGAAAGTTGGGGGTGAGTTCAGTAGTGGAAAAAAATGGGAAGAATGGAAATTAGGTTACTTAAAACAACATCCTATTCAGAGAATTCATATAGATGCAATTACCAAATTACACAACCTGAAGAAATGTGGAATTTTGTGCATGTTAACTGAAACTCCAAGAGCGCACAAAGCAAGAGTGAAACAAGATGTGCGAAGAAGTCTAAGTCTGATATGGTCAAAGTGGTAATTAGCAATAAATTAATGCTCCCATGCATTCCATGCAAGAAATTCATGCACATGTAACCAATTATGTATATATACCCAAGAGTTGGCACAGCAAGGACTATGTGTTTGAATTTGTTGAGTGCATCAACAATTTCAGAAACAGATAATGGAAGAAATGCATAAATCTGCTGTCTATACACTAATGGCTGATGAAAGTGCAGGCATTTCTGTTCAGAAAATGTTAATTTTTTATTTGAAGTTTCGAATGAAAAATTAAACTTCATATAGGATTGTGTTTGTGGGTATTTTGAAACTAACTGCCTGTGACAGTATCACTGTTGTTGAAGAAATAAAAAAAAAATCAACAACAATCTTGATATTCTAAAGATGGCGGTATTTACATCAGACAGGACAAATGTTATACTTGGAAAGATTAATGGTGTGACAGCAGCTCTTCGATGAGAAATAAAACATCTGTCTGAGCAAGATTGCATTTCACACATAGAAGACCAGGGATTAGATGATGCATGGAAAATAGTATCAGTTATGCAGGTTATATAAGCACTGCTACAACCAGTATATACAATGCTCAGCAGGTCATTGGTTAAAAAAGGAAATCTAGAAAAATTAGCTAATGTCACAGAATTTGATGTTGTGTCATTTAGACCACTAAAAGAAATAAGATTGCTGTCAAAACATTGTACTGCCAGTATTACAAAGGATGAATGCAATGATCCAATAAGCAACTACTGCCTGAAGATCCACAAAATCGAGTAGCATTAACTGTCCTTCACAAGGTATTAAAAGATCTGGCACCTCTTTATAAATTCCTTTAGTAAAGCTGTTTGAATACAATTGAAGCACTGCAATATACAAAAGCAAAATTTAACAGGTTACGGTCACAGTGTCTTGGCAATACTGTTTATTGGAGTGAGAAAATGAAAGATCTGCTTGTATCTAAACATTCTGACGTTGATACTGTACCTATTACTCGATTCATTCAACATATGTGTAATTACTTGGATAATAGATTTCCTGATGGTGGCAAGCTTTTGACCTGTTGCTATTGCAAATGCAACCAATTTTGAATATGGAAAAAATTTTCAGCTGGCAAAAAATACTCAGCTACTATCATGAACTATGACAAAACTGTTACTCAAATATATCGCAGCAATACTGCGATTTCAAATTTGTCATTTCTGAGAAACTTAAGACTGGTTCAATTAAGATGCTTACTGATATATTGAACTTAGAAATAAAGAATTTGAAGAACTGTCAAATCTTCTTGACATTATTGGAATATTCAAGCTTCCTGCATTGAGTATGAATGTGGATTCAGTCTAGTGAATTTAATGTCTCTTCAGTGCCTTTTTTTCCCCCTTTTCAGGATGGCTAGAGTTCTATCGAGGTCCTAATCTGCAACAGAACTCAAACTGCAGTTTTTTTTTTTACAGCAGATGAGTTCCCGCTTCTGGAGCTCGCTGGCTGGCCGTTTTACAACATTCTCCAGCCGCAGCTTGGAAGATGGCACCTCCAGGGTACGGCCCTACACAGTTCTGGGGACAACCAATTCCAGGTCATTATTGTTGACTGAGGCATAGCAGGAGAAGGAACATCAGGATTTCACTGCAACGGATATACAGACTGAGGTCCGTATAGTTCAGCGATTGCACTTTGTCTCTCTTTCTCACAATGGTGGGAAGAGATTGCTGCAGATTCTCGAGAATCTTGGAATAAAAAGTGATGAGGCAGACTAACACCATAACAGCAACTGGGTGATATCTCTCTATACCTTGTTAGTGCGAGAGAGAGCCTGTGGCACGTTGAACTGTCGAGTAATCAATAGTTTTTGTTGACTACAGATCATGGTCTTTCTTTAGTATTGTTTTGCTATTGCTTGGTGGGAGGTGGGTGCTGACGCATTTTTGCTGAAATGAGTGTGGTGGGAGGGGGAAGACTGATGGTTTGATACTTGCTGCTGCCTACATGGGGAGGGGGAGAGGGTGTTTGGAGTTCTAGCGTTTTCTGTCATTCATTCTTTGGGTTTCTTCTGTTTTTGTGGATGTCTGAGAAGACTAAGTATTCTGACTCTTGCAAGCCAGAAATATTTAAAATTATCATTATCACCTGGATAAAGGTGAGAATTTGCCTGAGTTATTTGTGTATGTGGGGCTGGGAACTGGAATGAGCTACCAGCAGAAGTTGTCAATTTAGGCTCATTTGTAATTTAACAGAAGTTTGGATAGGAACATGAATGAGAAGGATATGGAGGGCTATGGCCTCAATGCAGGGAGATGGAATGAGGCAGAAGCACATGTCAGCATGGACTAGGTGTGCCAAAGGGCCAGTTTCTGTGCTTATGGTACTCCATGACTCTATGTCTCTAAAACTGTTTAGGGTATTTCAAATGTTATTGGAACTACTATGTTTTTTTCATATTTTATAGGATCACTTGAGAAGAGAATGGAAGAAATGAATGTACAATAAATGTCAGCTTCTATTTGTAGCTCAATAGAGTGATCTGCAAATGCAGTTGAGCTGATCCATTAAGACAGAGAGGGATAGATAAGACAGTTAAAATGCCATATGGGATATTTCCTTTCATTGTGTGATGCATGAAATGTAAAAGCAGGGAATTCAGGCTAGAAAAACATTAACTAAATGGAGTGATATGGCTGCTTTCTGCAGGAAGTGTGTGTAGCAATGGAGAAAGTGTAGAGTAGGTTTACACGGGTATCACCAGGAATGGAAGATTGCAGTTCAGAATAGAGACCACTTATCCTGGTGGTGCCTACTTTTTGAGGGAAGCTAAAGTTGAGATCTTGATAGACCGAACAGAAAAAGCTTCATCCTTGTCAGACAGATTTGTATCTCAGGAACATAGATCTAAGCGGGCTAGTGGAAAGATTAGGAATCATATTTCTCACTAAACAAGGTAGGTCTTATGAGCAGAATGAATATGATGGGCTAAGTGCTCAATTTTATGATTCACCGCTGATTATGAAAAGCCCAGGTGCAGTTCCATTGCCAAGTGCAATGTAAATTGAAAAGGAATTGCTGTATTATTCATCTTCCAAACCAAGTCTGGCAGTCCAGTGTAGTACTAAGGGAGTAGAGTTCCATTGCTGGAGCTGTCTGACAGATGGAATGTTATACTGAGACTGTGGTTCCTCTTTGAACTGAACATAAAGGGATTGGAGGCACAAGGGACAGCAGAAGCTGGAAAATGCAGCAAAACATCAAATAATGGAGGAATTCAGAAGGTCAGTCAGCACGTGTGGAGGGAGATGGAAAATCAACATTTTGGGTCAAAACCCTTCATCTTGACAGAAAGAAAGAGGTAAGATAGATGGTGTAAAATGGTGGAGGGAAGGGGTGAAGCAGGAGCTGGCAGGTGATGGGTGGATTCATGTGAGTGGACTGATAGTAGATGATAGAGAACATAGAACATAAAACAGTACAGCAGAGTACAGGTCCTTTGGAGCACGATGTTATGCTGACCTTCTAATCACTGATTAATCTAACCCCTTTTCCCCCACATAGTCCTCCATTTTTCTTTCATCCATGTGCCTATCTGAGAGTCTTTTAAATGTTCCTAGTGTATCTACTTCAACCGTCACTCCCAGCAGTACCACTGTGTAAAAGAACTACCTTTGACATTCCCCCGATACTTTCCTCCAAACACCTTAAGGTTATGCCCTCTCAGCATATTAGTCATTGTCACTCTTGGAAAAAAGTGCTGGCTGTCCATTCTATCTATAACTGTTATCATCTTATACACACCTATCAAGTCACCTCTCATCCTCCTTCACTCTAAAGGGAGAAGCCTAGCTTGCCCAACCTTCCCTTATAAATCCATCAAAATCCTGCTAAATTTCTTCTGAACCTTCTCTAAAGCTTTCATATCTTTCCTTTGATGAGATAACATAATACAAGTGTGGTCTAACCATAGTTTTATAGAGCTGCAACATTAGCTCAGTTCATTGGCTCTTGAACTCAGTTCCCTAACAAATGAAAACCAACACACCATAGGCCTTCTTAACCACCATATCATCTAGAATGGCATCTTTGAGGGAATTAGAGTTGTAGATCCCAAAATCCACAAGGTCCACTATAGTGGTGTATAAGTGTATGCAATTATTTCAACAGATACTAAGGGGACAAATCAGTGTCATGACCAAATTTTATCATTAAAAACGAACTAACAGTGCAGATTGTCTTGTGATTTCTGGTCCATTGGAGTTTGCTGCATAACAAACTGGTGTCCAAGGCTCCTGCAGCAAGAAGAACTTCACCTGGTATTGTAAAGATGCAGTGAAAGGCTGCCTTTCTGGAAAGTCTGCCACTCTCCAGAGTTGGGAAATGTACCGTAGATTCCGGACTACAGAGCGCACCTGATTAAAAGCCGCAGGCTCTAATTTTAGAAATAAAATCAATTTTTTAATTGTAAAGGCCGCACCGGATTTTAGGCCACACCGCTACTTTTAAATATACATACGTATCGGTAACACAAATTACGTTGCATATACTTTTTTACTGAACAGCACGAACAACATTCCAATATCTCCTAGCGACTGGTAAAAATATATATACTGCAGCCTACCAGGAAAAGTTATTGATCGACTTTAACTTAAAAGCAGCGTTTTCGCTCGGGTCTAATCGGGTCTGACGCGCTTGCGCAATGCGATCGGGTCTAATCGGGTCTGACGCGCTTGCGCATTGCGATCGGGTCTAATCGGGTCTGACGCGCTTGCGCAATGCGATCGGGTCTAATCGGGTCTGACGCGCTTGCGCATTGCGATCGGGTCTAATCGGGTCTGACGCGCTCGGGTCTTGCTTTTCTTCGAGTATTTTCCATGTTGATGAGGGTGAGTACAAATGACTGATTTACAATAATTTAATTGTGAAAGTGCGCTTGATTTATCGTACAATTTCATTGGACCTCTGTGAACTACTCATCAATTTTATTGGTCTACTGTTACGAGGCAAAATGTTTACGAGGCGGCATGAAAAAAAACCATGTATTAGCCGCTCTGGATTATAGGCCGCAGAGTTCAAAGCTGTTCAAAATGTGGGAAAAAAGTAGCGGCTTATAATCCGGAATCTACGGTAATCGAACAAAACAATAGGAGCTGTAACAATTGCTACAAAGAACAATAGTGGGACTGAAATTCAATCTGGAGATTGAAAGATATAAACTATATGAAACCACCTGAACAATTTAGCAATGAGACCACACTCAGTTTTGCCAGCACTAAGTGATTTCCTTAACTCTGTTCCTTTTTTGTTTCATATTATCTGAAGTATGAGTCCTGGGAGGAAAACTCTGAATGTGTAGAATTTCAGACTATGGAGCACTTGAATCCCCATAGGTTAAAACCTATTTAAATTATCTACATCTCAAAAGCAAGAGTACAATGGGCAAATCTTCTGAAGACGCTATGTCTGAGTGCCGCGTTAAATCCAGCAGAGGAAGAATGTGATCCTAATGAATTATACAACTGGAATGACACATAGGAAATGGATTTTAACATTGTTAAAACAAGCTGTAAGAGACATGGTTTAAAAAAGAATTGGGTTCCTACTGTTACTTTGAGTGAAGTTTATTCAACATGAGGATAGGTAGAAGAAAGGGCACTGGAGTATAGCAGGCTTGACATTTTCAACATCAGGCAAGACAAAGTCTTAAAATGTCTAGTCCATCACAGGACAAGCCCACCCCACTACTGAGTGCATTTACAAGGAGTATTGCCACAAGAAAGCAGCATCCATCATCAAGGACCTCCACCATCCAGGCCATGCTCTCTTCTTGCTGGTACTATCCTGCACCACCATGTTCAGGAATAGTTATTACCTGACAGCATTCAAACTTCTGAACCGGCATGGATAACTTCACTCACTTTAACTTTGAACTGATTTCACAACCTGCAGACTCACTTTCAAGGTCTCTACAACTCATCTTCTCAGTATTAATTTTTATTTGCAGTTTATCTTCTTTTGCATGAGTTGTTTGTCAGTCTTTATTTATATACAGTTTTTCATAAATTTTATTGTACATCTTTATTTTCTTGTAAATGCCCACAAAGGACGAATCTTAAAGTAGCATATGGTGATGTACAGTATATGTACTTCAATAAAAAACTACTTTGAATTTGTCTTTGAATGTCAATGCACATTTAATGTCCACAAGTGTAGAGACACTAAGTAGAGAGTTTAAAATGCACTGATGGAGATGACTTGTGTTGAACTTTGAAAGAGAAAGAAAGGGAATGAAAGAATGAGAGAAAGGATTGTAGACAGTGTCGTACTCTCTCAATATGCCCTTGGAGATTCAGTGTAGATTTCAGCAGTAAGTTCAACTCAGGCACAAAGAGTCTTTACCTCATAGCATCAAGCAGCATAGTTAGGAGAAATAACTTAGAAAACAATATTGACAATATTGCCTGCCAACTCGTACACCTTCCCCTCCAGCCACCTTCTTATTCTGCTTTGTCCCACTTCCTTTCCAGCCTGATGAAGGGTGTCTACCTGAAATGTTGACTGTTTGTTACAATCTGTAGACGCTGCCTGACTTGCTGAATTCCTCAAGCAGTTTGTGTTTGTTACTCTGGATTTTCAGTATCTGCAAAATCTCATGTTTAGGATACTAGTGAACCAAATGACTTTTTTTAACTGCAATCTGAAGGTAACAGCTTTTTACCTCAATCTACAGGTTTATTTAATTATTTTTTTTTAAATAAATGACCTGGATGAGTTAGTAAGTTTGCTGATGACACAAAGGTTGGAGGTGTTGTGGAGAGTGTGGAGGGCTATCAGAGGTTACAGTGGGACATTGATAGGATGCAAAACTGGACTGAGAAGTGGCAGATGGAGTTCAATCCAGATAAGTGTGAAGTGGCTCATTTTGGTAGGTCAAATATGATGGCAGAATATAGTATTAATGGTAGGACTCTTGGCAGTGTGGAGGATCAGAGGGATCTTGGGGTCTGAGTCCATCGGACACTCAAAACAGCTGCGCAAGTTGACTCTGTGGTTAAGAAGACATACGGTGTATTGGCCTTCATCAATCGTGGAATTGAATTTAGGAGCTGAGAGGTAATGTTGCAGCTATATAGGACCCTGGTCAGACTCCACTTAGAGTACTGTGCTCAGTTCTGATCGCCTCATTACAAGAGGGATGTGGAAACCATAGAAAGGGTGCAGAGGAGATTTACAAGGATGTTGCCTGGATTGGGGAGTATGCCTTATGAAAAGAGGTTGAGTGAACTCGGCCTTTTCTCCTTGAAGTGACGGAGGATAAGAAGTGACCTGATAGAGCTGTACAAGATGATGAAAGACATCGATCGAGTGGATAGTCAGAGGCTTTTTCCCAGGACTGAAATGGCTGCCACAAGAGGACACAGGTTTAAGGTGCTTGGGAATAGGTAAAAAGATGTCAGAGGTAAGTGTTTTTTTTTATATAAACACAGAGTGCGTGGAATGGGCTGCCAGCAACGGTGGTGGAGGCGGATACAATAGGGTCTTTTAAGAGACTTTTGGATAGGTACATGGAGCTTAGAAAAATAAAGGGCTATGGGTAAGCCTAGTAATTTCCAAAGTAGGGACATATTCGGCACAACTTTGTGAGCCGAAGGGCCTGTATTGTGCTGTAGGTTTTCTATGTTTCTATTAATTTGGATTTTCTAGCTGCCATTATGTGATATGACATTGTGACTCTGAATTATTGGTTCTAATCTAGTAATTTAATTACTCTGTTAACTTAGCCAAAGCGCTGTCCATTCTTTTCCCTCCATAGATGCTGTTTGACCTTCTGAGTTCCCCAAGCAGTTTGTGTCTCATTCCAGTCAATCATCCATGGATGGTCTTTGCCAGCTTTTGTTTGTCCTTCAGTCCCAAAATGAGGGAAGGTGTGTGTGTTCCAGAAAGGTCAGTATTGCTGAGATTCCACTGTTTAAATCTCAAAAACAAAGAGATTAGCTTCATTTGTCACATGTACATTGAAACATACAGTGAAATGTGTTGTTGTGCATTAATGACCAGTGCAGTCTGAGGACTGTCATCTTGTTTTTTATGCCAAAATTGTATGCTCTCAACTTACTACTCCTGCTGTACATCTTTGAAATGTGTTGGTAAGCTGGAGGAAACACACACGATCACAGAGAGAATTTGCAAATTCCTTACAAGCAGCATCAGAAAGCAAACACCAATCAGTGAACACTGGTGCTGTAAAGTGATTATGCTGACTGCTATGCTACCATGTATCCTGTTTTCCCTATGGAAAGCACAGGTCAATCCTAGGATAAGGAAAGGAATATTCATCCCACTACAAATCAGAAATTAATAATCAATTCAGAAACGAACAATATATTGCAACCATTAGTAAAACCCTGATTTACAATAGCATAAATATAACTTGAGATTGCAGCATAATTAGTTACAAAATGGAAGGATAATGTTTTAAAAGAAACTGATGGAAGCCATCTGTGATCACATCTGGGGCTCAGGGCTGTGTGGTTTGTTGTTTCAAATTTAAATGCCTGGGTAATAGTAAAGTAAAAAGGGGAAATAAAGACTTGAGTGAAGTTTTAAGGACAAAAAAGAAGCTGGAATAACAATTTAGAATGAAAGGCATATTCTTGGGCATTAGATCTTGCTGTAATTAAGAATGGCATCAGCCAGATCAAAGTTCAAAGTACAAAGTGCAAAGTAAATTTATTATGAAAGTACAGAAATGCTGCCATATATATACCTTAAGATCATTTTCTTGCAGGCATTTACAAAAAAAAAGAAATCTAGCAGAATTTAGAAAAAAACTACATGTAAATAAACAAAGACTGAGAAACAAACAATGTGCACAGGAAAACAAACAGTGCAAATAAAAATACAGCGGATTCTGGTTAATTGGACTATCGATTAATCAGGGTATCCAATTATTTGTGCAACTCTTAAAGAACAAAAACTCATTGATATAAAAAAAAGGGATTCTTTTTTTTGGGACACTATGCCACTTAATTGGGGCAGGAGCTTGTTGCCAAACAGGTTCTAACTAGCATTAGTCACACACACATATGTGGCCATTAGGAGCTATACCATGCTTAAAATGAACAGATTTTATTTATCGTCAGTTGCATATGTTTGTGTCCAGAAAGCAGTGAGTTTTGTCTTTAAAAGTTGGTGTGAAATAAACAGTAAAACAATTCCAAACTGTTTTGCTCACCACACTTTCAAGTATTAAGGCTTGGAGATTCCAGAAATGGACAGGAGTGAAAATGAAACCATTTTACGATCTTGACATGCAAGGAATTATGATGAATTTGAAGGTATTAATAAACATCTTGAATGTTACAATGAAGATGAAGATTTAGAAGATGTAATCATCAATAACATTGCATGAAGGCAATCCTGTTTACAGCTACTGTTCTATAGATTTGCTAAGTATGCCCACAGAAAAAAGGAGCCTCAGAGTTGTATGTGGTGACATATATGTACTCTGATAATACATTTTACTCTGAACTTTGAACAAGGTGTCTGTACTGATTTTCTCCATTGCATACACAGGATGAGTTCCTTCATTGATAATTATTAGGAACTAATGCACAGTTTTATAGTGCAGTTGTAGCATTGGAAATGTTCTGATTTGTTCTGTATCTAATTTAAATTCCTAATTTGTTATTTAGTTTGTCTTCTTTATAAATACCTTCTTTATACCTTTATAAATATTTCCAAAAAAGTTTAGCTAATTGGGACAGCCACTTAATTGGGCCAAAATGTACTAGCCCCAAGGTGCCCCAGTTAACCATAATGCACTGTAGTAATACTGAGAACATGAGTTATAAAGAGCCTATAGGTCAGACTGTGAGCTTGTTAGGACATTGTAGTATCCCATAGACAGCTCTGAGTAACGACAGACATATCTGGTTAGCCTAATGCTTTCCAGCTCCTGTGACTGAAAGATCAGGAGATTTCCTGGTGGTGGCTGACGGAGTAACAGCAATCTGCCATTGCTCCAACTCTAATTAACTTACTATTTCCAACCTGTCTTGAAACTTCTTTTTTAAGTGTGATATTTTTTCATTATGGCTACATTAAGGGGTAGCAGAGGTACTAAAAAGGATGATCCCTCTGCTTCTTTGGATTCTATTATAGATTTGCTGCAAAGTCATAGACGAGAAGCCTCTGAGAAGTTTGAACAATTTAGCTCTGAATTTAAACAAATAGGTGGTAAATTGGATTCTATTCAGCAAACTCTTAATGAACACGATAAACGTATAAAAAATAATGAAGCAATTTTGTCGTCTCTGGAAATGGAAGTGGATGAATTGCAAAAGTTTTGTGAAAAGCAATCGAAGTCCAATGAAAAGTAAAGACAGAAGATTATCAACATAGAAAATAGAAGTAGAAGGAACAACCTGTGGGTTCTGGGTCTCGAAGAATTAACTGAAGGTAATCATCCTATGGAATTCTTTGCAAACTTTCTGCAAGAATTATTTCTGGAAATTTTGGTGTCTTTACCTATGATTGATTGAGTTCACAGGTCTCCCGTGTTTAGACCTCCTAACAGAGATAGACCAAGATCAGTAATAATTTGTTTTCATGAATTTAAAACAAAGGAACTGTTAATACACGAATCTCATCAAAGAGGCATGATTGACTATCATGGTTGCAAGATTAGAATTGTTGAAGATTACTCGCCTGAGGTTATGCAGGAATGCGCTAAGTTCAAAGAAGTTCTGTCCGAATTTTTTTAACAAGGGTTTCAAGCCCTCCCTTCGCTACCCAGCCTAACTCAGAATCACACTTAAAAATGGATCTTTTGAATGGTTTTGTTTGACTGCTGAAGCACAAAGGTTTTTAAAATCCGAAGACTAGCTGTTTAGTTTGTCCTTACATAAAGACACAAGATTAAATGAGAAACTTTTAATTCACAAATCCTGTCGAAGGGGCATGATTCATTATAGGATGGAATATTAAGATTCTCAAAGACAAATCACTTGAGGTTATGTAGGAATGTGCTAAGTTTAAACAAGCTTTGTTGGAATTTTTTAACAAGGGTTTTAACCTGTCCCTTGGCTACCCAGCTTGACTGAGAATCTCATTAAAGATGAATCCTTCAAATGGTTTTGTTTGAATGCTGAAGCATAAAGATTTTTTAAATTTGAAAGCTAACTGCTCGGCCTGTTTTTTTCATGAAGATATAAGATTAAACGTTTAATGTCTTTCTGTATGAATAATTGTATCTTTCACTTTTGGTAAACCTTTGAAATTAATTTCCTTTTGTATTTTTTAATACTGTATTTTTGATATACGAGTATTGAATTTCTTGTTTGGATATTGTTTAGTCTAGGTTGGAATATAAATAACCATGAAACTAATTGGAGTGATCACCAGGTTTTTTGGGGGTTTGTCTGTAGTTGTAGATGCCGGCTTTCTATTGGTCGGTCTTCTTTCTTTGGGAGGTGGGCGGGGGTATGGTTATTTTTCTCAGAATCTGTTTTCAAACTTTTTTTTAGCCAACTTGTTGCTTGGTTACTATTTCTCAAGGTTTATGGATTGGTTTTAACTTACATTTTACCTCTTCCTTTAAATAATATTAAAAATGGACCAAACTATTAATTTACTCAGTTTTAACGTGAAAGGGTTAAATCATCCTGTTAAATGTAATAAGATTTTTGCTTATATTAGGAAATTTAAGGCCCCTATTATTATTTTTTATTTTTTTTTTTTTTACAAGAAACTCACATACGCAAATGTGATAATCTACGTTTTTTTTAGCCGTTGGAACTGACTTTGTTTTCATTCATCTTTGCAGGCCAAATCTAGAAGAGTTTCAATTTTTATAGATAATACACTTCCCTTTGTCCAACATAAAGTAGTCTCTGATACTAATGGATGTTTTGTTATAGTTTCAGGAAAACTAGATAATAAATTAATAGTATTTGCCAATGTGTATGCCCCAAATGTAGATGATCCAGGATTCTTTGAGCATTTTTTTTTCATTTTTACCAGATCTGAGTCTTTATTCTTTGGTGATGGGAGGAGATTTTAATTGCTGGCTAGACCTAATTTTAGACCGATCATCTTCGAAACCAATGTCTCTTAATATATCAACTTTGTTTATTCAATCTTTTTTTTATTGAAATGTGGTATTGTTGATATTTGGCATTTCTTACATCCTTTAGATAGGGAGTACTCGTTTTTTTTCCCATGTTCATGTACATATTCCAGGATTGATTATTTTTTTATTGATAGTCAGATGACTTCATCAGTTCATTCCTGTGAATATAAAGAAATTGCTGTTTCAGATCATACTCCTATAGTTCTGTCTTTAAATCTCCCTGGTCTTCCTCAAACAAAAAGATTTTAGCATTTTAATACAACTTTGTTATCTGATAAGGAATTTTAAAAATTTCTAGAGAGGCATATTATTTTGTTTTTTTGAAGAGAATAAAATGGAAGAGTCTTCTAATCTTATTGTATGGGATACTTTCAAGGCCTATATTAGAGGACACATTATTTCTTATACTGCGAGTGTTAAGAATAAAGCTAAGAAAGAAAGAATTGAATTAGCCAATAAATTGAAACAATTAGATCAAAAATATGCTATGGGGGGGACTTCACACTGGCCGATGTAGCCCAACCGCTTCTGGGTGCGGATTTCTTGCGGGCTCACAGCCTACTGGTCGACCTGCCCAGGAAGAGACTGGTTCACGCCGAGACCTTTCAGACGTTCTCCCTGGGTGCAGCCTAGTTGCCAGCCCCTCACCTCGGCTCCATCACGCTGTCCGACAACGACTTCACCAGGGTCCTGGCGGATTTCCCATCGGTTCTGTCACCGCAGTTCGCGGCAGCCATGCCCCGACACGGCGTACAGCACCACATCCTGGCCCAGGGACCACCCCTCCATGCCCGCGCTCGGCAACTTCCCCCGGACAAGCTCTGACTGGCGAAAGAGGAGTTCAAGAGGATGGAGGAATTGGGGATCATTCGGCGGTCCGACAGCCCATGGGCCTCCCCCCTGCACATGGTGCCCAAAGCGACAGGAGGCTGGAGACCGTGCGGCGACTACCGCAGGCTGAACGAGGCTACAACACCGGACCGCTACCCTGTGCCGCACATTCAGGACTTTGCAGCAAACCTGCACGGCGCGCGGATCTTCTCCAAGGTAGACCTCATCCACGGATACCATCAAATCCCGATGCATCCGGACGACGTCCCCAAAACGGCTCTCATCACCCCGTTCGGTCTTTTTGAGTTCCTCCGCATGCCTTTCGGCCTGAAGAATGCCGCACAGACGTTCCAGCGGTTGATGGACACGGTGGGACGCGACCTGGACTTCACATTCATCTATTTGGATGACATCCTCATAGCCAGCAGCAGTCGTCAGGAGCATCTGTCCCACCTCCGACAACTCTATGCCCGGCTGAGTGACTACGGTCTAACAATCAACCTGGCCAAATGCCAGTTCGGGCTTGACACCATTGACTTCCTGGGCCACAGGATTACCACAGACGGGGCAACCCCTCTGCCCGCTAAGGTAGATGCGGTCCGCCATTTCCCCCGACCCACCACAATCAAAGGCCTCCAGGAATTCGTAGGTATGGTCAATTTCTACCATCGCTTCCTCCCTTCAGCTGCCCGGATCATGCGCCCCCTGTTCGCTTTGCTGTCCGGTCCGGGCAAGGACATTACCTGGGACGAGGTGTCCGCCGCCGCTTTCATTCAAACGAAGGATGCCTTGGCGAACGCCACGATGCTAGTGCACCCCAGAATGGATGTCCCTACCGCCCTCACAGTGGACGCCTCTAATACGGCAGTCGGTGGGGTACTGGAGCAGCTCATCGCGGGCCGCTGGCAACCCCTGGCGTTTTTCAGCAAACACCTGCGGCCACCCAAGCTCAAATACAGTGCTTTCGACCGGGAGCTGTTGGCGCTACACCTGGCAATCCGGCATTTCAGGTACTTCTTAGAAGGTAGGCCCTTCACCGCGTTCAAGGACCACAAACCGCTTACCTTTACATTCACAAAGGTGTCCGATCCCTGGTCGTCCCGCCAGCAGCGCCATCTGTCCTACATCTCTGAATACACGACGGACGTCCGGCACGTCTCGGGTAAGGACAATGTCGTGGCGGATGTGCTCTCTCGCCCTAACATTCATGCCCTTTCCCAAGGGGTAGACTTTGAGGCACTGGCTGAGGCACAGTTGGCAGACGAGGAGATCCCTAGTTACAGGTCCGCAGTCTCCGGTTTGCAGCTCCAGGACCTCCCCGTAGGCCCAGGTGAGAGGACCTTACTGTGACGTCGCCACCGGCCAGCCCCGTCCCGTCGTCCCGGCACCTTGGCGACGACGTGTTTTCGACTCCATTCATAACTTGGCACACCCCTCCATCCGCACTACCGTCCGGATGGTCTCCAGCAGGTTCGTTTGGCATGGACTCCGCAAGCAGGTCCGTGACTGGGCCAGAACGTGCCTGCACTGCCAGACGGCCAAGGTGCAGCGATACACCAAGGCCCCGCCGCAGCAGTTCCACCCCACCCACCGGCATTTCAACCACATTCATGTGGATATCGTGGGCCCCCTGCCAGTGTCACATGGAGCGCGGCATCTCCTGACTATCGTGGACCGGTTCACAAGATGGCCAGAGGCGGTCCCACTCACCGACACCACCTCTGAATCTTGCGCCCGGGCACTGATCGCCACCTGGGTGTCCTGCTTTGGTGTACCGGCCCACATTACCTCCAACAGAGGTGCCCAGTTCACCTCCAGCCTGTGGTCAGCGTTGGCCAGCCTGTTGGGGACTCAGCTGCACCACACCACTGCCTACCACCCACAGTCGAACAGACTGGTGGAGCGTTTCCACCGTCACCTGAAGTCGGCTCTCATGGCCCGCCTGCGCGGAGCTAACTGGGCAGACGAGCTTCCCTGGGTCCTACTCAGCATCCGCACGGCACCCAAGGACGATCTGCACGCTTCGTCGGCCGAGTTGGTGTACGGCACACCCCTGGTCGTTCCTGGGGAGTTCATACCAGCCCCAAGGGGGCAAGAGGACGAACCCGCAGCAGTCCTGGGCAGACTACGCGAGAGGCTCGGTGCCCTGGCCCCCCATACCCACTTCGCAGCATGGGCAGCACCCGACCTGCGTACCCAAAGACCTGCAGAACTGTAAGTTTGTGTTTGTACGACGGGGCGGGCATCGGCCACCGCTGCAACAGCCTTACGAGGGGCCATTTACAGTGCTCAGGAACAACGGGTCCACGTTCGTGCTGGACGTTGGGGGGAGAGAGGAGGTTTTCACGGTGGACCGACTCAAACCGGCCCATGTGGACTTGGCACAACTGGTTGAGTTTCCGGCACCGCGGCGCAGAGGCCGACCTCCCAAACAGGGTCCGGCCCAGACTGTGGACATTGAGGGGTGTATCGCCGGTTCTGGGGGGGTGGATTATGTGGCGACCCAATTACTAGCACACTCGAACCGGCTGACAATTAGCCAGAGTGCAGAGACAAAGGAAGAAAGCCTGAGGGCCTCTCAAGGTATCTGGTGGGAGAGACAGGCTTTAAAGCAAGACTGTGGAGTTGAAATAAACTTAGTCTTTGGCTGCAGTTTACCGACTCCGTGTCGTTATTTTAGCGCTGCGTGTAGCACACCGCTACAAGAAGATATTAAAAATATGAAGAATATGTTTGATAAAATGGTGAAAAAACATGAGAAAATGGACAAGAAAGTTAAAAAGCTGGAAGAAATAACGGGAGATGCTATTGATAGAGTGAATAAAATAGAAGATAATATTCTTGCCTGGACATCAGGAAGAAAACGATTGTTGGTAAAAATAGACGTGCTTGAAAATTTTAGTAGACGAAATAATATTAAAATTGTTGGTCTTAAAGAAGGTATAGAGGGAGAGAATCCAATAAAATTTTTTCAATAATGGATCCTGGAAAATTTGGAAATGGAAGAGGGAACCCAGTTGATTGAAATCGAAAGGGTCCACAGAGCCTTAAGACCAAAATCTCAGCCTGATAAAAACCCACAACCAATCTTGATAAAATGCTTAAGATATCAAGATAAAGAAAAGATCCTGAAGGTGGCTGCCCAATGTGCCAGAAAGAGAAATGAGCCATTGATGATAGAAGGGAAAGCCATTCTTTTATATCCTGATACAAGTTATGACCTTTTGAAGAGAAAGAAGGAATTTAATCTAGCGAAAAAAGTTTTATGGGAAAAGGGTTATAAATTTATATTGCGCCACCTGGCTACACTGATAATTTTTTTGGATGATGGAAAAAGAAGATTTTTTACTGATCATCGGGATGCAGAGGAGTTTGCACAATAGCTCCCAAATATTCACTAGACACAGTAAAGATTTAAAAGTGAAACAGATTAAAGATGAAGATGGGGACACTGATGTGAGTTGATGGACATTAAGGACAGAAGAATATTTAAATATACTTTTAATTATATGATACAGGGGAGAAAGGTAAAAATTTGAGAAATATTAATCGAGAGTAGTGATATTATTTTTTCTTCTCTTAAAATACTTTTTTCATGTTACAGGGGAGCTGGTGGAACTTCCGATCGATCGCTACGGGATTCACGTGTGTAATCATGGCGTTTGCCATGACCCACACAATGGAGGGGGGTAATGTTGTGTTTTCTTTCATTCACAACATTAGCAGGGGTTTTTTTTGTTTTTTTTTTCTTTATTATCTATTTTTCTTTTATTTTTCTTTCTTTGCCCGAATGATCAGAGGGGAGACACATAGCAACATGGAGAATTTTAAAATAATTCCCCAAGATACTATGAGAGTTGAAATATTATATTGTAGCGGTGTGCTACACGCAGCGCTGAAATAACGACACGGAGTCAGTAAACTGCAGTTAAAAAAGATTTTATTCGAACTTCGCGGCCTCGTTTTAAAGCCTCACTGATCCCGCCTTCCCCGGGCGTGGATGCTGTAGGGGGCACGTATTCACAGTCCCGTGCGGGCTTTTCCCTTTGTTGGTGAAGCAGACCTGGCGCCCTTTTGGGACTGGCCTTTATGCCGGTGCGCTGGCTATTTGTGAGCCGGTTCAAGTGCACTAGGAAGTGGGTCGCCACATAACCCCCCCCCCCCCCCAGAACCGGTGATACACCCCCCAATGTCCACATTCTGGGCCGGACCCTGTTTAGGAGGTTGGCCCCTGCGCCGCGGTGCCGGAAACTCGACCGGTTGCACCACGTCCACATGGGCCAGTTTGAGTCGGTTCACCGTGAAAACCTCCACTCTCCCCCCAACGTCCAGCACGAACATGGACCCATTGTTCCTGATCACCGTAAATGGCCCCTCGCAGGGCCGTTGCAGCGGTGACCGATGCCCGCCCCTTCGTACAAACAAACTTACAGTTCTGCAGGTCTTTGGGTACACAGGTCGGGTTCTGCCCATGCTGCGAAGTGGGTATGGGGGGGCCAGGTTGCCGAGCCTCTCACGTAGTATGCCAAAGACTGCTGCGGGTTCTTCCTCGTGCCCCCTTGGGGCTGGTATGAACTCCCCGGGGACGACCAGGGGTGCGCCATACACCAACTCGGCCGACGAGGTGTGCAGATCCTCTTTGGGCGCCGTGCGGATGCTGAGTAGGACCCAGGGAAGCTCGTCCACCCAGTTAGCTCCTCGCAGGCGGGCCATGAGAGCCAACTTTAGGTGACGGTGGAAACGCTCCACCAGGCCGTTCGACTGTGGGTGGTAGGCAGTTGTGTGGTGCAGTTGTGTCCCCAAAAGGCTGGCCACAGCTGACCACAGGCTGGAGGTGAACTGGGCGCCTCTGTCGGAGGTAATGTGGGCCGGTACACCAAACCAGGACACCCAGGTGGTGATCAGTGCCCGGGCGCAAGATTCGGAGGTGGTGTCGGTGAGCAGGATCGCCTCTGGCCATCTGGTGAACCAGTCCACGATAGTGAGGAGGTGCCGCGCTCCACGTGACACTGGCAGGGGGCCCACGATATCCACATGAATGTGGTCGAAACACCGGTGGGTGGGGTGGAACTGCTGCGGCAGAGCTTTGGTGTGCCGCTGCACCTTGGCTGTTTGGCAGTGCATGTACGTTTTGGCCCAATCACTGACCTGCTTGCAGAGTCCGTGCCAAATGAACCTGCTGGAGACCATCCGGATGGTTGTCCTGATGGAGGGGTGCACTAAGTTATGAATGGAGTCGAAAACGCGTCGCCGCCAGGTTGCCAGGACAATGGGACGGGGTTGGCCGGTGGTGACATCACAGAGTAGGGTCCTCTCACCTGGCTTACGGAGAGGTCCTGGAGCTGCAAACTGGAGACTGCAGTTCTGTAACTAGGGATCTCCTCGTCTGCCTGCTGCGCCTCTGCCAGCGCCTCAAAGTCTACTCCTTGGGAAAGCGCATGAATGTTAGGGCGAGAGAGCGCTTCCGCCACGACATTGTCCTTACCCGAGACGTCCGTCGTGTATTCAGAGATGTAGGACAGATGGCGCTGCTGGCGGGACGACCAGGGATCGGACACCTTCGTGAACGTAAAGGTAAGCAGCTTGTGGTCCGTGAACGCGGTGAAGGGCCTACCTTCTAAGAAGTACCTGAAATGCCGGATTGCCAGGTATAACGCCAACAGTTCCCAGTCGAAAGCACTGTATTTGAGCTCAGGTGGCCACAGGTGTTTGCTGAAAAACGCCAGGGGTTGCCAGCGACCCTTGATGAGTTGCTCCAGTACCCCACCGACTGTCGTGTTAGATGCGTCCACTGTGAGGGCGGTAGGGACGTCCGTCCTGGGGTGCACTAGCATCGTGGCATTTGCCAAGGCTTCTTTCATTGTAATGAAAGCGGCGGCAGACTCCTCGTCCCAGGTAATGTCCTTGCCCGGACCCGACATCAGGGCGAACAGGGGGCGCATGATTCGGGCAGCTGAAGGGAGGAAGCGGTGGTAGAAATTTACCATACCCACGAATTCCTGAAGGCCTTTGATTGTGTTGGGTCGGGGAAAATGGCGGACCGCGTCTACCTTGGCGGGCAGAGGGGTTGCCCTGTCTTTAGTAATCCTGTGGCCCAGGAAGTTGATGGTGTCGAGCCCGAACTGGCATTTGGCCGGGTTGATTGTTAGACCGTATTCACTCAGTCGGGCATAGAGTTGACGGAGGTGGGACAGATGCTCCTGATGACTGCTGCTGGCTATGAGGATGTCATCCAAATAGATGAAAACGAAGTCCAGGTCGCGTCCCACCGCGTCCATTAACTGCTGGAACGTCTGTGCGGCATTCTTCAGGCCGAACGGCATGCGGAGGAACTCGAAAAGGCCGAACAGGGTGATGAGTGCCGTTTTGGGGACGTCGTCTGGATGCATTGGGATTTGATGGTATCCCCGGACGAGGTCCACCTTGGAGAAGATCCGTGCGCCATGCAGGTTTGCTGCAAAGTCCTGAATATGCGGCACAGGGTAGCGGTCCAGTGTTGTAGCCTCGTTCAGCCTGCGGTAGTCGCCGCATGGTCTCCAGCCCCCTGTCGCTTTGGGCACCATGTGCAGGGGGGAGGCCCATGGGCTGTCGGACCGCGGTATGATCCCCAATTCCTCCATCCTCTTGAACTCGTTCTTCGCCAGTCGGAGCTTGTCTGGGGGAAGCCTTCGAGCACGGGCGTGGAGGGGTGGTCCCTGGGTCGGGATGTGGTGCTGTACACTGTGTCTGGACATGGCTGCCGTGAACTGCGGTGCCAGAACCGATGGGAAATCCGCCAGGACTCTGGTGAAGTCGTTGTCGGACAGCATGATGGAGTCGAGGTGAGGGGCTGGCAACTGGGCTGCACCCAGAGAGAACTTCTGAAAGGTCTCGGCGTGGACCAGTCTCTGCCTTGGCAGGTCGACCAGCAGGCTGTGAGACCGCAAAAAATCCGCACCCAGAAGCGGTTGGGCTACGGTGGCCAGTGTGAAGTCCCACGTGAACCAGCTGGAGCCGAACAGTAGCTGTACTGTACGGGTGCCATAGGTCCTTACTGTGCTGCCATTCACAGCCTTCAGGGTGGGACCCGGTTCTCTGTTGCGGGTGTTGTAACTTGTCGGAGGTAAGACGCTGATCTTGGCACCGGTGTCGACCAAAAAACGGCGTCCCGACCTCTTGTCCCACACATACAGGAGGCTATCCCGATGGCCAGCCGCCGTAGCCATCAGCGGTGACTGGCCCTGGCATTTCCCGGGTACTTGCAGGGGGGGCAACAGCGGCGGGCTTCTGTGCCCCACCGCTGGTGGTAGAAGTACCATTGTTTGTTGGTCTCCCCACCCCTGCCTCTGGGGTTAGCGGGCTCTGCGGCCGGGCCTGGTCTGGTTTGCTGCTGGGAGCGTGGCCTGGTGATCTGTGCGACGGACGCCCCACTCTCCTTCTTAGCGTTCCACAGCAAGTCCACCCGGGCTGCCACCTTCTGGGGGTCGCTGAAATCCGCGTCGGACAGCAGTAAGTGTACGTCCTCGGGCAAGTGCTCCAGGAATGCCTGCTCAAACATGAGGCAGGGCTTGTGTCCTCCGGCCAGAGACAACATCTCATTCATTAAAGCCGATGGAGGTCTGTCTCTCAAACCATCCAGGTGCAGTAAACGGGCAGCCCGCTCGCGCCGTGAGAGTCCAAAATTCCTTATGAGCAGGGCTTTGAATTCCATGTATTTGCTGTCCGCTGGGGGAGACTGTATGAACTCCTCAACCTGGGCCGCTGTTTCCTGGTCGAGGGAGCTCACCACGTAGTAGTAACGTGTGTCTTCTGAGGTTATCTGCCGAATGTGGAATTGGGCTTCTGCTTGCTGGAACCATAGGTGAGGTCGCAGCGTCCAGAAGCTTGGCAGTTTCAATGAAACCGCATGAACAAATGCGGCGTCGGTCATCTTCAGCCCAAAAATCGTTTGGGCCGTCAGGGTCACCAATCGTAGCGGTGTGCTACACGCAGCGCTGAAATAATGACACGGAGTCGGTAAACTGCAGTTAAAAAAGATTTTATTCGAACTTCGCGGCCTCGCTTTAAAGCCTCCCTGATCCCGCCCTCCCCGGGCACGGATGCTGTAGGGGGCACGTATTCACAGTCCTGTCCCGCGCGCGGATGCTGTAGGGGGCACGTATTCACAGTCCCGCACGGGCTTTTCCCTTTGTTGGTGAAGCAGACCTGGCGCCCTTTTGGGACTGGCCTTTATGCCGGCGCTCTGGCTATTTGTGAGCCAGTTCGAGTGCGCTAGGAAGTGGGTCGCTACTATATATTATTATAGACTGGAGTAACCCCATTAAAGATAATGACTAATTTACTGAATTTTCTAAGTTTTAATGTTAATGGGCTTAATGGACCGGTGAAAAGAAAAAGAATTTTAACATACATTAAGAAAATGAAAATAGATATAGCTTTTATACAAGAAACACATTTAACAGAGATAGAACATCAGAAATTAAAGAGAGATTGGGTCGGAAATGTTATAGCAGCTTCATTTAATTCAAAAGCGAGGGGAGTTAAAATTTTGGTCAACAAAACTTTACCAATTAAAATACAAAATGTATTAATTGATTCTGCAGGAAGATATGTAATTATACATTGTCAAATCTTTTCAGAACTATGGACTCTTATGAATATTTATGCACAAAATGAAAATGATATAAAATTTATACAAGAGGTTTTTTTGAATTTGGCTGACGCACACGATAAAATATTAATAGGTGGAGACTAACTTTTGTCTAGACCCAGTTTTAGATAGGTCAACAAAGGTTGTTACAAAACCAAAAGTAGCAAAATTAACTTTATCATTGATGAAAGATTTAAATTTAATTGATATATGGAGAAGAATTAACCCAAGAGAAAGAGATTATTCATTTTATTCAAATAGACAAAACTTATTCAAGGATAGATTTTTTCCTACTATCAGTGAATTTTCAAGACAGAGTGAAAAATATGGAATATAAAGCAAGAATATTGTCAGATCATTCCCCTTTGATAATGACAATGATAATGATGGATAAGGAGGAATCGATTTACAGATGGAAATTTAATTCAATATTATTAAAACATCAAGATTTTTGTGACTTTATGAAAAAACAAATTCAGTTTTTTTTTTAGATACAAACTCACATTCAGTTGATGATAAATTTATATTATGGGAAGCTATAAAGGCATATTTGAGAGGCCAGATAATAAGTTATACTTCTAAAATTAAGAAGGAATATATGGTAGAAATAGATCAATTGCAAAAAGAGATTACAAAATTAGAAAAAGAATCTCAAAGATATGACAGAAGAAAAACAAAGACAACTTGTTAATAAGAAGCTACAATATAATACACTTCAGATATACCGAATAGAAAAAGCAATTATGAGAACTAAACAGAGATATTATGAACTAGGTGAAAGATCACACAAGATTCTTGCTTGGCAGTTAAAAACAGACCAGGCTTCCAAAACGATAAATGCAATTAGAACAAGTGTAAATAAAATTACTTATAAACCTTTAGAAATCAATGAAACTTTAAATTTTTTATTCTGAACTGTATCAATCAGAATTACAAAATGATATTGTTGAGATAGAAAGGTTTTTATCACAAATAACTCCCAGAATTGAATTTGGAAGAACAGAAGGGATTAGATGTGCCTTTTACATTAAAAGAGGTTGAAGAAGCTCTAGGATCACTTCAGAGTAATAAATCTCCAGGAGAAGATGGTTTTCTGCCTGAATTTTACAAAAAGTTTAAAGATTTATTAATTCCTCCTTTTATGGAGCTAATACATCAAGCGGAAAGAACGCATAAACTTCCAGAATCTTTTTCGACAACCATTTTAATAGTATTGCCAAAAAAAGACAGATCTTTCAAAGCCATCATATAGACCTATTTCTTTGTTGAACACGGACTGTAAAATAATAGCAAAGATTTTATCTAATAGATTATCTAAATACTTACCAAAATGGACACATGGACCAAACAGAATTTATTAAAAATAGACAATCGGCAGATAATGTAACTCGGTTACTTAGCATAATTCATTTGACACAAAAGAGGGAAGAAATGAGTGTGGCAGTTGCTTTGGATGCAGAAAAAGCATTTGATAGATTGGAATGGGATTTTTTTTATTTAAGGTACTGGAAAAATATGGATTAGGAGTATATTTTATAAAATGGATTAAAACCTTAAATACTAACCCCAAAGCTAAAGTGGTGACAAATGGCCAAATTTCAACATCATTTCAGTTAACAAGGTCAACTAGACAAGGTTGTCCATTATCACCGGCTTTATTTGTGTTGGCGATAGAACCATTAGCTGAATTAATTAGAACTGACTCATATTATGGGTTTCAGAGTTAATCAAGAGGAATATAAGATTAACTTATTTGCTGATGATGTTCTGATTTATCTAACTAACTCATTGCATTCATTGCGTAAATTATCTTTTAGATTGGAAGAATATGGAAAAATATCAGGGTATAAAATAAATCGGGATAAAAGTGAAATTCTATCCCTTACTAAATGAGATTATAGTCAATGTCGATTAATAACTCAATTTAGATGGCCGATAAATGGTATAAAGTATTTAGGTATAAGAGTTGATAATGATACAAAGAATTTATATAAATTAAATAATTTGCCATTATTGAAAAAAATTCAAGAGGATCTTGATAAATGGATGATGTTACCAACAACATTAATAGGTAGAGTCAATGCTGTAAAAATGAATATATTCCCTAGATTACAATATTTATTCCAAACACTACCAATACAATTACTGCAGAAGTTTTTTCAAGAGTTAAATAAATGTGTGAGGAAATTCCTTTGGAAAGGTAAGATGTCAAGAATATCGTTGGAAAAAATTGACATGGAAATTTGACCTAGGAGGGTTACAACTTCCAAATTTTAAGAATTATTACAAAGCAAATCAGCTTAGATTTATTGCATCTTTTTTTGATGAAGATAAACCAGCATGGATTAGAATAGAATTAGATAAAATAGGAGAAAATATACCAGAAGATTTTATATATAAAAGGGAATCTAAATGGATACGGGAAAAGAAAGAATCTCCTATACTAAAACATTTGATTGATTTATGGAATAAGATAAATGTTGATGATGAGATAAAGAAATCTTTATTAGCAAAGAGACCTTTAATTCAAAATAAACTTATCCCTTTTACAATGGATAATCAACTTTTATATAACTGGTTTCACAAAGGGATTAGATATATAGGAGACTGTTTTGAAGGAGGTATATTAATGTCATTTGACCAATTAAAGAATAAATATAAAATATCAAATAACACTCTTTTCTGTTATTTCCAATTAAGGGCTTATTTAAGAGATAAACCAGGTCAAACAATGTTATTGCCAAAACCTAATGAAATAGAAACTTTAATTCATAAAGGAAAAATTAAAAAAAATATTTCTGGTATGTATAATTTGATTCAAAAACAGGCAATTAAACAAGGAATTCATAAGTCAAGACAAAAATGGGAAACTGATTTGAATATTAAAATTGATGAAACAAGTTGGTCAAGATTATGTCTTGACAGTATGACAAATACAATAAATGTTCGACTAAGATTAGTACAATATAACTTTTTACATCAAATATATATTACACCACAAAAAATAAATAGATTAAACTCAAATTTATCTGATCAATGTTTCTGATGTAATCAAGAAATTGGTACTTTTTTTTTTACACTGTACTTGGTCTTGTTTTAAAAATCAACCTTTTTGGATAAATTTAAGAGTTTTACTGGAACAAATTATTGGAATACAACTTCCACATAATCCAACATTATTTTTACTAGGCGATACTGAAGGGATAAAATTGAAATCCAAATTGAATAAATATCAGAAAGAATTCATAAAAATTGCTTTGGCAGTAGCCAAAAAGGCTATTGCAGTTACTTGGAAATCGGATTCATACTTAAGTATAGATCGTTGGAAGAATGAAATTTTTAGCTGCATTCCACTTGAAAAATTTACTTATAATTTAAAAGATAAATAAGAAATATTTCTGAAAATTTGGTGCCCTTATTTACAAAAAATAGGATTAAATATATAGGTGCTCCAAAGATAAAATTATTGGTTATCTGGGGAAAGAAATATACATATTAAAGCTTTTATGAACTCCGTGGAGCATGTGGGAATCTTCCGATATCCAGGCATTCTTTCTTTCTTTCTTTTTTTTTTCTTTCTTTCTATAGGGATATGTTAGGGGGGAGGGGTTAAGGGGAGAGGGGAAGGGTTGCTAATTTCTTTTCTTTCTGTAACCTATTTGAAAATTCAATAAAAAAAATTTTAAATGCTATAGCTCCAGATCCTGTTTTATATAAAAGATGTATTGAAGTTAAAACTAAATATGATCTTCTGTTAACATATCCAATTGAAACTCAACTCCTTAAAGATTTAACTAAATTTTACATTCACAGAGATAAATCAGGTAAAGTATTGGCCAACCAATTAAAAACTTCTGTAGTTAAATGACAAATTAAAGAAATTTGCAAAACTAATGGTGATAGGACAACTGATCACTCTGAAATAAATGATACCTTTAGAGAATTCTATTCTAAACTTTATAGTTCTGATTCCCCCAAAGATAATACTATAATGAATAATTTTCTAGATCAACTAAATATCCCTGCACTTTCTGCAGATAACTGTAAAAAGATGTATCAACCCATTTCTTATGAGGAACTTGCCAAGGTTATACATTCATTGCACTTGGGGAAAGCTCCGGGACCAGATGAATTTTCTGGAGAATTTTATAAGGCTTTTACTTCATTAATTATACTGCAGTTACACTTAGTCATTTTGGATCCTTTAAAATTGGGTAGCTTGCCTCAATCTTTCTATGAAGCTTCTATTTCGCTTATCCTAAAGAAGAACAAGGACCTAACTGAATGTTCTTCATATAGGCCAATTTCATTGCTCAATGTTGATACTAAAATCTTTTCTAAAGTTCTGGCTCATTGAATTGAAAATATTCTATCTTCTATTATTTCTGATGATCAGACTGGATTTATTAAAAACCGACATTCCCATTTTAATATACGCCGTGTATTAAATGTTATTTACTCTCCCTCCCAGGAGATATCAAAATGTGTGATATCCTTAGATGCTGAGAAGCCCTTCAATCGGGTGGAATGGAATAATTTATTTAAAACCTTAGAAAAATTTAATTTTGGGCCAGATTTTATTCAATGGATTGAATTACTTTATTTATCTCCTTCTGCTCGGGTTCATACTAATTTTCAAAATTCCAAACCATTTAAACTTCATCACGGAACTAGACAAGGCTGTCCGTTGAGCCCTTTGCTCTTTGATCTAGCTTTAGAACCCCTTACCATTGCTTTTCGAGAACCTAATGATATCTGTGGTATTTTAAGGAGAGGTATTACTCACAAAATTTTGCTTTACGCTGATGATATATTGCTGTTTATCTCTAATGTTGAGACCTCGTTACTTTGCCTACTTCCTTCTCTCCTGTTTTAGTCAGCTTTCAGGATATAAGTTGAACCTACATAAGAGTTAATTACTTCCTTTAAAAAATTTGGTATCAATTAATACTAATCTCCCTTTTAAAGTTGTAAGGAATCAATTTACTTATTTGGGTGTAACAGTCGCTAAGAATTACAAACATCTGTTTAAAGAAAACTTTCTTACTTTATTGAATCATGTAAAAAGGATATCATTAAATTGGTCACCTCTTTCAATATCATTGATTGGATGAATTAATTCTATTAAAATGAATATTCTACCTAAATTTATATATCTTTTTCAGGCTTTACCTGTTTTTATTCCTAAATCCTTTTTTGACTCTCTTGATTCTATTTTATCCTCTTATATATGGAAAAATAAATGTCCTCGTTTAAATAAAGTTCATCTCCAAAAATCTAAAAAGTCTGGAGGTTTAGCCTTACTTAATTCTAGGTTTTATTTCTGGACAGTTAATATACAATATCTTACGTTTTGGCTATATTATATTAATCGTGTAGACTGTCTGGTATGGATCTCTTTAGAAGCTAACTCTATTAATAAATTTTCTATTATTTCTCTTCTTGAATCCTCACTTCCTTTATTTGTAAGTAAACTAACTGATAATTTAATAGTTAAGCATACTCTAAGGATCTGGATACAAGTTAGACAACACTTTGTTTTATTGAGATTTTCCCTTTCAAGTCCCATTTATTCTAATTTATTTTTAAACCCTCCATGACTGATTTAGTTTTTAAAGAATAGGACAGGTTGGATAGTAAATGTTTTTCAGATCTGTTGGAGGAAACCTATTTACATTTGAGCAATGTCAGCTAAATATAGCTTACCCAAAACTCATTTTTTTTTTTAGATATTTACAAATCAGAGACTTTTTAAGATCTCAATTACGCACATTTCCTATAAGCTCAGATAAGAAGATACTAGACGTAATTTTTAGTTAGACAGCTTTTCATAATGGTTCAATATCTAATATTTATGGTATGTTACTGGAGATGAGGAATGTTCCTTTAGACAAAATTAAGAATCTCTGGGAACAAGATTTACAGACATCAATATCTGAGGAAACTTGGAACGATGAATTTTTAAACTGATTAATACTTCATCACTATATGCTCGTCATTCCCTCATACAATTTAAAGTGATACATAGCGCTCATATGACTAAGGATAAGCTATCTCATTTTTATTCAGATATATCTCCCTACTGTGACAGATGTAATAACGGAGAAGCTTCATTAATCCATATGTTTTGGACTTGTCCAAATCTTGAAAAATATTGGAAGGAAGTTTTTCAAACATTTTCCTTACTTTTTAATGTCAATTTTAAGCCTAACCCTCTGACGGCCCTATTCGGTATTGTTGCAGGACAAGACATTAAGCTGAAGGCATCTGATTTACATATTTTGGCTTTTAGCTGTCTTATAGCTAGGACACTTTTGTTTAAATGGAAAGGTGTTTATCCTCCTACTCATGCTCAATGGTTATGCGACGTTATGTCATGTTTAGACTTAGAGAAGATTTGTTGTTCAATTTCCGAATCTTGTCAAGATTTTCAAACATTATGGGAACCTTTTCTGAATTATTTTCAAAACCTTCAATTCATTGTTTAAACTCAGATGTTAGCTATTATTAATTTATTATATGAAAAGATATTTTACCTTCTTTTCACCTTAATAAACAGTTTCAGTCTTGGTAGGGTTAGATTTTTTGTAATAAATTAGTATATTCCAATATAACTATTGATTAACTTACATGAATACAGGGTAATGAGATTGTTATTATGAACAGATATAATGTAATTGGTAGTTTTTTAAAATCTTTTGACCTTTTATATATGCTTTCTTGTACTCTATTTTTCTATGTAGAAACTAATAAAAATATTGGAAAAGAAAAGAAAGAAAGATCAGGTTATCCATTTCCTGCCATTGGCTCTAAAGAGAATGTACATTTTCCTTTTGATTACACTGGTTTCTCCGGGTGCTCCAGTTTCCTCCCACACTTCAAAGATGCATTGTTAGGGTTAGTAAGTAGGCAAATGCATAGTCAGAATTTCATGTTTCAATGTAAATATGACAAATAAAGCTTTAATCTTTAATATTTAGTAGTTACTTGCCTGATATTCGGTTCAGGCATCAATAGCACTCTTGCCAATGATGCCATAGGATTTTGATTGAGAGAACAAGACTCGCTGTCCAAATAATAATGCCACATCAACAATAAAACATTCCCTCAATACCTCACTGGAATCTTCATGAGGGATTGTCCAGAATGGGACTTGAAACCACAAATCCATTTAGGAGATGGCATGAACACCATTTATTAAGCTTGAATGAAGTTCTTAGGAACCTCTCTTCCTCCTGCTGAAGCTTTAGCAACAGATTGGTAAGGTCTCCATGGAAGTTCAGCAGCAAACACTTCCATATTTCCAAATGACATAGAAGGAGACAAATCATAGCTTCAAATTTATGCTAGCTCTCAGAACAATTCCATTCCCCCATTAATTTTCCCTATGATCCATTCTTCCCACATTACACTCACTTCTAACATAGTAAGTGCAACATACAGTGGCCAAAAAATCTTCCAACCCGCAAGATTTTGAGATAGTGGATGACACAAGAGCTCCAACAGAAAATCCACCCAGTCACAATATGGATGTGGCCCAGACTTATTCCAAACAACACCCAAGGTCAGGATTTAAATCGGTCTAATCTAGTACAACCCAATAGCTTTATCTTCGTCAATTCTCTTGGTTGTGATACTGTACTGTCAAAAGTTTAACCTATTTGTTTGGACTGAATTACACCACAGAACATTGTACAGCACAGGAAGAGGATATTTGGCTCATGGTGTTGCACTGACCTAATTAAACTAGTAATTAAATACCTCACTAAACTAAACCCTTCTACCCACATAATATCCATATCCCTCCATTCTCTGCACGTTCATGTGCTTATCTAAGAGCCTCTTAAATGCCTCACTCATATTTGCTTCCACTATTCGGAGCAAGAAGGCTGCAAGTGAATGGCTGATTTTTCGGAGCGAAGGGAGTTTTTTACTACTCGGGTAAAAGAGGCGAGGCTGTGCAGGTGCATGACGTCAGCCAGTAGCACAAGAAAGGTTTAAAAAGACTACCATATCCAGCAGGCAGCGTCAGAGTGGGGAACAAAGAATGAGGTAGCAGAGTGATAGGGTTTTGGCTCAATGGGCTTAGGCGGTAACAGAACAAGGCGAGGTAGGTTTAACTGTGTTAATTGTGGAAAGGAGGTAGTATGTGTGTGATGCCAGTTTTCTGTGCTCGGTGTCAGATGTGGGGTTCCTGGAGTCTCTCAGCCTCCATGATGACCATATCTGCACCAGGTGTGTCGAGCTGCAGCTCCTGAGGACCAAGTTAGGGAACTGGAGATATAGCTCGATGGCCTTCGCCTGGTCAGGGAGAGCAAGGAGGTGATAGAAAGGAGTTATAGGCAGGTGGTCACACCAGGGCCACTGGAGACAAACAGGTGGGTCACAGTCAGGAGGGGGAAGGGGAAGAATCAGGTACTAGAGAGTACCTCTGTGGCTGTACCCCTTGTCAATAAGTAGTCCTGTTTGAATACTGTTGGGGAGACAGCCTACCTGGGAAAGCAGCAGTGGCCCTGCCTCTGGCACAGAGTCTGGCCCTGTAGCTCAGAAGAGTAGGGAAGGGAAGAGAAAGGCAGTAGTGATAGGGGACTCTATAGTTAGGAGGCCTGACAGGCGATTCTGTAGACACAGGAAAGAAACTCGGATGGTAGTTTGCTTCTAAAGTGCCAGGGTCCGGGATGTTTCGGATCGCATCCAAGATATCCAGCGGAGGGAGGGAGAACAGCTAGAGGTTGTGGTACATATTGGTACCAATGACATAGGTAGGAAAAGGGAAGAAGTCCTGAAAAAAGACTACAGGGAGTAAGAAAGGAAGTTGAGAAGCAGGATGGCAAAGGTAGTAATCTCGGGATTACTGCCTGTGCCACGCAACAGTGAGAATAGGAATAGGATGAGGTGGAGGATAAATGCGTGGCTGAGGTTTGGAGCAGGGGGCAGGGATTCAGATTTCTGGATCATTGGTACCTCTTTTGGGGCAGGTGTGACCTGTACAAAAAGGACAAATTGTTGGGTGGTGGGAACCGAACTGAAGAGACTGTGGAAGAGGAGGTTAGCTCACAAATAGAGAAAGCTTGTTGACAGTGCAAGAGGGAGGATAGGCAGGTGATAGAGAAGGGACGCGCTCAGACCAAAGGTTTGAGATGTGTCTATTTTAACACAAGTACTGTTGTGAACAAAGCAGATGAGATTAGAGCGTGGATCAGTACTTGGAGATATGACGAGGTGGCCATTACAGAGACTTGGATGGCTCAGGGACAGGAATGGCTACTTCAAGTGCCGGATTTCAGATGTTTCAGAAAGGACAGGGAGGGAGGCAAAAGAAGTGGGGGCGTGACTCTGTTGATCAGAAATAGTGTCACAGCTACAGAAAAGGTGGATACCATGGGGAGATTGTCTACGGAGTCTCTGTGGGTGGAGGTAAGGAACAGGAAGCTGTCAATAACTTTACAGGGTGTTTTTTATAGGCCGCCCAATAGTAACAGGGATACCCAAGAGCAGATAGGGAAACAGCTAGGGAAAGGTGTAATAATAACAGAGTTGTCGTGATGGGAGATTTTAATTTCCCAAGTATCGATTGGCATCTCCCTAGAGCAAGGGATTTAGATGAGGTGGGGTTTGTTGGGTGTGTTCAAGAAAGTTTCTTGACACAGTATGTAGATAAGCCCACTAGAGGAGAGGCTGTACTTGATTTGGTATTGGGAAATGAACCTGGTCAGGTGTCAGATCTCTCAATGGGAGAGGATTTTGGACATAGTGATCATAATTCTATCTCCTTTACATTAGCATTGGAGAGAGATAGGAACAGACAAGTTAGAAAAGTGTTTAATTGGAGTAAGGGGAATTATGAGGCTATGAAGCAGGAAATTGGAAGCTTAAATTGGAAACAGATGTTCTCGGGGAAAGTATGGAAGAAATGTGGCAAATATTGTGGCCAAAAAATGTGGCCGTGTCTCCGGCACAGAGTCCGGCTCTGTAGTTCAGAAGGGTAGGAAAAGGAAGAGGAAGGCAGTAGTAATAGGGGACTCGATAGTTAGGGGGTCAGATAGGCGATTATGTGGACGCAGTTAGGAGACCCGGATGGAAGTTTGCCTCCCTGGTGCCAGGGTCCGGGATGTTTCTGATCGCGTCCAAATTATCCTGAAGCGGGAGGGTGAGGAGCCAGAGGTCGTGGTACATATAGGTACCAATGACATAGGTAGGGAAAGGGAAGAGGTCCTGAAAGGAGAATATAGTGAGTTAGGAAGGCAGTTGAGAAGAAGGACCGCAAAGGTAGTAATCTCGGGATTACTGCCTGTGCCATGTGACAGTGAGAGTAGGAATGGAATGAAGTGGAGGATAAATGTGTGGCTGAGGGATTGGAGCAGGGGGCAGGGATTCAAGTTTCTGGATCATTGGGACCTCTTTTGGGGCAGGAGTCAACTGTACAAAAATGACAGGTTACACTTGAATCCTAGGGGGATAAATATCCTGGCGGGGAGATTTGCGAAGGCTACTGGGGAGACTTTAAACTAGAATAGTTGGGGGGTGGGAATCAATTTGAAGAGACTAGTGGAGAGGAGGTTAGTTCACAAATAGAGAAAGCTAGTAGACAGTGTGTGAGGGAGGGTAGGCAGGTGATAGAGAAGGGGGGTGCTCAGACTGAAGATGTAGGGGAGAAGGAAGAAAAAGATAATAAAGTTGTTTGCACCGTTAGGGATAAACAGAGAGGAAGAGGTGGAGAGTTTCTTAAATGCATCTATTTTAATGCTGGGAGCATTGTAAGAAAGGTAGGTGAGCTTAGAGCATGGATTGATACCTGGAAATATGATGTTGTAGCTATTAGTGAAACATGGCTGCAGGAGGGGTGTGATTGGCAACTAAATATTCCTGGATTTCGTTGCTTCAGGTTGGATAGAATCGGAGGGGCAAGAGGCGGAGGTGTTGCATTGCTTGTCCGAGAAAATATTCCAGCAGTGCTTTGGCAGGATAGATTACAGGGCTCGTCTAAGGAGACTATTTGGATGGAATTGAGGAATGGGAAAGGTGTAGTAACACTTATAGAGGTGTATTATAGACCACCTAATGGGGAGCGAGAATTGGAGGAGCAAATTTGTAAGGAGATAGCAGATATTTGTAGTTAGCACAAGGCTGTGATTGTGGGAGATTTTAATTTTCCACACATAGACTGGGAAGCCCATTTTGTTAATGGGCTGGATAGTTTGGAGTTTGTAAAATGTGTACAGGATAGTTTTTTGCAGCAATACATAGAGGTACCAACTAGAGAATGGGCAGTGTTGGATCTACTGTTAGGAAATGAGATGGGTCAGGTGACGGAGGTATGTTTTGGGGAGCACTTTGGGCCCAGTGATCACAATACCATTAGTTTCAATATAATTATGGAGAAGGATAGGACTGGACCCAGGGTTGCGATTTTTGATTGGAGAAAGGCTAACTTTGAGGACATGCGAAAGGATTTAGAAGGAGTGGATTGGGACAATTTGTTTTATGGGAAGGATGTAATAGAGAAATGGAGATCATTTAAAGGTGAAATATTGAGGCTACAGAAGCTTTATGTTCCTGTTATGTTGAAAGGAAAGTTTAAAAGTTTGAGAGAGCAATGGTTTTCAAGGGATATTGGAAACTTGGTTTGGAAAAAGAGAGAGATCTACAATAAATATAGGCAGCATGGAGTAAATGAGGTGCTCAAGGAAGAATGTAAGAAGAATCTTAAAGAAATTAGAAAAGCTAAAAGATATGAGGTTGCTTTGGCAAGTAAGGTGAAAATAAATCCAAAGGGTTTCTACAGTTATATTAATAGCAAAAGGATAGTAAGGGATAAAATTGGTCCCTTAGAGAATCAGAGTGGACAGCTATGTGTGGAGCCAAAAGAGATGGGGGAGATTTTGAACAATTTCTTTTCATTGGTATTCACTAAAGAGAAAGATATTGAATTGTGTAAGGTAATGGAAACAAGTAGGATAGTTATGGAAAATATGATGATTGAAGAAGAGGAACTACTAGAGCTTTTAAAGAATATAAAAGTGGATAAGTCTCTGGATCCTGACAGGATATTCCCTAGGACCTTGAAGGAAGTTAGTGTAGAAATAACAGGGGCTCTGATAGAAATATTTCAAATGTCATTAGAAACTGGGATGGTGCCAGAGGATTGGCATATTGCTCATGTGGTTCCATTGTTTAAAAAGGGTTCTAAGAGTAAACCTAGCAATTATAGGCCTGTCAGTTTGATGTCAGTGATGGGTAAATTAATGGAAAGTATTCTTAGAGATGGTATATATAATTATCTGGATAGACAGGGTCTGATTAGGAACAGTCAACATGGATTTGTGCATGGAAGATCAGGTTTGACAAATATTGAATTTTTTGAAGAGGTTACGAGGAAAGTTGATGAGGGTAAAGCAGTGGATGTTGTCTATATGGACTTCAGTAAGGCCTTTGCCAAGGTTCCACATGGAAGGTTAGTTAGGAAGGTTCAACCGTTAGGCATTAATATTGAAGTAGTAAAATGGATTCAACAGTGGCTGGATGGGAGATGCCAGAGAGTAGTGGTGGATAACTGTTTGTCAGATTGGAGGCCGGTGACTAGTGGTGTGCCTCAGGGATCTGTACTGGGTCCGATGTTGTTTGTCATATACATTAATGATCTGGATGATGGGATGGTAAATTGGATTAGTAAGTATGCAGATGATACTAAGATAGGTGGCATTGTGGATAATGAAGTAGATTTTCAAAGCTTGCAGAGAGATTTAGGCCAGTTAGAAGAGTGAGCTGAAAGATGGCAGGTGGAGTTTAATGCTCATAAATGTGAGGTGCTACATTTTGGTAGGAATAATCCAAATAGGATATACATGGTAAATGGTAGGGCATTGAGGAATGCAGTAGAACTGAGTGATCTAGGAATAATGGTGCATAGTTCCCTGAAGGTGGAATCTCATGTGGATAGGGTGGTGAAGAAAGCTTTTGGTATGCTGGCCTTTATAATTCAGACCATTGAGTATAGGAGTTGGGATGTAATGTTAAAATTGTACAAAGCATTGGTGAGGCCAAATTTGGAGTATTGTGTACAGTTCTGGTCACCGAATTATAGGAAAGATGTCAACAAATTAGAGAGAGTACAGAGGAGATTTACTAGAATGATAGCTGGGTTTTAGCACCTAAGTTACAGAGAAAGGTTGAACAAGTTAGGTCTTTATTCTTTGGAGCGTAGAAGGTTGGGGGGGACTTGATAGAGGTATTTAAAATTATGAGGGGGATAGATAGAGTTGATGTGGATAGGCTTTTTCCATTGAGAGTAGGGAAGATTCAAATAAGAGGACATGAGTTGAGAGTTAAGGGGCAAAAATTTAGGGGTAACACGAGGGACAACTTCTTTACTCAGAGAGTGGTAGCTGTGTGGACGAACTTCCAGTAGAAGTGGTAGAGGCAGGTTCGATTTTGTCATTTAAAAAAATGGATAGGTATATGGACAGGAAAGGAATGGAGGGTTATGGGCTGAGTGCAGGTAAGTGGGACTAGGTGAGAGTAAGCATTCAGCACGGACTAGAAGGGTCAAGATGGCCTGTTTCTGTGCTGTAATTGTTATATGTTATATGGTTATATAATAATCAGGGAATATTTGTGTGGCGTTCTGTATAGGTACATTCCAATGAGACAGGGAAGTTAGGAACAGGAACCTTGGTGTACAAAGGCTGTAATAAATCTAGTCAAGAAGGAAAGAAAAGCTTACAAAAGGTTCAGAGAGCTAGTTAATGTTAGAGACCTAGAAGATAAGGCTAATAAGGAGATTAAGAAGGAAATTAGGAGAGCCAGAAGGGGTCATGAGAAGGCCTTGGCAGGAAGGATTAAGTAAAACCCCAAGGCATTCTACATGTATGTGAAGAGCAAGAGGATAAGACGTGAAGGAATAAGACCCATCAAGTGTGACAGTGAGAAAGTGTGTATGGAACCAGAGGAAATAGCAGAGGTACTTAATAAATACTTTACTTCAGTATTCACTATGGAAAAATGATTGTAGTAATGACTTTCAGCAGACTGAAAAGCTAGATAATAAGAAAGAAGATGTGCTGGAGCTTTTGGAAAGCATCAAGTTGGATAAGTCGCCGGGACCCAATGAGATGTACCCCAGGCTACTGTGGGAGGCGAGGGAGGAGATTGCTGAGCCTCTGGCGATGATCTTTGCATCATCAATAGGGATGGGAGAGGTTCCGGAGGATTGAAGGGTTGCGGATGATGTTCCTTTATTCAAGAAAGGGAGTAGAGATAGCCCAGGAAATTATAGACCAGTGAGTCTTACATCAGTGGTTGGTAAGTTGATGGAGAAGATCCTGAGAGGCAGGATTTATGAACATTTGGAGAGGTATAATATGACAAGGAGAAGTCAGCATGGCTTTGTAAAGGGCAGGTCGTGCCTTATGAGCCTGATTGAATTTTTTGAGGATGTGATTGAACACATTGATGAAGGAAGAGCAGTAGATGCAGTGTATATGGATTTCGGCAAGGCATTTGATAAAGTACCCCATGTAATGCTTATTGAGAAAGTAAGGAGGCATGGGATCCAAGAGGACATTTCTTTATGGATCCAGAACTAGCTTGCCTACAGAAGGCAAGGAGTGGTTGTAGATGGGTCACATTCTGCATGGAGGTCGGTGACCAGTGGAGTGCCTCAGGCATCTGTTCTGGGACCCTTACTCTTCGCGACTTTTATAAATGACCTAGAAGTGGAGGGATGGATTAGTAAGTTTGCCAAAGACACAAAGGTTGGAGGTGTTGTGGACAGTTTGGAGTGCTGTCAGAGGTTACAGCGTGACATCGATAGGATGCAAAACTGGGGTGAGAAGTGGCAGAAGGAATTGAACCAAGATAAGTGTGAGGTGGTTCATTTTGGTAGTTCAAATATGATGGCAGAATATAGTATTAATTGTAAGAATCTTGGCAATGTGGAGGATCAGAGGATCTTGGGGTTCGAGTTCATAGGATATTCAAAGTTGCTGCGCAGGTTGACTGTGTGGTTAAGAAGGCATACGGAGCATTGGCCTTCGTCAATCATGGGATTAGTTCAAGAGCTGAGAGAAAATGTTACAGCTATGTAGGATTCTGGTCAGCTCGCACTCGGAGAACTGTGCTTAGTTCTGGTTGCCCCACTACAGGAAGGATGTGGAAACTATAAAAAGGGTGCAGAGGAGATTTACAAGGATGTTGCCAGGATTGACGATCATGCCTTTTGAGAATAGGTTGAGTGAATTTGACCTTTTCTCCTTGGAACGACATAGGATGAGAGGTGACCTGATAGAGGTGTATAAGATGATGAGAGGCATTGAACGTGTGGATAGTCAAAGGCTTTTCCCCAAGGCTGAAATAGCTAACACGAAAGGACACAGTTTTAAGGTGCTTGGAAGGAGGTACAGAGGAGATGTCAGGGGTGAGGTTTTTTTATGCAAAGAGTGGTGAGTGCATGAAATAGGCTGCTGGCAACGGTGGTGGAGGTGGATACAATAGGGTCTTTTAAGAAGCTCCTGGATAGGTACATGGAGCTTAGAAGAAGAGAGGATGGGTAAGCATTGGAAAGGGTACAGAGGAGATTTACCAGGATGCTGACTGGTTTAGAGAGTATGGATTATGATCAGAGATTAAAGGAGCTAGGGGTTTACTCTTTGGAGAGAAGGAGGATGAGAGGAGACATGATAGAGGTGTACAAGATATTAAGAGGAATAGACAGAGTGGACAGCCAGTGCCCCTTCCCCAGGGCACCACTGCTCAGTACAAGAGGACTTGGCTTTAAGGTAAGGGGAGGGAAGTTCAAGGGGGATATTAGAGGAAGGTTTTTCACTCAGAGAGTTGTTGGTGCGTGGAATGCACTGCCCGAGTCAGTGGTGGAGGCAGATACACCAGTGAAGTTTAAGGGACCACTAGACAGGAATATGGAGTAATTTAAAATGGGGGGGGGTTGTATGGGAGGCAGGGTTTGAGGGTTTGCACAATATTGTGGGACAAAGGGCCTGTAATGTGCTGTACTATTCTATGTTCTATCTTCTATATGTAACCTGAGGTAATTTCTAAAGTAAGGACATGTTCAGCACAGCATCATGGGTTGAATGGGCTGTATTGTGCTGTAGGTTTTCTATGGTCTATGTTCTAAAAGATCAACAAAATACCATGGGCCAAAGGGCTTGTATCGCATTATAATGTTTCAAAGGTTTCAAAGATACATTTAACGTCAGAGAAATATATACAATATACATACTGAAATTATTTTTCTTTGCAACCACCCACAGAAACAGAGGGGTTCCCCAATGAATGAATGACAGTTAAATGTTAGAACCCCAAAGCCCCCCCAGCACCCCCTCCCATGCATAAGCAGCAGCAAAGCAATGATCCCCTCTCCCCTACCAGCAAATAAAACATCGGCATCAATAAAGACACAAACTTGTAGTACCCGGTAGTTCGACATACCACAGGCTCTCTCTCTCCCTAATAAGGTTAAAAGAGGTGCCTCCGTTTCACAGTGAGTGAGAGACATAACAAACAACTCACTGATTTACAATGTTAAAAGTCCATTGTGTTCCTTTTTCTGAGCGATGTGCCCAAAGAACTTGGGTCTCTAGGCACACAGCCAGTAGCTAGCTTGCTACTTTCAATCTTCTGTCTCCCAAGACACACCAATATCCTGCAGAGGTACCGAACTTAATGTTCTATGGAATATCACTAACAAAGCAGAACTGTCAACAGAGAGGCACTGCCTTAGTACAGGATTGGAACAATGACCTAATCCTGAATCCACTGCCCTCACAGTGTGTGTTGTGTACAAAGCTAGACAGGGAGTTAAATATCATCTCTAAAATCAGCTGAGCTGGAAGCTTCCTTCAGGGTCTTAAATGTAAAAAACTTTGTGAAACTGCAGAAAGTAAAGTAAAACATGTATTAGATTCAGAATCATTGCACAACTGAATATATTAATATTATCGATTATCTTCATGAGCAGTGTTGACCAAGGTAATGCACACATGCAACATTCTATAGCTATACTGTGGACTGGATCGAACTTGAGGTGCAATGATAGGATAATAGCAATGAATGACAAACATAATACTTCCTTCAGCATACATCTGCTAAATGTTTACCAACATTAATAAAACTAAAGACTCATAGATTTTACTGTTTCAAGGGCAAATTAAGAGTGGATGGAGATGGATGTCTTTCTACCATATTTGTTTCACGTCAAAATCCAAAATGGTGCAAAGAACAGTTTACGTACACATACAAAACAATCAGCACATCGAGAGGCAGAACACTATATGAGCCAAATCCAAGACCTTTTCTATATGTCACAGAGCACCCAAGACCAGCTTCCAAACATGTTCATTCCTCTTCTTTGTCACCATAGCCCAGTCCTTTCTTGGACAAGTTCTCAACAATTGAAACAAGAGACAGCAGATAGTGTTGTGTCAAGTTAAGTTTATTGTCATGAGGGAGAGTTGGAATTCTTCATCCTGGAACCCTGTGAATGCTCAGTCATTCTGTTCATTCAAAACAGAGATGCATACTCAGTGGCCACTTTATTAAGAACACCTGCTCGTAAATGTAAATATCTAATCAGTCAATCATGTGGTTGTAAATTAATGCATAACAGCATTCAGATGTGGTCAAGAGGTTCCATTGTTGTTCGGACTAAACAGCAGAATTAGAAAGAAATATATTCTAAGTGGCTTTAACCATGGGATTATTGTTAGTGCCAGATGGGGTGGTTTGAGTATCTCAGAAACTGCTGATCTACTGGAACTTTCATGGACCACAGCTTCTAGAGTTGATAAGGAATGGTGCAAGAAACAAAAAAAGTATTGTGTACAGCAGTGATGGTGCCTTGTTAATAAGAGAGGTCAGAAGAAGCTGGTTAGCTTGGAGGGCTAAAAGAAGACATGAGGTAGCTTTGGCAGTCAAGGTGAAGGATAATCCAAAGAGCTTCTACAGGTATATTAAGAGCAACAGGATAGTAAGGGATAAAATTGGTCCTCTTGAAGATCAGAGTGGTCAGCTATGTATGGAACCAAAAGAAGTGGGGGAGATCTTAAATAGGTTATTTGCATCTGTATTTACTGAGGAAACTGTCATGGAGTCAATGGAAATAAGACAAACAAGTAGTGAGGTCATGGAACCTATACAGTTTGAAGAGGAGGAGGTGCTTGCTATCTTGTGGCAAATCAGAGTAGATAAATCCCCAGAACCTGACAGGGTGTACCCTTGGACCTTGAAGGAGACTAGTGTTGAAATTGCTGGGGCCATGGCAGATATATTTAAAATGTCGGTATCTACGCGTGAGGTGCCAGAGGATTGAAGGATAGCTCATGTTGTTCCGTTGTTTAAAAAAGGCTCTAGAAGTAATCCGGGAAATTATAGGCTGGTAAATTTGACGTCAGTAGTAGGTAAATTATTGGAAGGAGTACTAAGAGATAGGATCTACAAGTATTTAGATAGACAGGGACTTATTAGGGAGAGTCAACACGGCTTTGTGCATGGTAGGTCATGTTTAACAAATCTATTAGAGTCTCAAGGAGGTTATAAGGAAAGTGGATGGAGGGAAGGGAGTGGATGTTGTCTAGATGGACTTCAGTAAGGCCTTTGACAAGGTCCTGCATGTGAGGTTAGTTAGGAAGATTCAGTCGCTAGGTATACATAGTGAGATAGTAAATTGGATTAGACATTGGCTCAATGGGAGAAATCAGAGAGTGGTAGTGGAGGATTGCTTCTCTGAGTGGAGGCCTGTGACTAGTGGTGTGCCACAGGGATCAGTGCTGGGTCCATTGTTATTTGTCATCTGTATCAATGATCTGGATGATAATGTGGTATATTGGATCAGCAAATTTGCTGATGATACAAAGATTGGAGGTGTAGTGGACAGTGAGGAATGTTTTCAAAGCTTGCAGAGGGATTTGGACCAGCTGGAAAAATGGGCTGAAAAGTGGCAGATGGAGTTAAATACAGACAAGTATTAGGTATTGCACTTTGGAAGGGAAAACCAAGGTAGAACATACAAGGTTGAATAGGTTAGGACTTTATTCCCTGGAGCGTAAAAGAATGAAGGGAGATTTGATAGAGGTATATAAAATTATGATGGGTATAGATAGAGTGAATGCAAGCAGTGTCATAATGGGGGTGTTCGGAGCGGACCCAAATGCAAGGCACAGACACTGAACTTCCAGGAACAGGACTAGGCGTGAGAAGGAAGCAAGGAAAGTGAGGAAGAAAGGACACTGGACATGACACAGGCCCTGCATGAGACAAGGATTCCGGGACTGGGCTAGGATTTGACTAGGATAGTGGAACCAGGACAAGGAACTGGGAACTGGGAACTGGAGCCTGGGCTTGGACTCCAAGCCAGAGACTGGACAAAGACCCAGAACCTGGGTCTTGACTTGGGCTCGGATTCCAGAACTCGCCAAGGACAAGACATGGCTACAGGACAAGGAGAGGCAACAGGACTGTACATAAGACTCCTGGACAGAACAAAGGAACCCCAGCATAGGACGAGGGAACCCCAGCACCGGGCTGGGCAAGGAACTCCTGGGCTGGGTGAGGCACATGAACAAGATGAGAACACAAGGACGTGGCTTGGATAGGACAAAGTTCTTGGACGTGGTTAGGACTGGATAAGACCCCAAAGCTTTGACTTAGTCGAGGAAGAGACAGGAACACAGAGCCTTGGTCAAGGGAGAGATGGGAACATAGGACACAGAACCAGTCCCCTCCTTGGAAATTGGACATAGGGCCAGGACTCATTACACAAACACAGAGCTGGGACCCTTCTTTGGGTACTGGACATAGGGCCGAGACTCATTACACAGAATGCAGAATACAATGAGACAGTTCCCAACACAAGGTCGTGGCAGACGGTCAGACCTACCTAGCAAAGGCGTGGACATAGAGACAGTTCAAAACAACAAAAGACATTTCCTTACCTTGCTCCGCTGGTAGAACTTGACAGCGGTGAGGGGAAGGGATACAGACAGGAACAATCCAGCAGCCAGAGGCTGAATCCTGAAGCTATTTATGAAGCCAGCCCAAATGAGAATCAGCTGCCTCAGCAGAAACTGGGGAAAACTGGAAAACCTGGAATAAGGAACATGGACCGGACCATTAACCGGAATGCGGATTTCATGGACCGGACCATGACAGTACCCCCTGCTCTATGGGAGCCTCCTAGTGACCCAAAAGGCTTCCCCAGACTATGGATGACACAGGCGGGTGGGGGGCATTCAACAAGAAAGAACCAAGGATAGCGAGAGTTAAACAACAGTGTCTGTGTCACTGGGTCCAAGTCTGGCTGTTCTGTCATAATGGGGGCGTTGGGAGCGGACCCAAATGCAAGACACAGACACTGAACTACCAGGAACAGGATTAGATGTGAGAAGGAAGCAAGGAAAGTGGGGAAAAAAGGACGCGACATGACACAGGCCCTGGACGAGACAAGGATTCCGGGCCTGGGCTAGGACTTGACCAGGACAGCGGAACCAGAACATGGAACTGGGAACTAGGAGCTTGGGCTTGGACTCCGAGCCAGAGATTGGACAAGGACCCAGAACCTGGGTCTTGACTTGGGCTCGGACTCCAGAACTAGGTGAGGACAAGACGTGGCTACATTATGAGGACAAGCAATAGGACAGGACGTGAGACTCCTGAGCAGAACAAAGGAACAGCACAGGACAAGGGAACCCCAGCACCGGACAGGGTAAGGTACTCCTGGGCTGGGCGAGGCACATGGACAAGACGAGAACACAAAGCCGTGGCTTGGACAGGACAAGATTCTTGGACGTGGCTAGGACTGGATGAGACCCCAAAGCTTTGAGTTGGTCGAGGAAGAGACAGGAATGCAGAGCCTTGGTCAAAGGAGAGACAGGAACATGGAACACAGAGCCGGGACCCCTCCTCGGGTACAGGACGTAGGGCCGGGACTCATTACACAGAACAGAGCCAGGACCCTTCCTTGGGTACCAGACGTAGGGCCGGAACTCATTACACAGAATGCAGAATACAACGAGACGGTTCCTAACCATATAACAATCACAGCACGGAAACAGGCCATTCCGGCCCTCCTAGTCCATGCCGAACTCTTAATCTCACCTAGTCCCACCTACCCGCACTCAGCCCATAACCCTCCACTCCTTTCCTGTCCATATACCTATCCAATTTTACCTTAAATGACACAACTGAACTGGCCTCTACTACTTCTACAGGAAGCTCATTCCACACAGCTATCACTCTCTGAGTAAAGAAATACCCCCTCGTGTTTCCCTTAAACTTTTGCCCCCTAACTCTCAAATCATGTCCTCTTGTTTGAATTTCCCCTACTCTCAATGGAAACAGCCTATTCACGTCAACTCTATCTATCCCTCTCAAAATTTTAAATACCTCGATCAAATCTCCCCTCAACCTTCTACGCTCCAATGAATAGAGACCTAACTTGTTCAACCTTTCTCTGTAACTTAAGTGCTGAAACCCAGGTAACATCCTAGTAAATTGTCTCTGCACTCTCTCTAATTTATTGATATCTTTCCTGCAATTCGGTGACCAGAACTGTACACAATATTCCAAATTTGGCCTTACCAATGCCTTGTACAATTTTAACATTACATCCCAACTTCTATACTCAATGCTCTGATTTATAAAGGCCAGCGTTCCAAAAGCCTTCTTCACCACCCTATCTACATGAGACTCCACCTTCAGGGAACTATGCACTATTATTCCTAGATCTCTCTGTTCCACTGCATTCCTCAATACCCTACCATTTACCCTGTATGTTCTATTTGGATTATTCCTGCCAAAATGTAGAACCTCACACTTCTCAGCATTAAACTCCATCTGCCAACGTTCAGCTCATTCTTCTAATCGGCATAAATCTCCCTGCAAGCTTTGAAAACCCACCTCATTATCCACAACACCTCCTACCTTAGTATCATCGGCATACTTACTAATCCAATTTACCACCCCATCATCCAGATCATTTATGTATATTACAAACAACATTGGGCCCAAAACAGATCCCTGAGGCACCCCGCTAGTCACCGGCCTCCATTCTGATAAACAATTATCCACCACTACTCTCTGGCGTCTCCCATCTAGCCACTGTTGAATCCATTTTATTACTCCAGCATTAATACCTAACGACTGAACCTTCTTAACTAACCTTCCATGTGGAACTTTGTCAAAGGCCTTGCTGAAGTCCATATAGACTACATCCACTGCCTTACCCTCATCAACATTCCTCGTAACTTCTTCAAAAAATTCAATAAGGTTTGTCAAACATGACCTTCCACGCACAAATCCATGCTGGCTACTCCTAATCAGATCCTGTCTATCCAGATAATTATAAATACTATCTCTAAGAATACTTTCCATTAATTTACCCACCACTGATGTCAAACTGACAGGTCTATAATTGCCAGGCTTACTTCTAGAACCCTTTTTAAACAATGGAACCACATGAGCAATACGCCAATCCTCCGGCACAATCCCCATTTCTAATGACATCTGAAAGATCTCCGTCAGAGCTCCTGCTATCTCTACACAAACTTCCCTCAAGGTCCTGGGGAATATCCTGTCAGGACCCGGAGATTTATCCACTTTTAAATTTCTTAAAAGCACCAGTACTTCCACCTCTTTAATTGTCATAGGTTCCATAACTTCCTTACTTGTTTCCCACACCTTACACAATTCAATATCCTTCTCCTTAGTGAATACCGAAGAGAAGAAATCATTCAAAATCTCTCCCATCTCCCTCGGCTCCACACATAGCTGACCACCCTGATTCTCTAAGGGACCAATTTTATCCCTCACTACCCTCTTGCTTTTAATATAACTGTAGAAACCTTTCGGATTTACTTCCACCTTATTTGCCAAGCCAAACTCGTATCTTCTTTTAGCTTTTCTAATCTCTTTCTTAAGATTCCTTTTACATTCTTTATATTCCTCGAGCAATTCCTTTACTCCATGCTGCCTATATCTATTGTAGACATCCCTCTTTTTCCGAACCAAGTTTCTAATATCCCTTGAAAACCATGGCGCTTTCAAACCTTTAACCTTTCCTTTCAACCTAACAGGAACATAAAGATTCTGTACCCTCATGATTTCACCCTTAAATGACCTCCATTTCTCTATTACATCCTTCCCATAAAACAACTTGACCCAATCCACTCTCTCTAAATTCCTGCGCATCTCCTCAAAGTTAGCTTTTTTCCAATCAAAAATCTCAACTCTAGGTCCAGTCCTGTCCTTCTCCATAATTATATTGAAGCTAATGCTATTGTGATCACTGGACCCGAAGTGCTCCCCAACACATACATCTGTCAGCTGACCTATCGCATTCCCTAACAGGAGATCCAACACTGCCCCATCTCTAGTCGGTACTTCTATGTATTGTTGCAAAAAACTATCCTGCACATATTTTACAAACTCTAAGCCATCCAGCCCTTTTACAGAATGAGCTTCCCAATGGATGTGTGGAAAATTAAAACCTCCCACAATCACCACCTTGTGTTTACTACAAATATCTGCTATCTCCTTACACATTTGCTCTTCCAACTCATGCTCCCCATTAGGTGGCCTATAATACACTCCTATCAGTGTTACTACACCTTTCCCATTCCTCAATTCCATCCAAATAGCCTCCCTAGAGGAGCTCTCTAATCTATCCTTCCAAAGCACCGCCATAAGATTTTCTCGTTTAAGCAATGCAACACTTCCTCCTCTGGCCCCTCCTACTCTATCACACCTGAAGCAACTAAATCCAGGAATATTTAGTTGCCAATCACACCCTTCCTGCAACCATGTTTCACTAATAGCTACAACATCATAATTCCAGGTATCAATCCACGCTTTAAGCTCATCCACCTTTCTTACAATGCTCCTAGCATTAAAATAGATACATTTAAGATACTCTCCACCTCCTCCTCTCTTTTCATCCCTAACAATGCATTCAAATTTATTATCCTTTTCTTTCTTCTCCCCTACATCTTCGGGCTGAGCGCATCCCTTCTCCATCACCTGCTTTTCCTCCCTCACACACTGTCTACTTACTTGCTCTACTGGTGAACTAACCTCCTCTCCCATAGTTTCCTCAAATTGATTCCCACCCCTCCATCTTAGTAGTTTAAAGTCTGCCCTGTAGCCCTAGCAAACCTCCCCACTAGGATATTGGTCCCCCCAGGATTCAAGTGTAACCCGTCCTTCTTGAACAGGTCACGCCTGCCCCAGAAGAGGTCCCAATGATCCAGAAACTTGAATCCCTGCCCCCTGCTCCAATCCCTCAGCCACGCATTCATCCTCCACCTAATTCCATTCCTACTCTCACTGTCGCGTGGCACAGGCAGTAATCCCGAGATTACTACCTTTGCAGTCCTTCTTCTTAACTGCCTTCCTAACTCCCTATACTCTCGTTTCAGGACCTCTTCCCCTTTCCTACCTATGTCATTGGTACCTACATGTACCACGACCTCTGGCTCGTCACCCTCCCACTTCAGGATATCTTGGATGCGATCAGAAACGTCCCGAACCCTGGCACCAGGGAGGCAAACTACCATCCAGGACTCCCGATCACCTCCACAGAACTGCCTGTCTGAACCCCTGACTATCGAGTCCCCTATTACTATGGTCCTCTTTCTTCTATCCCTACCCTTCTGAGTTACAGGGCCGTCCTCTGTGCTGGAGGCCCGGCCACTGTCACTTCCTCCAGGTAGGCTGTCCCCCCCAACAGTACTCAAACATGAGTACTTATTGTCAAGGGGTACAGCCACTGGGGTACTCTCTAGTACCTGCCTCTTCCCCTTCCTGACCATGACCCACCTATCTGCCTCCCGTGGCCCCGGAGTGACCACCTGCCTGTAACTCCTTTCTATCACCTCCTCACTCTCCCTGACCAGGCAAAGGTCATCGAGCTGCAGCTCCAGTTCCCTAACTCGGTCCCTCAGGAGCTGCAGTTCGGCGCACCTGGTGCAGATGTGGACGTCCGAGAGGCTCGGAGACTCCAGGATCTCCCACATCCGACACCGAGAACAACAAGCTGCCCTCACACTCATACTTCCCGAATAACTGAAAATAACAAGGAGAACTAAAAGATAAGCCTACTGTGCCCTCTTCCGTCTAAGCCCTCTGAGCCCAAGCCCTACACTCTGCTCCCGGCTCACTCCGCTGCCCGCAAACGAAGCTGCTCGCTGCTTAAGGCTGCGTTCTTTTTATATCTTCCCTCTTTTCCAGGCCTCCTTCACGCGCCTGTGCAGTCCCGCCTCTCAGAACTCCGATCTGAGAAGCAATTTGAAAATGGCCGCCGCCGCACTTCCTCTCAAAGCCTCGCTGTCTCTTCACAAGGTAGCGGCAGACGGCCAGACCTACCTAGCGAAGGCGTGGACACAGACATTTCCCAACACTAGGTAGTGCCAAATGGCTGCACCTACCTAGCAAAGGCATGGACACAGAGACAGTTCCTTATCTTGCTCCAGTGGTAGAACTTGACAGCAGTGAAGGCAAGGCTCCAGGCAAGGCGAGGCAAGACTCCAGGAGGAAGGTGAAGGGAAGGGATACAGACAGGGGATATGGACAGGAACAATCCAGCAGCCAGAGGCTGAATCCTGAAGCTATTTATGAAGCCAGCCCAAACAAGAATTAGCTGTCTTAACAGAAACTGGGGAAAACTGGAAAACTTGGAATAAGGAACATAGACTGGACTGTGAACCAGAATGCGGATTTCACAGACATGACAAGCAGGCTTTTTCCATTGAGGTTAGGGGAGAGAAAGACCAGAGGACATGGGTTAAGGGTGAAGGGAAAAAGTTTAAAGGGAACATTAGGGGAGGCTTCTTCACACAGAGAGTGGTGGGAGTGTGGAATGAGCTGCCAGATGAAGTGGTAAATGCGGGCTCACTTTTAACATTTAAGAAAAACGTGGACATGTACATGGATGAGAGGTGTATGGAGGGATATGGTCCAGGTGCAGGTCAGTGGGACTAGGCAGAAAAATGGTTCAGCACAGCCAAGAAGGGCCAAAAGGCCTGTTTCTGTACTGTAGCGTTCTATGGTTCTATGCAGATATTCTCTTGTTTGTATCCTGTAACCATTCCTCTGCCTCCCACAACCACCTCATAGTTGTCTTGATCTCTGGAGCCTTGTTTTTATAGGCTTTATCTGTATGCAGGTACTAGGAGCACAGCCAAATGATCTGGTTTGCCATCATTAATTGCATCTTTCTCATTGCAGGGTAGCCAAAACTGAATGCAATATTCCAATGTGGCCTTACCAATGTCTCATTTAACATAACGTCTCAACTGTTGATTTAATTCTGGGTGTCCCACCATCACCCCACAACTAATCATCTTCATCACTGAGTCAGCTAGGGCCCAGTGATTTAGATCATGGCTCAGAGTAGTAGCCATTAATTAGTAGATAAAGAGTCAAACATAAAATTTTCCTCAAATGAAAAGTCATCAATCCAAGGAGTAATTCTCTACCGATGTCTTGTGGTCTGCCATATATTCCCAAAACAGCTGTACACAATTCACAAAACAGAGGACTTGTTCCTGAATTCACTGGGAGAAGCATTATCAATAGCCAATCACACTAAAATCTGGTATGCTCATGGTTCAAGTTTCAAGTTCAAACTTATTGTCTTGGAGCATATCTATCTTGGTTTAAAATGCCACGAAAGTTAGCTTTTTTGCAGTAGCAGCAACATACATTACAAATAGGACAAATACAAATTACATAAACATAAATTAACATAAAATTATACATAACTTACATGACAAAACACACAGAACAACATTAATGCAAATTAAGGGAAATGCAGTCCAAGGTAGAATTGGGGTTTTTCAGGTTGATTAAAGTCTGAATGGCAGTGTGGAAGAAGATGTTGCTGATCAAATCTCTCCACATGCAAAAAACAAATCATGCAAAAGGCAACAAGAACATTAACCCCTCCCTATGCACAAACAGCAATAAGAACATCAACCACCCTAGGCGCAAAAAAAATCGCACAAAAGGCAACAAGAAAGAATGAGCAAAAACACAGAATATAAATACATAAAGTGGAAAAAGTCCAAGTGAGCTACAATCTAATCTATAAATTGCTGAGCCAGAACTTAGGTATCATCCTCCAAAAGCAATGAGAGAGAGAGAGAGAGATCATTCGAACACAGGAGCCTTCCCTTGGGAGCAGTGAGCAAGAGAGTATCACACACAGACACCTTCCTTTAGCATTAGTGAACAAGGTGCGGGTAGACAGCACTGAATGCTCACTCACCTCAATGTTTCAATCTTCCTCGGTGCTTTAATCGGCAAGATGTGTAAAGATGGAGTCAATTTTGGTCTCTGAGGTTCTAGGCCTCAATGCTGCTCACCTCCTGGAATCGTCTCAGAGACAACAAAGTGCCAGGTTGCTCAATTGATCTTCAAACTGCAGATCACAGTCTCCAACAGTATCAGAAGCCTAATTAAAATAAACAGAAGTGAAAGAAACAGATTTGTGGACTCTCTGAAAATTGTCAACTGAGTAGAAGTTGCCATCTTAACTGGATGGACGCTTGGCCTCACGATCTACGTCGTTATGATCTTGCACTTTATTCTTTACTTGCACTGTACTTTCTCTGTAGCTTTTACATTTTATTTTGCATAATTATTGTTGTACCTTGCTCTAACTCAATGCACTGTGTAATGATTTGATCTGTATGAACAGTATGTAAGCCAGGCTTTTCACTGTATCTTGGTACATACCAATACCAATGAAAATTCAATAGCAAGTAATGCGTCGCAAAGTGCTACAGCCAATTTTCTGAACATATGCACGTTGCTTGCAGCTCTATGGCATGGTCAGAAGCAATGGCTCTGTGCAGTTATTCACAATTTTTTACTTGGCAGAAATGGATTTTTATGTAATAGGGTTAGATTCTGTTAAAGAAAATATAATAAATGATAATGATGAAAATATAATAAATAAATGAGCTATAGTGATAGGGGATTCGATTGTAAGGGGAATAGATAGGCGTTTCTGCGGCCGCAAACGAGACTCCAGGATGGTATGTTGCCTCCCTGGTGCAAGGGTCAAGGATGTCTCTGAGCGGCTGCAGGACATTCTGGAATGGGAGGGTGAACAGCCAATGGTCGTGGTGCACATAGGTACCAACGATATAGGTAAAAAACAGGATGAGGTCCTACAAGGTGAATTTAGGGAGTTAGGAGATAAACTAAAAAGTAGGACCACAAAGGTAATATTCTCTGGATTACCACCAGTGCCACGTGCTAGTCAGAGTAGAAATAGAAGGATATTTCAGATGAATACGTGGCTTGAAAAATGGTGCAAGGGGGAGGGATTCAAATTTCTGGGGCATTGGAACCAGTTCTGGGGAGGTGGGACCGGTATAAACAGGACGGTCTGCAACTGGGCTGGGCTGGACTGGAACCAATGTCCTAGGGGGAGCGTTTGCTACTGCTGTTCAGGAGGCTTTAAACTAATGTAGCAGGGGGATGGGAACAAGTGCAGAGAGACAGAGGGGTGTAAAATGAGGGTAGAAGCAAAAAGTAGTAAGGTGAAAAGTAAAAGTGGCAGGCAGGCAAATCCAGGGCAAAAAGCAAAAAGAGCCACTTTTCAACATAATTGTATAAGGGCTAAGAGTGTTGTAAAAACAAGCCTGAAGGCTTTGTGTGTCAATGCGAGGAGCATTCGTAACAAGGTGGATGAATTGAATGTGCAGATAGTTATTAATGAATATGATATAGTTGGGATCACAGAGACATGGCTCCAGGGTGACCAAGGATGGGAGCTCAACATCCAGGGATATTCAATATTCAGGAGGGATAGACAGGAAAGAAAAGGAGGTGGGGTAGCATTGCTGGTTAGAGAGGAGATTAACGCAGTAGAAAGGAAGGACATTAACCTGGAGGATGTGGAATCGATATGGGTAGAGCTGCATAACACTAAGGGGCAGAAAACGCTGGTGGGAGTTGTGTACAGGCCACCTAACAGTAGTAGTGAGGTTGGGGATGGCATTAAACAGGAAATTAGAAATGCGTGCAATAAAGGAACAGTAGTTATAATGGGTGACTTCAATCTACATATAGATTGGGTGAACCAAATTGGTAAGGGTGCTGAGGAACAGGATTTCTTGGAATGTATGCGGGATGGTTTTCTGAACCAACATGTCGGGGAACCAACTAGAGAGCAGGCCATTCTAGATTGGGTATTGAGCAATGAGGAAGGGTTAGTTAGCAATCTTGTCGTGCGAGGCCCCTTGGGTAAGAGTGACCATAATATGTTGGAATTCTTCATTAAGATGGAGAGCGACATAGTTAATTCAGAAACAAAGGTTCTGAACTTAAAGAAGGGTTACTTTGAAGGTATGAGACGTGAATTAGCTAAGATAGACTGGCAAATGATACTTAAAGGGTTGAAGGTGGATATGCAATGGCAAGCATTTAAAGATCGCATGGATGAACTACAACAATTGTTCATCCCAATTTGGCAAAAGAATAAACCAGGGAAGGTAGTGCACCCGTGGCTGACAAGGGAAATTAGGGATAGTATCAAGTCCAAAGAAGAAACATATAAATTAGCAAAAAATAGCGGCACACTTGAGGACTGGGAGAAATTCAGAGTCCAGCAGAGGAGGACAAAGGGCTTAATTAGGAAAGGGAAAAAAGATTATGAGAGAAAGCTGGCAGGGAACATAAAAACACACTGTAAAAGCTTTTATAGAGATGTGAAAAGAAAAAGATTGGTCAAGACAAATGTAGGTCCCTTACAGTCAGAAACAGGTGAATTGATCACAGGGAACAAGGACATGGCAGACCAACTGAATAACTACTTTGGTTCTGTCTTCACTAAGGAGGACATAAATAATCTTCTGGAAATAGTAAGGGACCGAGGGTCTAGTGAGATGGAGGAACTGAGGGAAATACATGTTAGTAGGGAAGTGGTGTTAGGTAAATTGAAGGGATTAAAGGCAGATAAATCCCCAGGGCCAGGTGGTCTGCACCCCAGAGTGCTTCAAGAAGTAGCCCAAGAAATATTGGATGCTTTAGTGATAATTTTTCAAAACTCCTTAGATTCTGGATTAGTTCCTGAGGATTGGAGGGTGGCTAATGTAACCCCACTTTTTAAAAAAGGAGGGAAAGAAAAAACAGGGAATTATAGACCGGTTAGTCTGACATCGGTGGTGGGGAAAATGCTAGAGTCAGTTATCAAAGATGTGATAACAGCACATTTGGAAAGAGGTGAAATCATCGGACAAAGTCAGCATGGATTTGTGAAAGGAAAATCATGTCTGACGAATCTTATAGAATTTTTTGAAGATGTAACTAGTAGAGTGGATAGGGGAGAGCCAGTGGATGTGGTATATTTAGATTTTCAAAAGGCTTTTGACAAGGTTCCACACAGGAGATTAGTGTGCAAACTTAAAGCACGGTATTGGGGGTATGGTATTGATGTGGATAGAGAATTGGTTGGCAGACGGGAAGCAAAGAGTGGGAGTAAATGGGACCTTTTCAGAATGGCAGGCGGTGACTAGTGGGGTACCGCAAGGCTCAGTGCTGGGACCCCAGTTGTTTACAATATATATTAATGATTTAGACGAGGGAATTAAATGCAGCATCTCCAAGTTTGTGGATGACACAAAGCTGGATGGTGGTGTTAGCTGTGAGGAGGATGCTAAGAGGATGCAGGGTGAATTGGATAGGTTAGATGAGTGGGCAAATTCATGGCAGATGCAATTTAATGTGGATAAATGTGAGGTTATCCACTTTGGTTGCAAGAACAGGAAAACAGATATTATCTGAATGGTGGCCAATTAGGAAAAGGGAAGATGCAACAAGACCTGGGTGTCATTGTACACCAGTCATTGAAGGTGGGCATGCAGGTACAGCAGGCGGTGAAAAAGGCAAATGGTATGTTGGCATTCATAGCAAAAGGATTTGAGTACAGGAGCAGGGAGGTTCTACTGCAGTTGTACAAGGCCTTGGTGAGACCGCACCAAGAATATTGTGTGCAGTTTTGGTCCCCTAATCTGAGGAAAGACATTCTTGCCATAGAGGGAGTACAGAGAAGGTTCACCAGATTGATTCCTGGGATGGCAGGACTTTCATATGAAGAAAGACTGGATCGACTAGGCTTATACTCACTGGAATTTAGAAGATTGAGGGGGGATCTTATTGAAACATATAAAATTCTAAAGGGATTGGACAGGCTAGATGCAGGAAGATTGTTTCCAATGTTGGGGAAGTCCAGAACGAGAGGTCACAGTTTAAGGATAAAGGGGAAGCCTTTTAGGACCGAGATGAGGAAAAACTTCTTCACACAGAGAGTGGTGAATCTGTGGAATTCTCTGCCACAGGAAGCAGTTGAGGCCGGTTCATTGGCTTTATTTAAGAGGAAGTTAGATATGGCCCTTGGGGCTAAAGGGATCAGGGGGTATGGAGAGAAAGCAGGTACAGGGTTCTGAGTTGGATGATCTGCCATGATCATACTGAATGGTGGTGCAGGCTTGAAGGGCTAAATGGCCTACTCCTGCACCTATTTTCTATGTTTCTATACCTTCATCTTTCACTTTCTAAAGTCTCCTATAAATCGAGATACAATCATAGAAACATAGAAAATAGGTGCAGGAGTAGGCCATTCGGCCTTTCGACCCTGCAGCGCCATCTCACAATCCTTGTGCTCCATTAAATTAAAGGCTGTTCCAAAAAATGAAAATTAGTTTGACTCTAATTTTTTTAAATGATATTTTGGCTCAGGTTTGATTCAGCTTCTGAACTTTTCCTTATGGATTTCACTGAATCAGAAGATTTTGGTTCCAGGAGAGCAACTGTGTGGTTTTTCAGATAAAACCCACAGCTAGGCTGTTCAGATGAACATAAAAGGGCCAACAACTCTAGTTTAGAGAAAAATGGGGAGTTACTGTCATCCATCACTGTTGGGTTTGGCGCAGCATCCTGTCACAATATACAAAAACCACAGTGAACTGTCAAATCAGCAGACAAGGTCATTGGCTACAGTCTACCATCACTGCAGTACTTGTATGCTTCCAGGACAAAGAAGCAGGCTGGAAAAGTCATTGTGGACACTACCCACCCTGCAAACTGCCCTTCCAAAAGCTCCTTTCTGGAAACTGCTATCGGGCTATTAAAGCAAAAAATTAACACCATTTTAAAAGTTTCTTCCCCCAGGCAGTTGATCAACTATTCTAGTTAGACCACCACTCCCCTCTATCTATAACCCCCATCGCTGCACTGCACTGAAAGCACTTTAAACCACTTTTTACAATGCTGTTTACATCATAACTTCATGCTGGCAATTATATATTCATGCACTTTTTATTTCAAACCTGTACTTTAACCTCTATTTGTATATAATTCTTTGCTCTTTGTAGTTGTTGAATGTTGCTTTTATGTTGCATGTAGTGCCCTGACTAACACACCACAGTAAATTCTAATACATATAAATGTATATGGTGTATAAAGTTGATCTTTGATGTACTGGGGCAGTATATATCCCTCAATATCAGCTAAATAGTTAATCTAGTTAATATGTCTATGGGGTCTTTCTGTGCCCGAACTGGTTGCCAGGGTTCTGATATTTTAACATTGACTACACCTTGAAAAGAACAACATACAAACTGCTGAAGAACTCGGCAGATCAAGCAGCATCTGTGGGGGAAGCATGTTGTGATTATTTTGGGTTGAAACCCTGCATCAGGACTGAGAATGGAGAGGAGAGGTGATCAAAGTTGCTATCTCACAGTGCCAGAGACCCAGGTTCCATCCTAACCTTCGGTGGTGCCTGTGTGGAGTTTGCTCAATCTCTGTGTGACTATTTGGGTTTCTTCAGGGTGTTCTGGTTTCCTCCCAAATCCAAAGACTTTCAGGTCGGTATGTTAATCTGCCACTGGTTGGACCAAGACAGGCTATCACACCTTTCTAAAATCTCTCTGACAGCACCTGCTTTGCTTTTTCAAAGGTTCCAAATACAAACATGTGTAATATAATATTGCTGCATAGAAACTTGACAGAACAAAGCCCTTAATTTATATCATAAGTCATGGTACAGAAAGGTAAGCCCTGTGAATGTCCATATTGACCTTTGGTTTGAATTTAGATCAGAATCAGAATCAGGTTTAATATCACTGGACTATTTTATGAAATTTGTTAACTTGTGGCAACAGTACTGTGCAATACATAAAAACTATAACTGAAAATAAGAAATATATATATATATATATATTTCTGCCAGTGGAAGTGGTGTATATGGGTTAATATTTAATTTTATTAAATAAATGGTGCAAATAGAGAACAAAGGTTTTGAGGTAGTGTTCGTAGGTTGGTTCATTATCCATTCAGAAATCCAATAATAGAGGGGAAAAGCTGTTCCTGAAACATTGTGTGTGTCTTCAGGCTCCTGCATCTTCTCCCTGATGGTAGTAATGAGAAGTGATCATGTCCTGGATGGTGAGGGTCCATGATGGATGCCACCTTCCTGAGGCATCAACTTTTGAATATGTCCTTGATGGTAGAGAGAATAGTGCCCGTGATGGATTTTGCTGCCCTTACAACTCTCTGCAGTTTTTTCCAAACCAATTATCACAATTCTTCTTATGTCACAGTGTTACAGAGCGCGGCACATAGACACAATGTCAATTAGAGGAGTTCACTGCTTGCCGCTGTACACCTTGTTGCAGGCCACAATTCCTTAGAGTGGTGTCTCACTATGATGGCTGTCAGTGGATTGGATTGAATTATGTGTTCTGTATGCACAGAGAAAGGTTCTCGATTCAAATACATTTTGGCATCTTTCAGAATCTGCTTGAAGTAAATCAACGCAACTTAACTTGTGAGTTAAGTCAATGAAAAGAGCCTCTCTGAATCCTGAAGAGGGTTGAATAAATGCAGCACTCTACTTCCAGAATGCCTCCATTCTAACGTCTCTTCCTGATGCCACATGCTTTTTCTGAGGATAATTGACAGTGATGCCATTCGTCAAACCTGCTTGGACTGACATAATAACACTGTCATTCTGGGCATCATATAGAGTTCAAAAGTCATAGATCATTACAGCCCTTCTAGTCAATACCAAATTGTTTTTCTGCCCAGTCCCATTGGCCCACATCTGGACCAAAGCCACCTATACTCCTCCCATCCATGTACTTATCTGAACTTCTCTTAAATGTTATAGTCAAGCCTGCATCTGCCACTTCCATTTGCAGCTTTTTCCATGCTTGCACCACCCTCGGAGTGAAGAAGTTCCTCCTTAGTTCTTAAACATTTGCCTTTCACCCTCACACTCAGAGGTTCAGGACTGTGATTTCTGATTCTGATTCTGATTCTAACCCATGACCTCTAGTTCTAGTCTCACCCAACCTCAGGGGAAAAAGTCTGCTTGAGTTAACCCTATCTATACCCAACAAAATTTTGTATACATCTATCAAATCTCCCCTCATTCTCCTACACTCCAGAAACTCTCCTCATTCTCCTACACTCTAGAATCTCCCCTCATTCTCCTATGGTAGGAAAGATGCAGCAAAAATGGCCACCACAGACAAACTGGTTAAATAGTAATAACATAGATCAAGCATGCATACGGATATCAAACAAAGGGTGATTATAGTGCTTAACATTAGTGAAAAACTGATAATTAGCAGCATTAACACTTCTGGAATGCTATGGCATCTAGGACCAAGGCTACATCCACACTAGACCGGATAATTTTGAAAACACCGGTTTTGTGTAAAAACGATAGGCGTCCACACTATGCGTTTTAAAAAATATCTCCGTCCACATTGAAACAGAGATTTCGGCGAATCTCCTCCTACTGTGCATGCACAGAACACATCTACCGAAAACAAGCGACATATTTGGTGTCAAATCTCACTGTGAAAGTGCGCGTTTGTTCAGTTACAGACTAGAAAAACTTAAACGACAGGCAGCAGTTGGCTCTCACACAGGAGGACTTAAAAGTAAAAAAAAAACAAATACTGGAGCGTATGGAGGCAACCGACAGGGAGTTCACGGGCAGTATGAACCAGCTGATGACGAACATTGAAAAACGGACTAACTCTGTTGCATTAATAAAGCACCTTGTTAAATGTATAAAACATGTCTGCATCAGTATGATCTTGTGTTTCCATACAATGTTACATTAGGCTGTTACACATCTATTGTCAGAGAAGTACTTGCATAAATAGGTAAACCACCTTCATACAAGCAAGGACAGAAAACAGGGCAAAGTGAGTATACTTATTTATTCAGTAAGTTATGGGTCAGAGAATTTGGTGAGTACATTTCTAACTCTTCTGGGTTCAGTCTCGTTGCCGTCTGTTCTGAAATTGTTAGGTTGCATTCAAGAAAACAATGAAATAGCGTGCTGCCGTCTGATAGCGTTTTCAGAATTCTCCGGTTACCCCGTCCACACTGATCTGCCCAAGTAGGCGTTTTCAAAGTTACACACTCTGGCCAGCGTTTCTGAAAAGCTCCATTTTTGTGGGACAAAAACACTGTTTTAGTGTAGACGGAGGGTAAAAACGAAGAGAAAAAGCTTCAGTTATGGATTTATCCAGTGTAGTATGGACGTAGCCTAATGCAGACCACAAACTGTATGTACATATGTCTAACTGTCTGCATGCCCTCCCCGTGGAATGCATGGGTTTTCCCCAGGTGCTCCAGTTTCTTCCCACAGTCCAGAGACGTACTAAGTAGGTTAATTGTCACTGGTCATTGTAAGTTGTCTCGTGATTAGGTTAAGGTTCATTGGGGTTGTGGAGTTGCTGGGACAGTGTGACTCAAAGGGTCAGAAGGCTCTACTCTGCGTTGTATTGCTAAATCACAAGCAGGCCTTTGGCCTAACTCATGCATGCTGACCGAAGGTGGTCTGGAACAATGGGGCATTAGCCTTACAGTTCAGATCATGCCATTCAATGTGGATGTGATTAAGCAAGTCATGGAGTAATATAACGACAAAAACAGACTGCTACGGAATCTGCTATGACACAAAAAACACCAGGCTCACAGACAGCTTCTACCCCAATGGATAAGGCTATTGAACTATCTCTTTGTATAATAAGGTGGGTTCCGCACCTTACAATCTACCTTGTCATGGCCTTTACCTTAATGTCTGCCTGCACTGTACTTTCTCTGAAACACTTTCTGTTATCACATTCCCTTTGTGCTACCTCAATGCACTGATCTAATCTGATCTACATGGATGACATGGAAATTTTCCACTATATCTCAGTACATTTACAATAATAAGCTAACTTTCTGATTTATCCATTTACCAATGACACTGAAAGAAAGCTTATGCACTCTCTCAACTGCAGGCAAAAAAAATCAGGCAGAAGGTGTTGATGATGGAGCTTTATTTCAAGAATCATTCTTTGGGAAGCTACCTATGACATCAAACAATACTGAGACAGAAACAAAACCTGTCCTATCCATTCAAACATCTTGAATTTTACTCTGACAGGCACATCCAAGATGTAACATATCCATTCTTGCTTCATTTGCTCACAGATGAAGACAGTGTAGTCTGTGAATTCCAGAACATAATATCCCCAATGTCAAGGAACCAGTTCCCTACTTATCTTGAATCACCATTGATAAATTGGTAGTCCATTGTTTGTCAGGCTACACAGTGCATCAGACACAAATCTGATCCAACCTTGTATTTAAATTAGACCATAAGAGATAGAAGCAGAAGTAGATCATATGGCCTATCAAGTCTGCTCTTACTTCATCATGGCTGATTTATTATCCCTCTTAACCCCATTCACCTGCCTTCTCCCTCTAACATTTGACATCCTTACTAATCAAAAATCTATCAACTTCCACTTTAAAGTGGCTGCCCTCCAGCCCAATCTTCAGGCTATGTGGTCTTTGATGCAAAAGTCACTTTTCAATGTACGTGTGATGAGAAAATATATGGTGGTACTCTGGGGGGGAGGGTGACAGGTTTGAAGAGCTACAAGTGATTTAGCCTCCACAGCCATTCGTGGCAATAAATTCCACAAATTCACCACCTCCTGGCTAAAGATATTTCTCCTCCTCTTTGTTCTAAGCAGACATCCATCTATTCTGAGACTGTGCCCTCTGGTCTTTGACTCCCCCACTATGGGAAATATTATCTCCACATCCATTTAATCTAGGCCTTTCAATATTTGATAATTTTCGCTGGCATCCCACCCCCATCTCTATACTGAATCTACTGTAGCTTAATGTCTGGACTTCCAGATACTGATTTAATTCAATCAAAGTAGAAAACAAATGTGATTTGACAGTGATAGCAAGTAAATTTTGTACTGGCTTTGAAATTCTTCTGTGAGATGTTGCTGCACAATGTTTAATTTTATGTTGTCAGAGATGTTTCTTTATTCCTTCAAGGGACACTGATATCAATGGTAATTATTGCCCTCCCTTAATCATCCTTCAACTCAATGGTTTGTGAGACTGAGTTCATTTAGGAATTGATCACATTACATTTCATGTCCACTGAGAACAGATCCAGTGAACATCGGCAGATTTCACTCCTTGAAGGACATTAATGAACCAGATGGAGTTTTACCACATCTGGGTCATTTCACAATCGTCATTTCGGACACAGGTTCTCTTTATGTCTGCTTCCTTCAGCCAGGCTATAAACCCAGTGGCAGTAGAAAGGATTATGACTCTGTTTCCTCCCACATTACAAAGGTAGTGAATTGCCGGCATACTATGTTGGCTCTGAAAGCATGGCAACGCATGTGGCTGCCCTCCAGCCCAATCTTCAGGCCGTGCGGTCTTTGATGCAAAAGTCACTTTTTGATGTACGTGTAATGAGAAAATATATAGTGGTACTCTGGGGGGGAGGGTGACAAGTTTGAAGAGCTACAACATCATATAGAGACCAAGGGAATAAGTCGAGGTACCGAGCAGTATGCCTTCTCCACACCCCCAAGCCAGGCTCATGAAGGTGGGACCCAGCGTAAGGACCTGAGAACTGAGCATCATGCCTTCCCAGTGAACCCCGATACAGGGACCACACCCAGGCTCTCCAATCTGGGGGGTACAGTGGAACACATCACCCACCTCCCTCGCGGACCACACTGGGGAACCCAAGACACAGCATGGAAGGACAAGCAACAAGGCAGGCAACACCTACGCCCCTGGGGCAAGAGAAAGACCATAGGGTCTCAGCACTTCACACCACAAAGTCCACCGTAAAGCTCCCCTGATACAATGATCCCAGCCGCCTGGAGCCTTACCCAGCAGAAGCTAAACTTGCCACATGGCACAATGGGTGGAGCCCACTGAGACTGTGGTGCATTTTGCCCTGATGATGGAGGGGGATGACCTGTCAGCCTTCCTTGTACTAACACTGGCTGAGCAGCCAGACAACAGAGCCCTCCAGGTATTAGAGCGGCGTTTTGAGTAGAGGCCATTGGAGAAGGCGATGAGGAAAGAACTGGGCAGCAGACAGCACCGTATGGAAGGAAGCCTGGGGGAGTTTGCAGCAGATCTCTGCCACTCTCAGAAGGGCTACCCACAAGTCCCTCCTACAGCCCATGAAGAGCTTTCCCTCCATGCCTTTGTAAAGGCGCTGACACCAGAACGCTTTTGGCAGCATGTTTACCTGGTCATCACTGACTAAGGCAGAGAGAGCAGAAGTAATTTTAGCCCCCAAGGCATTCCACAACACCCAGGATTGTGACACTGAAGTGGAGGAGGAAATTGATGAGGAGGAGCCCGTGAGAGAGGTCCAAACAGCACAGCTCAGGCCCTGTTGTGTACCACAGAGCAAACTCTGCTTCCGGTGTGGTAAGGCAGGCCATTAGACCAGGGACTACTTCAGACTGGCACCACATCACAACCCAATGCAGCCATTAGGAAACACTGAGTGGGCAGCGCTGCCCAAGACCTCCAAAAAAACCCCTCCATTGTCACCTCTCAGGGTGTGTTGTTTGGGTGAAGAGCAAGGCTTATATGTAGACTGCGTGGTGGTGGGCATTAAATGCTGTGCAGTGGTGGATATAGGGTCAACAATCACCAGCATCCATTCAATTGTCCTCCCCAACACAGACCAGCCATCTATGCCTGGGTGGTCAATGATGGTTGTTCAGCTGGCTACAGTCACCAGCGACTGTGCGGTGAAGAGAGGGAAGAAGTGGCTGCATGTCGTAGTGGGGTAAAACACAGTGGAGTGTGAGGTATGGCTCGCTGACATCCAGGTGTTCTGCATCATCGGCCTGAACCTGCTGTCCCAGTGGGGGACCCGTGTGGATGTGTTGTGGACAGCACTCTATTTTGACGCTGAAGCCGTGGCTCTCCAGCAAGACAGCTCTGGAAAGCGGACCCAGCAAGGGCAGCCACAATCACCACAAGTTTCACAGCCGGCAGCCATAGTGCAGCACACCCTGCAGCAGCCGAATGCAACAGAGCAGAACCAGGGGCAATCAGTGATAGTGGCAGCAAGGTAAAGCCCATCTCCTTTGACCAGCAGTTGTGCAGCGAGCAGGTGAGTGACCCTGTGCTGGCTCACTGGAGGGGATGGCTGAGCATGGGACGGCTGCTGGAGTGAGCAGAGATCTCCATCCTGGATCCAGAAAGCAAAGCCCCATACTCTCTGTGGGATCATTAGAGGTGTGTGACGGGTTGCTGTTCCAGTGGTGAAGGTTTTCCAATGGTGACAGACATCTCCTGCAGCTGGTGGTCCCCCGGGGGCTCTGCACCATGGTACTGGGCTCAGTGCACACGCTGGTGGGGGTCAGCCATTTCAGGGTCACAAAGACATTGGACAAACTGCGTGAACACTTCTACTAGCCTGGGTAGAGGCAGGAGGGGGGTCTATTGGTGCACTGCTGCAACACTTGCACATCTCAGAAGGGGCTGGGCCACCAGCCTAGTGTGCCAATGCAGCTATACGTGTTGGGGGTCCCAGTATGGGTCTACTGCCCCTCCTGGAAGAAAGGACTACCCCACAAGCTGGGAAGCCACTGGACGCGGTCAGGTGAGGTGCTCAATCACATCTCAGATGTGGTATATCGGGTGCAGTTGCCTGAACGGTGGAAGGCAGTTTGGTCAATTCTACGGTGTGAGCTATTTTTCCATTTAGGTAGGTCATATTTCACTGTCAAATGGGAGGTATTCCTTCCTATTATCCAAACTGATGGTCCTCTTCATAGAAATACCACACACCTCATAGACTTAATTCAAGGATTTCACAGTAGTTAAATGTCTTGGCTCTCTCCAGATGGTTTGCATTTAATCAAGTATCAAGACTAAAGAGAGAAGCCCTTTCAGCTTTCCTAGGAGAATGACTTTGAAAAATTAAAAATTAAAATTAGATGAATTTGACATAAAAATAATTGCTACCTTTTGAATTGCTTCCCTTTTGTTCACGCTCAGTGTTACAGGCATGCATGATACTGATTCAGGAGCATTGTGTGCCATGGTTCTATTGTGTGGGCTGAGTAGCAGCAAGGGGGTTAAGAAGTCAACAAGGCAGCATGTTAGGTCAAGCAACACACACCAAATGCTGGTGGAACGCAGCAGGCCAGGCCATCACCAACCTTATCAGCTCTGGGGATCTCCCATCCACTGCCACCAACCTCATAGTTCCCAAATCCCACACTTCCCGTTTCTACCTCCTACCCAAGATCCACAAACCTGCCTGTCCAGGTAGACCCATTGTCTCAGCTTGCTCCTGCCCCACTGAACTCATTTCTGCATACCTCAATACAGCTTTATCCCCCCCCCCCTTGTTCAATCCCTTCCCACCTTTGTTTGTGACACTTCTAATGCTTTGAAATTTTTCAATGATTTTAAGTTCCCTGGCCCCCAATGCCTTATTTTCACCATGGATGTCCAGTCACAATATACTTCCATATCCCACCAGGAAGGTCTCAAAGCTCTCCACTTCTTTTTGGATTCCAGACCTAACCAGTTACCCTCAACCACCACTCCCCTCCGTCTAGCGGAATTAGTCCTTACTCTTAATAATTTCTCCTTTGGCTCCTCCCACTTCCTCCCAGCTATGCCTGCCTTTTTGTTGGCTTTGTGAAAGAGTCCATGTTCCAAGCCTATGCGGGCATCCGTCCGACACTTTTCCTTCGCTACATCGACAACTGCATTGGCGCTGCTTCCTGCACAAATGCTGAGCTCGTTGACTTCATTAACTTTGCCTCCAACTTTCACCCTGCCCTCAAATTTACCTAGTCTATTTCTGACACCTCCCTCCACTTTTTTGATCTTTCTGTCTCTATCTCTGGAGACAGCTTATCTACTGATATCTATTATAAGCCTATGGACTCTCACAGCTACCTGGACTATTCCTCTTCCCACCCTGTCTCTTGCAAAAATGCTATCCCCTTCTCACAATTCCTCCGTCTCTGCCACATCTGCTCTCAGAATGAGGCTTTTCATTCCTAGACGAAGGAAATGTCTTCCTTTTTTAAAGAAAGGGGCTTCCCTTCTTCCACCATCAACTCTGCTCTCAAACGCATCTCTCCCATTTCCCACACATCTGCCCTCACCCCATCCGCCCATCACCCCACTTGGGATAGGGTTCCCCTTGTCCTCACCTACCACGCCACCAGCCTCTGGGTCCAACATACAATTCTCCGTAACTTCCGCCACCTCCAACGGGATCCCACCACCAAGCACATCTTTCCCTACCCTCCCTTTCTGCTTTCCGCAGGGATCGCCCCCTACGTGACTCCCTTGTCCATTCATTCCCCCCATCCCTTCCCACCAATCTCCCTCCCAGTACTTATCCTTGTAAGCGGAACAAGTGCTACACCTGCCCTTACACTTCCTCCCTCACCACTATTCAGGGCCCCAGACAGTCCTTCCAGGTAAGGCGTCACTTCACCTGTGAGCCGGCTGGTGTGATATATTGTGTCCGGTGCTCCCAGTGTGGCCTTTTATATATTGGTGAGACTCAGCGCAGACTGGGAGACTGGTTCGATGAACACCTACGCTCTGTCCGCCAGAGAAAGCAGGATCTCCCAGTGGCCACACATTTTAATTCCACGTCCCATTCCCATTCTGATATGTCTATCCATGGCCTCCTTTACTGTCAAGATGAAACCACACTCAGGATGGAGGAACAACACTTTATATTCCGTCTGGGTAGCCTCCAACCTGATGGCATGAACATTGATTTCTCTAACTTCCGTTAATGCCCCTCCTCCCCTTCTTATCACATCCCTTATTTATTTATTTATCCCCCCTTTTCTTTTTCTTCTTTTCTCTCTCTCTTTTTCTCTCTCTGTCCCTCTCACAATCACTCCTTGCCTGCTCTTCATCTCCCTCTTGTGCTCCCCTCCCCCTTTCTTTCTCCCTAGGCCTCCCGTCCCGTGATCCTTTCCCTTCTCCAGCCGTGTATCCATTTTGCCAAACAACTTTCCAGCTCTTAGCTTCATCCCTCCCCGTCCTGTCTTCTCCTATCATTTCAGATCTCCTCCTCCCCCTCTCACTTCCATACCTTTTGCTATCTCTTCTTTCAGTTAGTCCTGATGAAGGATCCCGGCCTGAAACATCGACTATACTTCTTCCAATAGATGCTGCCTGGCCTGTTGCGTTCCACCAACATTTGGTGTGTGTTGCTTGAATTTCCAGCATCTGCAGATTTCTTCATGTTAGCATGTTAGGTCAACATGATAATGCATAAACTAACCAACCACTGACAGTGATTGGGGTGAATGCCTTGATCCAATAAACTAATAAGCCTTGAAGTATAGAGTTTGTGAATGCCTGTGGAGAAATTTGGACCATACTAACCAAAAAGGACTTCCTGATCCACAAATGTCTGTCAAGTATCCAGTCACATGCTGAACATAAATACAAGAGATTCTGCAAATGTTGGAAACCTAGAGCTATAAATACGAACAGCTGCACAGCACCTATGGAGAGCAATGGACAGTCAACATTTCATAAGACCATAGGACCATAAGACATAGAAGCAGATGTAGGCTATTTGGCCCATTGAGTCTGCTCCACCATTCAATCATGGGTTGATCCAATTCTTCCAGCCATCCCCACTTTCTTGCCTTCTCCCCATACCCTTTGATGCCCTGGCTAATCAAAAACCTATCTATCTCTGCCTTAAATACACCCAATGACTTGGCCTCCACAGCCGTTCATGGCAACAAATTCCACAGATTTACCACCCTCTGACTAAAGTAATTTCTCTGCATCTCTGTTCTAAATGGATGACCTTCAATCCTGAAGTCATGCCCTCTTGTATTAGACTCCCCTACCATGGGAAATAACATTGCCATATCTAATGACCCTTCATCCGGTTGGAAGGGGAAAGAAGCCTGAATAAAAATATGGCAGGAGGGGAAGGAGTATAAGCCGGCAGATGTTAGAAGTGTGTTTCTGGGTGAGCACATGGTCAAAGAGCTGGAAAGCAGCAGATACCACAGAGGAGTGCAGTGAAAGAGATCTCCCTGCACTCCTGTCGAAGATGATTTAAACTTCTTTAGGGTAGGCATGCCTCAAAGAGATTTTACAGTAGAGCAGAAATCATAAACATAAGAGATTCTGCAGATGCTGTAAACCCAGAGTAACACATGCAAAGTGCTGGAGGAACCCAGCAAGTCAGACATTCCACTCTGTGGAGTGGAATAAACAGTTGATGTTTGAGGTTGAAGCCCTTCATCAGCATGGGAAAGAAAGGGGGAAGAAGCCAGAATAAAAAGATGGGGCGAAGAAATGAGTACAAGCTGGCAAGTAATAGTTGTGAGTCTGGGTAACCACTGAACATAGTGAGAGTTTCTCCCATGACATGAGTGACTTCTCATCCTCTCAGTAATCTGTTTTCCATGTTTTTCTTCACAAAACGTAAAATACTTATTGTCTGAAATTTATTGTCCACCCCTAATTACCCCTGAACAGAGGAGGCAGTTAAGGAAGAACCATTTTGGTGAGTCTGGAGTCAGTCATAGACTAGAGTGGATAAGGATGGTAAATTTCCCTTCCCAAAGGGCTTTGGTAAACCAGACAATGCAGGAAATTTTTTTCCAATGTAGAAATGGCTAATACCAGGGGCATAATTTTAAAGTAATTGGAGGAAAGTATAGAGGGATGTCAGAGGTAATAATTTTTTACACGGAGTGGTGAGGGCATGAATGCCCTGTCAGTGGTGATGGTAGAGGCAGACACATTAGGGCCATTTAAGAAACTCTTGGACAGGCACATGGATGATCAAAATGGAGGGCTACATAGGAGGGAAATGTAAGGTTGATCTTAGAGTTGGCTAAAAGGTGAGTACAACATCGTGGGCCAAATGGCCTGTACTGTGCTGTAGTGTTGCACGTTCTTTTTTCTAAATGTGTGGTTACCAATACTAAAACTAGCTTTCTTTTTAAATTCTAGAGTTTTATTGAATTATGTGAAATCAAATTCCTGAAATGCAATGATGAGACCTGAACTTAAGTCTCTAGATCATAAGTGAAACCTCCTTTTACTGGGTGTCTCTGGAAATGCAGCTTGTTAACTCCTTGCTAACAGCCATTGGATTCTGCAGCAATAAACACACCTTTCTCTGGCTTAGCACGTCTAGAGTATATACAATCCGTGAGATTGGGATGTCTCGCCCACCAAAACCCCATATGATTTATTGCCCTGCAATAGCCTGTCAGCATAAGATAACAGATTGCACGTTGCATACAATTATAAAGTATATTTGTGAACGTTAACTTAACAAAACAGTTTGTAAAGAAAAGAAAGAAGAAAATACAGAAGGGTCCATTATAATTAAACATTCAAATGTGCCCAGGTTTGAGCTCAAATCTTCCAAAAGCTATATTCACTGATCCTCAGTAGACCTACACACCTAAGTTTCATTGAATCGCATTTCCCTACCGGGTCGAATCCTAAGACCAGTTCTCTCCAGCATCTTCTCTCTTCATCTCTCACCAAACAAAGACGAAGACCCATCACCAGTGTCAATCACAAAGCTGCTTCCCCAGCCTTCTCCAGAACCATCTCCCTGTTCCACTCTCCTGAATGGATGGCCCACATGAAATACTGTACAACATTAGCAGTGAAACTTTTACCTGGGCATTACATAACTTTCTCAGGTCCTGCTTCAACATTTCTTTATGTCTCTATACTTCTTAAGCAATGGAGGCGTGGGCAAAAAATCACGTTCACCAACATTACATTTCTAATGTGGCGCAGTAGCATAGTGGTTAGCAAACGCTTTACAGTACAGGTGACCTGGGTTCAATTCCTGCTGCTGCCTGTAAGGAGTTTGTATGTTCTCCCCATGACCATGTGGATTTCCTCTAGGCGCTCCGGTTTCCTCCCACATTCCAAAGGTGTACCTGTTGGTAGGTTAATTGATCATTGTAAATTGTCCCCTGAGTAGGTTATGATTAAATCAGGGGATTGCCAGGCAGTGTAGCTCGAAGGGCTGGAAGGGTCTATTCCACACTGCATTTCAATAAATAAATTAAATAAAAAACTTATTCTTCCAGCAACCTCCAATACTTTGACACTGATTACTCCCAACACAAAAGAAAGACATTGTGACAATCTGCCAGAAGTTCAAAGTCCCTGATTGGTGAGTCATGGTGTTAATATCAGGCATCGAAGACTGAAGCTAATGAGTCCACAAGTCGAGCCCAATAGTCGAAGCCCCTAGGTTTACATACTCTATCCCAAAGTCAGAGGACTAATGTCTGCAGGTCTGCATCTGTGAGTCTGGGCCCAATGACTTTGAGTCCAAGAGTTCAGGGCCAAAGTTTCCAGCGGTGGCCTGTCCTGGGATTGTGTGTGAGTGTGAGTGTGAGGAAAGGGACTTGTTTTCCTGTCATTTTGTTTTGGGTTGTTGCTGTTGTCATGTTCTTGTTGCAGTTTGTATTGTTCTGCTGAACGTTGTAGGCATGCTATTTTGGCACTGAAATGTGTGGCAATGCTAGTAGGCTGCCCCAAGCATATCCTTAGGTTGTGCTGGTTATTAACACCAATGACACATTTCACTGTCTGTTTTGATGTATGTGTGGTAAATAATCTGAATAGAGCAACTTCATTGTTCCCATTCACAACTTCATTTCTTCTTCTCTAGCCTTATGACTTGCTCATCAATTCCCCTTTGATTCTTTTGCCTCTACCTACAAGGAGAGTAATTTTTAAAATAGCCAATTACTTACTGGCAGATGTTTTGGATACAAGAAGAATCTAAAACACCTGTAATACACATGATTTTGAGAAGAACATACAAATGTCATACATCCAGCAACCTGAAGCTGAGAGGGAACAGATCAACTATCAAATTTCTATCAAAACTTCATCCTTATGTCAGTTATGTATGTCCTACACCTCTGGGTTTGGTTTAGTCACATTAAAATAAACAATTAAAAGTAGCACAAATTGACACTTTCTTTCTAAAGATCCACAGGATAAGTTGGAACATCCTGTTACAAGAATGTCTGTCTGTCTCTCTAGGTACCATATCCGATGCAAACGTTGGTGACTATGGCTTTCCATACAGATCTTTCACTTGTTCTTTGAATGACTTCCACTTCCTCGATGTGTAGCCACCTGGCTAGGCTTTTGTTATACATAAGCCGAGGTCTTCCTCTAGGTTTGCTCCCCTCAATCTTTCCAGAGAGTATGAGTTTTTCTAGTTCATCTTTCTGCATGATGTGTCCTAGGAATCTGAGTTGTCTTTCTCTTATTGTTGGTATGAGTGATCTAACTGTTTGGGCTCTTCTGACAACTTCTTCATTTTATGTGTGTGTAGTCTATGATATTTTTAACATTCTCCTGTAGAACCATAATCCAGCTGCTTCTAGTCTCTCTTCCATTGCTGGGGAAATGGTCCAGCATTGACTTCCATAAGTCAGGATAGAATAAATGTAGCACTGCAGTATCTTGTTTTTAGTGTACATGCTCATCTTTCTGTCTGTTAATATAGTCTTCATTTTAATATGGTCTACAAGAATGTACCCTTGTAATAATGATCAGGGAGACACAGAGAGTATCTGTAATTACTGACAAATCAACATGAACTTACACAACCAATACCCATCTGCACACTAAATAAGTTTTCCTAACCTTCTATAAACAGTCAAAGAACAGAAAAGGAGTTTCGGCTGCTGGCCACATGTTCCTCATACTTCCATTCTGAATCTCCACACCTGTAGGGCACCTCACATCAGCAATAGTTGTTCTCACACAGAATTACTGCTGCCAGCACACTTGAAGTGTCTGCTTTTATATTCATAGACAGATAGATACTTTATTGATCCCAAAGGAACTTACAGTGACACAGCAGTATTACAAGTGTACAGATATACAAGTATACAAATACTAGAAGAGAAGTAAGAAAGAATAAAAAATAAGTTTCCTCAAACATTCCAATGGGGGGGGGGTCGTAACTCCCCCAGCTATAAGTAGGGTAAGAATGACTTCATATAGCACTCTTCGGAGCATCGCAGTTATCTTAGTCTGTTACTAAAAGTGCTCCTCTGTTCAGTCAAGGTGACATGCCAAGATTTTCCACAGGGTCCTTTGTTCTACTGCAGCCTCCAGTGTGGTATTTCTTACCATTTCAAATATTGCATTCTAGTGTTATTGGCTATAGGTCATGTGTCTAACCTTAAACACCTTTTTATTGGTGGAATGCAGCAGGCCAGGCAGCATCTATAGGGAGAAGCACTGTCGACATTTCAGGCCAAGACCCTTCATCAGGACGAAGGGTCTCAGCCCAAAATGTCGACAGCACTTCTCCCTCTAGATGTTGCCTGGCCTGCTGTGGTCCACCAGCATTTTGTGTGTGTTCCGTGAATTTCCAGCATCTGCAGATTTCCTCGTGTTTACCTTTTTATTGGGTCTGCTGCAGGCCAGCATCCATTTATTGCCCTCTTCCAGGCAAGTGACAATTAGTAATTTATGGCTCTTTGTTCTCAAACAGCTACCGGCCTGAATCAAAATTCACAAACCTGCATGTTATATCCAACTAAAGAACACCTTATTAATAACATATTAGAAAATGATCCCTCATTCAGCAGATTACCTGAGGCATCCTTGCATCTACTCTAAAACACTGATCAAGCCAAGTGACTGACTCACAAAATGGAGAACCCAGCCTTCTTCATAAAGTGGCAGTCTCTATCTCCTCCCTCATGGTAAGAGCAAAGGCATTTGGTCCATCTGCTTCCACTGTCCTTGATTCATTTGAACTCCCTGATGTGCAAACTGTAGTTATTCCTGGCCAACATCTCCGTCCTCTTGATCCAAAGATATTTATCTTGGGATCACTATCCTCCTCTATTCTATTGACTACTCATAGACTGACATTAACTTCCAGAACTTCTATGATACAAAGATAAAGGTACCATTTACTTACTGAATTCATACGTCCTGTATATAGAAAATTGTCTTATTTGTATTACAAAACCATCATCCACACCCACGACTGTGTGGCTAGGCATAGCTGAAATATCATCTATAAATTTGCTGATGATACAACCATTGTTGGTAGAATCTCAGATGGTGACAAAGAGGGCGTACAGGAGCGAGATATGCCAACTAGTGGAGTGGTGTCACAGCAACAACTTGGCACTCAACGTCAGTAAGATGAAAGAGCTGATAGTGGACTTCAGGAAGGGTAAGACGAAGGAACACATAACTATCCTCATAGAGGGATCAGAAGTGGAGAGAGTGAGCAGTTTTGAGTTCCTGGGTGTCAAGATCTCTGAGGATCTAACCTGGTCCTAACATATCGATGCAGTTATAAAGAAAGCAAAACAGTGACTATACCTCATTAGGAGTTTGAAGAGATTTGGTATATCAACAACTACACTCAAAAACTTCTGTAGATATACCATGGAGAGCATTCTGACAGGCTGCATCACTGTCTGGTATGAGGGGGGTGGCTACTGCACAGGACCAAAAGAAGCTGCAGAGGGTTGTAAATTTAGTTGGCTCCATCTTGTGTACTAGCCTACAAAGTACCCAAGAGATCTTCAAGGAGCGATGTCTCAGAAAGACAGCATCCATTATTAAGGACCTCCAGCACCAAGGTAATGCCTTTTTCTCACTGCTACCATCAGGTAGGAGGTACAGAAGCTGAAGGTACACACTCAGCAATTCAGGAACAGCTTCTTCCCCTCTGCTATCTGATTCCTAAATGGACATTGAACTCTTGAACACTACCTCACTTTTTAAAATATATATTATTTCTGTTTTTTGCACAATTTTTAATCTATCAATACATGTACACTGTAATTTATTTATTTATTTATTATAATTTTATATTTTTCTTCTATATTATGTATTGCATTGAACTGCTGTAATTAAATTAACAAATTTCACAGCACTTTAAGGTTCTCCTTTGCCACATCCTCTACTACTGTTTGAGACAAAATTTGTCCTCCAATAGCCAAATCTAAAGTCATGATACCAATTGTAAAACTGTGACTTTCCAACGGACACTCTTTCTGTCCCTTTGTATAACTTGTAGCTTCTATTGTTATAACACACCTGTTTCACCAAGGCATATTGTAAGAAGAACTCATTAGTTACAGGCAAAACATACAATAAACAATTCTCTTCTGGACAAGCCCAATGATTTTCCCCTTTTATGACATCCTAATAAATTTATCCCTTTCCCATTAACAGTCATAACATTAGCGTGTGTTGGTGGGTTACTTAAGAATATCCAAGTCTTCTCATGATATTTACCCATATTGTGAACTCTTTGCAAAGAGTAAGTTAAATTATTTCCATGTGGGGGAATATGAAATACCATACCAACGTAAAACCTTCCTTTATCGTAATCACATGTACCCAGTACTCTATTGGTTAATGTAAGCCTTCTGATAATGACACAAGGGCACTTTTTTCCAACCTGTTGCTTTAGTTGCTCAATTTAGTACTTGATTGGTATCATGTTGTAATAAATTAGTGCTAAACATGGTAAGCAACCAACTAGCATATGTAGCACAGATCTCAGTTTTATGCATTGCCTTAGAGCAATGGGTCCACAGGAATGCTTTAGAGCACACAGTCGTGGCACATAAATGCAGTTGTCAGGTGTGTTGGAGCAGGCTCATGCTGTAGGGCCTGATGGATCTGGAGGTTCTGAAGGCCCCAGAGTAAGGATCTAGTAGAATGGAATAGTGAGCTGAGTGTTGATCTCTATTTCAGCTGAGTCGACTGTCCTGACAGGGTGCCTACCTTAGTATTCTTGGAGTTGGTAGGAGATGGTGAAGATCTGGGTCATCATGGAATGAGTCCAAGACTCAAAGTTATCTGTAGCCACAGAGATCAATGTCTTGTCACTGTGACCATTCCAATAGACAGAACAGAAGACAAGGGACTCTAGATCATGTGAAACACAAGCTAAACTCTATTGCATAATTCATAATTGCATAATTATGAGTTGCATAATTTGTAATTGCATAAATATGTTGACCAGAATAGAGCTTCTGAGAAGCTGGCATCCAGGAACTCAAACTTGCTAATCCTTTCCACTGCTGACTCCTCCTTGAGGACTGCTGTTTTCTCCCAATTTCCCCTTCCTGAAGTTCATAATCAATATCTTAGTCTTACTGGTATTGAGTACAAGGTTGTTGGTGGAACACCACTCAATCAGCCAATCTGTCTCACTCCTGTATACCTCCTCAGCACTATCTGAGATTCTGCCAACAAGAGCTGTGTCTTTGGTGAATTTATAGATACTGAGGGGATTAGTACTGATTGTGTTGAAAACTGGTAGCCAGTGGAGAAAGTAAATGGAGCCTAATTTTAAAACTATCCAAAAATGCACCCAATTCAGCCATACTAAATGTCATCCTGGATTTGTGTGCTTATATCTCAGGGAAAGGAAATGAACTCACAACCTTCTGAGTCAGAGGAGAATATACAAAGTGTATGTCCAATGGTTGAGATACACGGTGTGCTCTTTTCCACAGACAATACCAGTAAGGCAGTCATAAAATGTAAATATACTGCACAGTCATAGTCATAGCTCTTTCAGCTGTGCTTTCACTTGGATCAATAGAAAGACTATTGAATGTAAGGTATTCACAAACAGTTTGAAACATAATATAATAAAGGTTTATATTCAATGCATCACCCTTGAAGCTACTTACCCTGTCTTCAAAACTTGCTTCACTTCTGTGAAGTAGGCACACATTGTATTTCTAATCAATAGGATTATAATATGGGATCTGCATGGATACACAGAGAACATTGTGTTAGGCACATAAAAATTACTTATGAGCAGGAGGCTTTTAAAAATGGAATGCTGGCAAGGACAGTGAAGAAGGTCTAATCTGCAGATTGGCTGAATCAGAGTATGAGTCACAGATATGAGAGCTGGCAGTAGGAATAAGCCATATGCCTCTTCAATCCCACTGCCATTCGTCAATATAATATTTGAGAATCCACTACAGAGCCATTTTCCTGCACTATCCTCATTTTCCTTTTTTTCTGTCTTGAGCATAGTGGTTAGCGCAATGCTATTACAGCTCAGGGCATCGCAGTTTGGAATACAGTCGTGGCATCCTCTGTAAGGAATATCTGTACATTCTCCCCGTGGAATGAAAGGGTTTTCTCCTGGTCCTCTTGTTTCCTCCCACAGTCCAAAGACATACCAGGTATGTTAATTGGTCCTTGTAAATTGTCCAATTATTAGGTTAGGGCTAAACCAGGCGAAGGTTGATGAGCGGTGCAGTTCAAAGGGCTGGAAGAGCCTACTCCGCACTATATTTCTAAATTTTGAAAAAATCTCTCAAGCTCCAATTTGAATGAACACAGTTCAAAGTTCAAAATAAATTTATTTTCAAAGTCCATACAGTGCCCTGAAAATGTATTCAGCTCCCACAACTACTTTCACATTTTACTGTCTCATTTTCTAAATTTAAGATATATTGAAGTAGGATTTTTTGATCTAATCTTTACAACATTGTGTAACATGTCAAATCAAAAATATTCCAAAACTTATCAACAATTTACTAAATATTAAAAACCAAGATTGTGAGGCTGAAAAAGTATTCATCCCCTTTGTAATTACTACATTAACTTTCTTCAGATACAATATACAGTATTACATTACCAACTCACAATTTCTTGGTAAAGAAAATTGGAGGTTTACCTGTTTTCAATGAAAAAATAAGAATGAATACCCCCTCTCTCTGTAAGGCCCAACAGTATGGTATATTTTCAACATATCACACCAAAATGAAGACTTTCAAGACAAGTCAGAGAAATGCTAAGAGCAGCACAGATCTGGGGAAGGGTACAAGAACATTTCAAAGACACTAAACACACCTCGAAGCTCAGTGCAGTCAATCATCAAAAAGTGGAAAATAGGGGGTTTCCGGTGACGTCATTGCCGAGAATGGCAGCTTAAGTCACTAGCTCCTCCGGAAAAATGCGTATTAAGCCCCATTAACCCATCAAATATAGCATTTTTCAAAAAATATTTGAACTGAAAAGAGGGGCAAGAATGGGAAAAAGGAATGGAAATAAACAAAGCGACACTGTGGAGCCTGCAGCTGACAGAAGTGCAGCGAGCAGCTCTCCTACCTGACCGCGTGCTAGAGAGGCGGCTGCTGGGCCTCGTTCAGATGAAGCGGCGAATATCTTCGAAATCCTGAAAGAGATAAGGGAGTTCCAGAAAGAAATAGAGCAGCAGCTCTGTGATATTAAGGCAGAGCTCACCAGCGTTAATAAAAAATAGCGGTGGCAGAGACTCGCATTGAGAACGTGGAAGATCATGTTCAAACCGATGAACAGATACTGAGTAAGACAATAAAAATAATACATCACGAAGAAGGTAAACTGCTTGACATGGAGGGAAGATCACAGCGGAAAAATATCAGAATCTACAATGTTCCCGAAGGAGCGGAGGGCTCGTCTATGATGGAGTTTGTCGGAAAGTTACTGCGGGACGTATTGGATCTTCCCCCAGCTATGAAGCTGGAAGTCGAAAGAGCCCACCGCGCGTTAGTCCCAAAACCTACCCAGGATAGAAAGCCACACCCAATAATAATTAAATTCCTTTGGTACAGCACCAAGGCAGAGATTCTACGAAGGGCCTGGGGTAAGAAGAGAGTGCTTTTAGAGGATAAATTAATATATTTCAACCAAGATTACCCCCCTGCGGTCATCCAGAAACACAAAGAACACTCCGAAGTAAAGCGAGTATTAAAGCAAAATCAGATTAGATTTCAAACTCCATAGCCTGCTAAACTTCGAGTGTTTTATGACAACGGGACGCGGTTGTACCAGACAGTGGAAGAGGCGACTACAGACATGAAGGCCAGAGGGTTGCCTGTCAGCATGACCAAAATGAAGGAAAGCCTGGCTGCGGAATTGTCCCACTCGGCTTGGGAAATAGTGCGAGAAACGAGAAGGCAGGAGACGGGATGAGGCCGAGAGAAACATATCAGGAAGAGACTGGGAGTTTCCCAAAGACAGTCCTCACCCCCTTCAGAAGAGCCATAAGGTTTGGCTAACTTTAAAAATGTTGAGAAGCTAAACAGAAGTAAAAGTAGATGGTGATATACCTATCTCAAGAAATACTTATTATAATGTGGATTTTATATTACTTAGTTGTTATTCTTTACTCACTCACTTACTCCTTTTTCCCCACCAAAATGAGAATATATATATATGTGTGTGTGCATATATGTGTATGTGTGTAATGTGTGTGTGTGTGTGTGTGTGTGCATAGGAGGAGTACACAGGGAAATCTTTTCTGTGTAATGGGTATGTTCACTGACTTTTATGAATACTGCAATGGGGGCCCTCAACTCACAAGTAGGAAGGGTTATCCCCCACAGCTAGACATTTCCTCTAGCTCACTGCAGGGTCATTTACTATAGACCTCAGCCTTGGAATCACACGTTTGTTGCCATTTTTGTTATTATTTGCGTTTCCTGGTTCTTATTTGTTCAGGGAGTAGATCGATTAAGTTTTATTCTAATTTCAATGATACATTGACAGATAAATACAGATGGCTAAGGACAAGGTAAAATTCATTTCTTTTAATGTCAATGGGCTATTAAATCCAATCAAACGTAAGGGAATTTTATCCAAAATGAAAAAAGAACAAGCCCATGTAGTATATTTACAGGAAACTCATTTAAGTGATAATGAGCATAAAAAACTAAAGAGAATGGGCTTCACTAATCTGTTTTTCTCCTCATATAAATCAGGACATAGGAGAGGAGTTGCTATTCTTATCTCAAGTAAGCTAAATTTTGAAAAAATATTTGAAATGGGAGATAAAGAAGGCAGATATATTCTGGTAAGGGGGAATATAGATGGCAATTCAGTTACTCTATTCAATATATACTCACCCCCAGGAAGTGATATTGGTTTCTTTCAGAAAATTACTGATATTATGGTAATGGAAACAGAAGGTCTCCTGATATGTGGGGGAGACTTAAATTTAAAATTACAACCAAACTTAGACTCTTCCAATAGAAAAACCTATGAAACAAAAGCTTTACATAAGAAAGTTAATACACTTTTTAAGGATGTTGGTTTAATTGATATATGGAGGGACCTTTTCCCTGACAGAAGGGATTACACTCATTATTCTGCTCCACATTCTGTATATACAAGAATAGACTATTTCATAACATTTGGAAAAGACAAAGACAAAATAAACACCTGTGGAATTAGGACAATAGATGTAAGTGACCATGCACTTATATATTTATCTGTTGATTTTGACCTACAACCAAAGAATACTATTTGGAAACTAAATTCAAGTTTACTCCATGATCTGTACTTTAAGGAACAAATTAAAAAAGAAATTGGTATCTACTTAGAATTTAATGATAATGGAGAGGTTTCACCTCCCATTTTATGGGATACTCTGAAGGCAGTCTTAAGAGGGAAAATTATATCAATATCTTCATATAAGAAAAAAATAAGGAATAAAACATTAGAGAAATTACAAAATAGGCTGAAGGAACTAGAGAAAAAACACAAATTGAATTTGGCACAGGATGCATTAGGGGAAATTAAAAGAATTAAGAATGAAATAAATAATTTGGTTACGCAAGAAATCAGGAAAAACTTAATGTTTCTGAAACAGAGACATTATGAAAGTGGATCGAAATCTATGAAAATACTGGTGTGGAAACTGAAAAAAAAAGATAGCAGAAAACACAATTCATAGAATTAGGGACCCAAGAACAAAAATGATAAAAAGTAAGCTCATGTGGCAACCCACTTTCTGCGCAGGCGAACCGGCTAACAGATAGCCAGCGCGCGGGGAGAGACTTTTGTAATGCACCTCTGACATCATTTCCATCTGGAGAGGGCAGGCGCTAGGGATTAAACGCCAGCGCCGTGAAGTTTGAATAAACTGGTCTCGAAATGACTTACCGACTGTGTGTCGTTATTTCAGCGCTGTGTGTAGCACATCACTACATTGGTGACCCCGACAGTCCAAACAGGATTTGGACCAAAGATGACCGACTCTTCATCTGTTTATGCAGTTTCGTTAAAACTGCCGACTTTCTGGACTCTGCGACCACGTGTGTGGTTTAGCCAAGCAGAAGCCCAGTTCCAGATTCGGCAGATATCTTCTGATTCCATGCGTTACTACCACGTGGTGAGAGCCCTTGACCAGGAGACGACCGCCCAGGTTGCGGATTTCATACAGTCACCCCCAGAAGAAGGCAAATATGAAACATTCAAAGCGCTGCTCGTTGGGACCTTTGGCCTCTCGTGGCATGAGCGGGGTGCCCGCCTGCTTCACCTGGATGGTTTGGGAGACAGGCTGCCGTCAGCATTGATGAACGAGATGCTGGCCCTGGCTGACGGACACAAGCCCTGCCTCATGTTTGAGCAAGCGTTCCTAGAGCAGCTGCCCGAGGACATACATCTGCTGCTGGCCGATGCAGATTTCAGCGACCCCCAGAAGGTGGCGGCCCGGGCAGACGTGCTGTGGAAAGTCAAGAGGGAGAGCATGGCGTCCGTCGGTCAGATTTCCAGGCCACGCGCCCAACAGCAGACCAGACCAGGCTCGGCGGGGGGGGCTCACACAACACAGAGGCAGGAGTGAGGAGGACAGTGAACAGTGGTGTTTCTACCACCAGCGGTGGGGCACAGAAGCCCGCTGTTGTCGCCCGCCCTGCAAGGGCCAGGGCCAGGGCCAGCTGCCGCTAATGACTATGGCGGCTGGCCACCAGGACAGCCTCTTGTATGTCTGGGACAAGCAGTCGGGATGTCGCTTCTTGGTTGACACCAGAGCGGAAATCAGCGTCTTGCCCCCGACGGGGTACGACACTCACAACAGGAAGCCAGGACCCACCCTGAGGGCTGCAAATGGCAGCACGATACGGACCTATGGCACCCGCACAGTGCAGCTGCAGTTCGGCGCCAGCCGGTTCATGTGGGACTTCACACTGGCCGCCATAGCTCAACCACTCCTGGGGGCGGACTTCCTGCGAGCTCACAGCCTGCTGGTCGACTTGCAAGGGAAAAGACTGGTACATGCCGAGACTTTCCAGATGTTCTTCCTGGGTGAAGCCAAGTTGCCGGCCCCACATCTGGACTCTATCACGCAGTCGGACAACGAATTCATCAGAATCCTGGCGGACTTTCCATCGATTCTGGCACCGCAGTTCACAGCAGCCATGCCCAGACACGGGATACAGAACCACATCCCGACCCAGGGACCACCCCTCCACGCCCGCGCATGAAGGCTCCCCCCGGAAAAGCTCCGCCTGGCGAAGGAGAAGTTCAAGAGGATGGAGGAATTGGGGATCGTACGGAGGTCCGACAGCCCATGGGCCTCCCCCCTGCACATGGTGCCCAAAGCAGCTGGAGGTTGGAGACCATGCAGCAACTACCGCAGACTGAACGAGGCTACAATTCCAGACCGTTACCCCGTGCCGCACATACAAGACTTTGCTGCAAACCTGCACGGGGCAAGAATCTTTTCCAAAGTAGACATCGTCCAGGTGTACCATCAAATCATGGTACACCCTGAAGACATCCCCAAAACTGCTCTCATCACCCTGTTCGGCCTGTTCGAGTTCCTCCGAATGCTGTTCAGCCTGAAGAATGCCGCACAGATGTTCCAGCGGCTAATGGATGCGGTGGGGCACAACCTGGACTTTGCGTTCATCTATTTGGACAACATCCTTATAGCCAGCAGTAGTCATCAGGAGCATCTGTCCCACCTCCGCCAGCTCTACTCCCACCTGCGTGATTTCGGCCTCACGATCAACCCGGCCAAGTGCCAGTTCGGTCTTGATACCATCGACTTCCTGGGCCACAGGATTACCAAAGACGGGGCAACACCTCTGCCTGCCAAGGTAGACGCCACTTTGCCCGGCCCAACACGATATCAAAGGCCTGCAGGGGTTTGTTGGTATGATGAACTTCTACCACCGTTTCCTCCCCTCAGCAGCCTATATCATGCACCCTTTGTACACCCTGATGTCGGGTCAAGGCAAGGACATTACTTGGGCCAAGGGGGCTGCGGCCACTTTCGTTAAAGCCAGGGAAGCCCTTGCAGATGCCGCGATGCTGGTGCACCCCTGAACGGATGTTCCAACCACCCTCACAGTGGACGTGTCCAACACAGCAGTCGGTGGGGTGCTGGAGCAACTCACCGAGAGGCGCTGGCAACCCCTGGCATTCTTCAGCAAGCACCTACGACCACCCGAACTCAAGTACAGTGCTTTCGACTGGGAGCTGTTGGCACTGTATCTGGCAATCCGGCATTTCAGGTACTTCTTAGAAGGCAGGCCGTTCACCACGTTCACAGACCACAAACCGTTGACCTTTGCGTTCACGAAGGTGTCCAATCCCTGGTCGGCTCGCTAGCAGCAACATCTGTCCTACATCTCTGAGTACACAACGGACATCCAGCACGTCTTGAGAAAGGACAACGTCATGGCGGACGCACTCTCCAGACCAGCTATCCTGGCCCTGTCCCTGGGGGTGGACTATGCAGCACTGGCGGAGGTGCAGCAGACAGACGACGAGATGGCCAGCTACAGGACCACAGTCTTGGGTTTGCAGCTGCAAGACTTACTCGTAGGCCCAGGTGCGAGGACCCTCCTGTGCGACGTGGCTACCAGCCAACCTCACCCCATCGTCCCAGCAGCCTGGAGGCGGTGAGTTTTCGACTCCATACATGGTTTGGTGCACCCATCTATCAGGACAACCATCTGGCTGGTCTCCAGCAAGTTCACGTGGCCTGGATTTCACAAGCAGGTCAGTGAATGGGCCAGACCGTGCACGCAGTGCCAAACAACCAAGGTGCAGCGGCACACTAAAGCCCCGCCGCAGCAGTATGAACCCACCCAACGGAGGTCCGACCCCATTCATGTGGATATCGTGGGCCCCCTACCAGTGTTCCGAGGAGCGCGGTACCTCCTAACTATGGTAGACCGGTTTACGAGGTGGCCAGAGGCGGTCCTGCTCACCGACACATCTGCCGATTCCTGCGCCCGAGCACTGATTGCAACCTGGGTAGCACGCTTCGGGGTACCGGCCCACATTACCTCCGATAGAGGTGCCCAGTTCACCTCCAGCCTGTGGTCAGCTGTGGCCAGCCTGTTGGGAACGCAGCTACACCACACAACTGCCTACCACCCACAGTCGAACGGACTAGTGGAACGCTTTCACCGTCACTTGAAGTCCGCTCTCACAGCCCACCTGAGAGGACCTAACTGGGTGGACGAGCTTCCCTGGGTCCTGCTTGGAATTCACACAGCACCCAAAGAAGATCTGCATGTCTCGTCGGCCGGGTTGGTGTACAGCGCATCCCTGGCCGTCCCAGGTGAGTTCATACTAGCCCCAAGGGGGCAAGAGGAAGAACCTGCAGCAGGCCTGGACAGACTATGCGAAAGGCTCGGCAACCTGGCCCCCGTACCGACTTCACAGCACAGACGGACCCCGACCCATGTACCCAAAGACCTGCAGAACTGTAAGTTTATGTTTGTGCGAAGGGGCGGACACCGGGCACCACTACAGCGGCCGTACGAGGGGCCGTTCAAGGTGATCAACAACAATGGGTCCACATACATTCTGGACATTGGAGGAAAAGAGGAGGTTTTCACGGTGGACCAACTCAAACCAGCCCATGTGAACTTGGCGCAGCCGGTCAAGGTTCAGGCACCGCGGCGCAGAGGCAGACCTCCCAAACAGAGGCTGATCCAGACTGTGGACATTGGGGGGTGTATCGCTGTTTCTGGGAGGGGGGTTATGTGGCGACCCACTTACTACGCAGGCGAACCGGCTCACAGATAGCCAGCGCGCAGGGAGAGACTTTGGTAATGCACCTCTGACGTCATTTCCACCCGGGAGGGCAGGTGCTAGGGATTAAATGCCAGCGCCGTGAAGTTTGAATAAACTCATCTCAAAACAACTTACCGACTGCGTGTCATTATTTCAGCGCTGTGTGTAGCACCTCACTACATTAAGTGAAATTCAAGAAACTTTTGAAGTGTTTTACAAAACGCTATATTCCAAAGTTCCAGGGGGAAGCATAACCCAAATTGACATCTTTTTGAATTCTCTAGAGTTACCCACTTTAAGCGAAGAACAAAGTAGAAGGATGACTGCTGACATAACTGAAGTTGAATTAAAAGCTGCAATTAGTAGGCTTAAATTAAGCAAGTCACCAGGATCAGATGGGTATATGGCAGAGTGGTACAAAGAATTTAAAAATGAGTTAATTCCTGTTTTACTCCCCCACACTGAATTGGGCTCTAAAAAAGGCACAAATGCCACCCAGTTGGAAGGAAGCGATAATCTCAGCTATACCGAAAGAAGGCAAGGATAAAATGGAATGCGGGTCATTTAGACCAATATCTGTTCTTAATGTAGATTATAGATTATTTACCTCCATCATGGCCAAACGATTAGAGGAGTTTCTACCCATACTGATACATAATGATCAGACAGATTTTATATGACAACGCCAGACTCAAGACAATATACAAAGGACACTTCACATTATAGATCATATACAAAAAAATAAAATCGAAGCAATAGTGATAAGCGTGGATGCTGAAAAAGCATTTGATTCGGTTAATTGGAATTTTCTTTACAGAGTTTTACATAGATTTGGTTTCCAAGACACAATTATTAAAACTATACAGACACTATATGACAATCCTACTGCTAGGATTAAAACCAATGGATATTTATCAAATATTCTTACCCTAGAAAGGGGCATGAGACAGGGTTGTGCATGGTCACCATTACTCTTTGCGTTATATTTGGAACCATTAGCTCAATACATCAGACAAAATGAAGATATCAAGGGAATTACTATTAAAGGGACAGAGCATAAATTGGCTTGTTATGCGGATGACATTTTCATCTATCTACGGCAACCAACATACTCATTACCTAAATTGATGCAATCCTTTGAACAATATGGTCAATTATCAGGATACAAGAGCAACATAGATAAAACCCAATTACTTTCATATTACTATAGCCCACCAAGTGAAATTGAAAGTCGATACCCCTGGGCATGGCACACAGAGTCTTTCAAATATTTGGGTATCATTATGCCAAAAGATTTGGCAAAATTATCAGAATGTAATTATCAGCCTTTATATAAAAAATTAAGGAAGATGTGGCAAGATGGAGCCTGATTCCTTTTTTCAGTCTCAGTTCAAGGATTGAGTAAATTAAAATGAATATACTGCCCAGACTGTTATATCTCTTTCAAACCCTACCAATAGAGATTAATCAAAATCAATTCAATGAATGGAACAAGATGCTATCAAGGTATATTTGGCAGGGTAGAGTTCATCTCAAAACTTTGCAATTAGCAAAGGAAAAGTGGGGATGGGGCCTACCTTCTCTTAGAGATTATTATTTTGCAGCACAGTTGAGAGCTGTGATACGTTGGTGCAACCCATCATATGACGCTGAATGGAAAAACATTGAGGAGTGGGTACTTCCCATCCCCATACAAGCAATTTTGGCTGATAACAACCTACAAAGGTACATAAATACTATTAATAACCCATGGGTGAAATTGACTCTTAAAATATGGAAAACTACTATAAAAGAATATAATCTAGAGGGAGATATTGCAATTCTTAAATGGTGTGCACATGACCCGGATTTTACACCAAATAAATTGGATGCTAGATTTGAGGACTGGACAGCTAAAGGAATAACAGTTCTTTGCAACACAATGAAAGAAGGAAAACTGTTCAGTTTTGAAATGCTTAAAGAGAAACACTTATTAGAAAAACAAGATTTTTATTGGTATTTACAGATGCGACAATATGTTAATAAGACGCTTCAAAATGTAACCAAGGCAAGTACATGCTTGATAGAGCTCGTTAGAAAAGCATATAATTCAGATAATGGTAGTAAAATCATTACAAGCATGTATAAGGGGTTGTCAAATCTTAAAACACATTTGACTTCATACATTAAGACAAAATGGGAGAAGGAAGGAGGGATAATTATATCTGAGGAAGAATGGACAACAATATGGAGGTATCAATAGAAGTGTACCAGTTCACAGAAATGGAGGGAGGGGAGTTTGGATGGAAAAACTTGATAAGATATTTTATTACACCCTCTCAGAAATCCCACTATGATAGTAACCTCCTTGTTTGCTGGAGAAATTGTGGAAATCAAAATGCAAATCATTATCATATTTTTTGGGTCTACCCTGTTATCAAAAACTATTGGAGGGGGTTACACAATGCCCTACAAGACATCTTTAAATGTGAAATACCCTTAGAGAGTAAGACCATGTATTTTGGATATATACCTCAAGAATAGTTGAAAAGAGATAAATATTTAATGAATATACTGTTGGTGACTGGTAAAAAGACTCTCACTAGGAAATGGTTATCACAGGAGATCCCAACTTTAAATACATGGATGGAAATTACAATGGACATTTACAAAATGGAGAAGATAACAGCATCTGTTAATCATAAGCTGGAACAATTTGATTCATACTGGGAAAAATGGTTTAACTACTGTTGGGCTTGAAATTCTGCCCTGTGTTCGTTTAGGAAGAGAGACAACCAACACCGGAATATTACAAAACTTGGGTTTATTGCAGAATTCGTAACTGGCACAGCGAATCGACGGAGTCGCTGGAGAAGGCGCGTTCCGACTTCCCCTTACAATCTGCTCTTATTTATATCCCTTTTCCCCCCAGCACAACCCCCCGCTACATATTAGGTAATATCGGGCACTTGTGTCCATCTTATTGGCCCGCAGCCATATGCTCACGAGTTACCTGTTTCTTTTGTTTACTGAATCGCATGACACTGGTAGGTTCGGTGTAGCGGGGTCCCCAGTTTCGCTCCCCCCTCCCTCTCATTACGTGAGCCACTCCTGACCTGTAATGGCAGCCTCGAATTAACCCTAACACTACATAATGCCTCATGGGTCTGATTTTATTCTCACAAATCAATGAATCTGTTGTAAAAAAAAATCACTCCCTACTTGTACATAGTTCGTTCCTTTTGCTTGTTCTTTCTTTCCACTCTTTTCTATAAGTGTATACCCCAGATAAATACTTTGCAGAGATTTTGTGATATATATGATTATATGATATAATGTACAATGTCTGAAATACATCTTATGGAAATGTTTGTTTGATGAATTTCAATAAAAAAATAAATTACAAAAAAAAAATTCCTAGGCTTAACTATAGCCCTCTATTTTTCTAAGATCTATGTACCTATCCAAAAGTCTCTTAAAAGACACTATCATATCTGCCTCCACCACTGTTGCCGGCAGCCCATTCCACGCACTCACCACTCTCTGAATAAAAAATTTCCCCTGACATCTCCTCGGTATCTACTCCCCAGCATCATAAACTGTGTCCTCTTGTGGCAACCATTGCGGCCCTGGGAAAAAGCCTCTGACTATCCACACAACCATTGCCTCTCATCATCTTATACACCTCTATCAGGTCACCTCTCAGCTTCCATTTCTCCAAGGAGAAAAGGCCGAGTTCACTCAACCTATTCTCATAAAGTATGCTCCCCAATCCAGACAACGTCCTTGTAAATCTCCTCTGCACCCTTTCTATGGCTTCCACATCATTCCTGTAGTGAGGCAACCAGAACTGAGCACAGTACTCCAAGTGCAGTCTGACCAGGATCCTATATAGCTGCAACATTACCTCTCAACTCCTAAATTCAATTTCACGATTGATGAAGGTCAATACACCATATGCCTTCTTAACTCACTGAGTCAACCTGCACAGCTGTTTTGAGCATCCTATGGACTTGGACCCCAAGATCCCTCTGATCCTCCACACTGCCAAGAGTCTTACAATTAATACTATCTTCTGCCAGCATATTTGACCTACCAAAATGAATCACTTCACACTTATCTTGGTTGAACTCCATCTGCCACTTCTCAGCCCAATTTTGCATCCTATCAATGTCCCTCTGTAACCTCTGACAGCCCTCCACTCTATACACAACACCTCCAACCTTAGTGCCATCAGCAAACTTACTAACCCATCCCTCCACTTCCTCATCCAGGTAACTTATAAAAATCATGATGAGTAAGGGTCCCAGAACAGATCCCTGAGGCACTGCACTGGTGACTGACCTCCATGCAGAATATGACCCATCTACAAGCACTCTTTGCCTTCTGTGGGTAAGCCAGTTCTGGAATCACAGAGCAATGTCCCCTTGGATCCTATTCCTCCTTACTTTCTCAATAAATCTTGCATAGGGTACCTTATCAAATCACTTTCTGAAATCCATATACACTACATCCTTCATCAATGTGTTCAGTCACATCCTCAAAAAATTCAGTTAGGCTCGTAAGGCACAACCTGCCCTTGACTAAGCCATGCTGACTATTGCTAATCATATTATACCTCTCTAAATGCTCATAAATCCTACCTCTCAGGATCTTCTGCATCAACTTACCAACCACTGAGGTAAGACTCACTGGTCTATAATTTCCAGGGCTATCTGTACTCCCTTTCTTGAATAATGGAACAACATCTGCAACCCTCCAATCCTCCTGAACCTCTCCCGTCCCCATTGATGATCCAAAGACCATCACCAGAGGCTCAGCAATCTCCTCCCTCACCTCTCACAGTAGCCTGGGGTACATCTCATCCAGTCCCGGCGACTTATCCAACTTGATGCTTTCCAAAAGCTCCAGCACATCCTCTTTCTTACTATCTACATGCTCAAGCTTTTCAGTCTTTCTTTCTTAGTCTTTTCATTGAATTTTTCTAGACAAATACATAGTGGTCATAATAGTACAAAGGGAGTGGGATTACATTGTTGGTAATTAACACATGTGAGCAGAAACTATAGGTAACACCAATATAATTGATCTCCCAAACTCTTAATATAGACAAAATACAAGGAAATAAAAAAATGGAAAAAAAACCCAAACTGAAAAATCAAAAACTAAGTAAACTAAACTAAACTAAGCTGGGCTATTCAATTATATCAAATAAAATCATTAATGCAATCAACTCCGCTCCTCTACTCAAATTAATAAATAATATAAAGGAATCGGAAAAAGTCAAATTACATTCTATGAAAGTATTAGATAAATGGCCTCCAAGTTTCTTCAAATTTAACCGAGAGATCAAAGATACCACTTCTAATGTTTTCTAAGTTTAAACAGGATATGGTTTATGAAAACCATTGAGAAGTAGTTGGAGGATTCATCTCTTTCCAATTCAATAAAGTAGATCTTCTAGCCATTAAAGTAGCAAATGCAATCATCCGCCAAGCGGAGGAGGGCAGATCAATCATTGGTAAACCAAAAATTGCAGTGATTGGGTGAGGTCGTAAATCAATGTGCAAAACTGTAGAGAATGTATCAAAAATATCTTTCCAATATTTTTCCAAAAGGGGACAAGACCAAAACATATGAGTCAAAGAAGCTAGCTCAGAATGACATCTATCGCAGATCGGATTTATATGAGAGTAAAAACAAGCTAATTTATCTTTAGACATATGAGCCCTATGCACCACTTTAAATTGAATCAATGTATGTTTAGCACAAATAGAAGAAAAGTTAACTAATTGAAAAATTTTCTCCCATTTCTCTATAGGTAAAGAAAGTTGAAGTTCCCTCTCCCATTCATTTTTAATTTTATTGAATACATCTGACTGTATTTTCATAATCATATATTAAATGATTGCTATTAAACCTTTTTGATAAGGGTTTAAGCCTAAAAAAATTTCCATAATATTGGTTGGATATGAAATCGGAAAAGTAGGTAACATTGTACTCAAAAGATCTCTGATCTGTAAATATCTAAAAAAAAATGGAATCTGGGCAAATTATATTTGTTAGACAACTGTTCAAAAGATATGAAACAGTTATCCAAAAATAAATCATGAAAACATATTATACCCTTCATATTCCATACCAGAAAGGCTTGATCCATGACAAAGGGTTGAAAGAAAAAATTGGATATAAGAGGACTTGATAAAATAAATTTATTCAAGCCAAAAAATTTACAAAACTGAAACCATATTCATAATGTATGCTTAATTATTGGAATAACCATTTGTTTATTCAATTTAGAAAGAACAAAGTGAAGCGAAGTCCCTAAGATGGAAACCAATGAAAATCCTTGTGCAGAATTACATTCAAGGTTAACCCATTGTGGACTGACATTAATATCCATATCTTGTGTTCAAAATACTAAATATCCAATATTAATTCCCCAATAATAAAATCTTAAATTCAGCAGTGCCAGGCCACCATTCTTTTTGGATTTCTACAAGTACTTTTTACTTAACCTAAGATTTTTATTCTGCCATATATAAGATGAAATTTTAGAGTCAATAGTATCAATAAAGGATTTAGGAATAAAGATTGGTACTGCTTGGAAAAGATATAAAACTTTAGGTAAAATAATCATCTTAATAGCATTAATTCCACCAATCAGTGATATAGACAGTGAGGACCATTTAGTAAGCGATTGTTTGACCTAGGTTATTAAAGGTAACAAACTGACGTTAAACAAACTGACGTTAATCCTTATGTTTTTTAGTTATTTTAACACCTAGATAAGTAAAGTGATCCGTAACCAATCTAAATGGTAAACATCTGTAAATTGGAACTTGCATATTTAAAGGGAAAAGTTCACTCTTATTAAGATTCAGTTTGTAACCAGAAAAGTTACTAAACTTAGCAAGCGGGGATATAACAGCAGGAATGGATTTCTCAGGATTCAAAATATATAGTAACAAATCATCTGCATATAATGATAACTTATGTATCACATTCCCATGGTAAATGCTAAGTTTGGTAGGTGAGTTATGAATAGCAATAGTAAAGGTTCCAGGGCAATATCAAATAACAATGGGCTAAGAGGACAGCCTTGCCTAGTGCCATGAAACAACTGAAAAAAAAGGAGATCTTATATTATTGGTAAGTACCAAAGCCATAGAGGTATAATATATCAATTTATGATATAAATTGTGGGCTAAAATTGAATTTCTCAAGCATACTAAATAAGTATGGCCATTCAACTCTATCAAACGATTTCTCGGCATCCAATGAGGTGACACATTCTGGAGTTCTAGATCAGGGAGCATAAACAATATTCATTAATCTCCTAATATTAAAGGACAACTATCAGCTTTTTAATAAATCTGGTCTGATCAACCAAAATAATTTGAGGCATAAATTCTACAATCTAATTGCCAATATTTTAGAAAAGATCTTAGAATCCACATTCAATAAGGATATAGGCCTATATGATGCACATTCAGTGGGATCTTTATCTTTTATAAGAATTAAGGAAATAGAGGCACCATAAAGAGATTGTGGTAATTTACCTATAAATAATGCATCCTTAAAGATTCTACATAACCAGGGAGAAAGTATAGCAGAGAAGGATTTAAAAAATTCTACTGTACAGCCATCTGGACCAGGTGCTTTACCTGAATTCATTGAAGAAATAGCATCTTTTATTCCTTGTTCCGTAATAGGAGCACCTAATATTAAATGTTCATTAGGTGATAATTTCGGAACATTCAATTTCTTTAAGAATTTGTGCATTATAGCGGGGTCATCAGGAAATTCTGATTGATATAAGGAGGTGTAAAATTCTTGAAAAGATTTGTTTATCTCATCATGATCAACCGTCATAGTTCCATCTTGTTTACGAATTTTAATAATCTGACGTTTAGCGAAGCAGATTTCAATTGACCAGCCAATAGTTTACCATATTTATCACCATGTATACAAAATTGACTCCTAGACTTAATTAATTGATTTTCAATCAAGGATGTTAAAAGTAAACTATGCTCCATTTGAAGTTTGACCCTCTTTTTATAAAGCTCCTGACTAGGAGCAATAGAATATTTCTTGTCGATTGCTTTAATCTTATCAACCAACATACAAATCTCTTTATTAATACTTTTTTTTAGTCCAGCAGAATATGAGATAATCTGCCTACAGATGTATGCTTTAAAGGTATCCCATAGAACCCTGCTGGAAATTTCTTCCATAGAGTTTGTTGAAAAGAAGAAATCAATCTGTTCCTTAATGAAATTCACAAAGTCTGAGTCCTGTAGTAATACAGAATTGAATCACCATTGTCCAAAACTAGAATGTGTATCCATTAATTTAATAGAGAGTTTCAGGGGCACATGGTCAGAGATGGCAATGGAATCGTAATTGCAGTCAGTGACAGAGGGAATTAAATGAGAGTCAATAAAAAAGTAGTCAATTCTAGAATAACTGTGGTATACATGGGAAAAGAATGAAAACTCTTTATCCTTTGGATGTAAAAGCTTCCAAATTTCTGAAATTCCAAAATCAAGCAAAAAGGAATTAATAAAGGTAGCTGATTTATTCGGAAGTGCCTGATTAGACTTAGAGCTATCCATTGAAGGATTTAAACAGCAATTAAAATCTCCACCCATTATCAATCTATAGTCATTTTAATTAGGAAGGGATGTGAATAAGTGTTTAAAAAATTCAGGATAGTCAATATTTGGAGCATAAACATTAACCATAACCACTTTTTTGTTATAAAGTAGGCCAGTAATTAACAAAAATCTACCATTCATATCCAAAATTATATCGTAGTGAACAAATGAAATTGAAGAATCTATAAAAATAGAAACTCCTTTCACTTTAGCCTGAGAATTCGAATGGTATTGTTGATCTTCCCAAAACCTAAAAAAAATGCTGATTATCCTCTTTCGTCACATGAGTTTCTTGTGCAAAGATAATATGGGCATTCATTCTATAGAATACTTTGAATTTTTTTCCCATTTAATCAGATGGTTTAAATTATTTGTATTCCACGAAACAAAATTAATAATCTCATCCATTATAGTAAAACCAGCAATATGGTACATAAAGGGTTAACCTGAATACAAACTCATGAACCTGGAAGAGGAAGAAAGGTTCAAGGAGGAGCCGAAAGTTGTGACATATTGGACATTCCAGTAGCTTCAAAATACCCCAGGTAAAAAAATATAATCTAAAAAAAGAAATAACCCCTCCCCTCACCCACAAAGATCCGGAAATAAGCCAGAGATTGGCCAAGAGATGTTAAAGGTAAATCTACCCCCATCACTCGTGATGGCTGCCCAAAAGATAAACGTTTTTAAAGAAAAGCTACCCATAATCCAAAAAATATATGAAGAAAATTATCAAAAAAGAGAACAAGAAAAATAAACTACCAAGATTTTTTTTTTAAAGTTTATATCATAAAACAAAGTACTAAAATACTAGTATTTCAGGAAAAGGGGAAAACAAACGCCAATTCAGGTTGTTGGTTATTTTCATGCATAAACAATTGAAAATGACGCAGCAAGAAAATAAGGTCTTATGGGAAGAAGAAAGCAGGGCGACATCTTAAAGTGTAAAAAAAGAGAGCGAGTGCATCTCCGTTCGAAAAAAAGAAATCAAACACCAAAACATCTACTAAATAGTTTCAAAAAATAAAAAAAGCAGAATCCCAAAAGGGAACAGAAAAGTTAATCTAGAAATACTAAAAATATCTACAATACAAACCAAAAAGAGAACCCTCGCATACTAACTGAACAGATCAATAAACTGGTAAATAGCTTAAAAAATTAAGTAAAAGCCAAAAAAAAAAGTGGAACCTTAATTAGGCCGTAGCAGAGGAAGTTTATTGGTTGAAAAATTTTTGAGCTTCATTTCATGACTTAAAGAGACAATGGGAATTATCAGAGAGGACAATTCTCAATCGAGCTGGGAACAGGAGGAATGGTCTGAGACCCGTTCAGAAGAATTCCAACATCAGAGGCTTAAACGCCATTCGTTCCTTCAGAACCTCAGGGCTGAAATCTTCAATGAAGCAAAATTTGAAACCTTTAAATTCGAACATATCTTTCCGCTGAGCAGAGCGCATCAAACATTCCTTGATATGAACATAATGGGGACAAACAATAACTGGTCATGGTTTAGAAGATTTTGGATGTGATGTGTGATGAACATGGTCGATTAATGGAGGGGTGTCCAGAAATTCTGTGCCAAACACATTGAATAAAAATTGAGGAAAGAACTTGATAGAATCACCCTCCTGAACATCTTCAGGGAGACCGATTATCTGTAGATTCTGTCTTTGAGATCGATTTTCAAGGTCAGTAACTTTCAATTTATAACGATCCAGCTGTTGAGACATCGAAGTTAAATTTTGTTCCACTGTTGTAAACCTCCAATCTCTCTGCCAAGCTCCTTCATCAAGTTCTGAAATCATTGCTTGCTGTAGTTCAAATTCATGTTTGAGTGATCTAAAATTATCCTCAACCATCTTTAAAACTCCTTCGAGCATGGCAAATTTTTGAGTAAGTTTTTCATCTAGAAGTTTCCACATCGTTTCAGAAGTAAAAGGAGGCTGCATAGATTGTTTCGGATCACCAACTTTTTTTCCATTAGGATCCGAATCTTTCCCGTTTTTTGCTTCTCATGATCTGGTATTCATTTCCAGTGACTTAAAGTTAAAATACAAAAATATGTCTATAACATAAGCCTTTTAGTGTAGGTATAAAACAAAGTAAATAAGGGTGGCTACAGGTAATAGAAGTAAAGGGAATGGAGCGAAGCCAAATTGAACCTCACACCATGAACGCCACCAGGAGATCAAGCTTTTCAGTCTGCTGCAAGTCATCACTACAATCACCAAGATCCTTTTCCATAATTCCCCTTACTCTAATTAAACACTTTTCCAACTTGTCTGTACCTATCTCTCTCCAATGCTATTGTAAAGGAGATAGGATTATGATCACTATCTCCAAAATTCTCTCTCACTGAGAGATCTGACACCTAATCAGGTTCATTTTCCAATACCAGATCAAGTACAGCCTCTCCTCTTGTAGGCTTATCTAGATATTGTGTCAAGAAACCTTCCTATTTACGTATGGAGGTGGACGATAATCAATTTAGGGAATGGGACAAATGGATTTCCTGCTTTATCTAGCAAGGAAAGAAACCTAGAATCCGATTTAACACCTTACAGTTAGGAAAGGAAGGAGGAGGTATGGCACTTCCTTGCTTGAGAAATTATTTTTATGCTTCACAGATAACCCCTCTGTTATATTGGTGTAATGGGGAATACGAGGCTAGATGGAAGGAAATAGAATTTGGGTTGATTGACAGTTTTCTTCTACAGGCCTCAATTGCAGACAAAGGATTGATGGCCCAATTGGAAAAGATTAAAAGCAGCTGGATAAATCTCACATTAAAAGTATGACAGAAGGTGACTAATTTATGGTGGAATTTACAACATGTTAAAACTTTTTAGATGGTGCACTTATGATACCGAATTCTTTCCCAGCAGAGGAGATAAAAGATTTGAACTATTGATAAAGAAAGGTTTTACAACCTACCTCTCATTCACACATAAAAGTGCATTACAAAGTTTTCAAACCCTGCAGGACAAACATGGCCTAGAACACAATGACTTTTTTAGGTACCTTCAAATACGACACAACTTTAACCAGAATTGTAGATGTACAGACTTATCAACAGCAGAATTAGAAATTTTCAAGATTTTGAATTCAGCTTACAACTCAATACCAAGCAAATCAATTTCTTGATTATATAATGCCCTCTCTCATGCCAAAAATGATAACACATTGTATGTTAAAGAGAAGTGGAAGAAAGAAGTGAGGTTGGTACTTTCAGAGGAGGTTTGGAGGAAAATATGCAGCTTTCAGTGGTCTTCAACTGACTCTTTGGTTTGGAGAGAACATCGCTGGAAAAGTATTACAAGATACTTCAAGACCAGAAAACCAAGGAAAATATAAAGACACAAATGCGGCGTGTTGGAGAAGATGTGGCTCCATGGAGGCAAATCATTTCCATATTTTTTGGGATTGCCCTAAATTAAGTTTATATTGGAAAGGTATTCACAGAACATTAGTTAAGGTATTTAAGATATGGATACCTCTGGACTTTGTGATTCTATTTAGGGCATGTATTGTTTTTGTAATATTATGTGGCTGGCAACAATGAATATCGAATTGAGTCAGGTTTTATAAACAAACATAAATATTTATTAAACTCTGCTCAACAAAAGTGAAAAGTAAACAAACAACTAACTTAACTGGAAGTTAACTGCTATATGGCAATTTAACAAACAGCCAAACTCTGGAATAGTTCTTAAAGTGGTAAATTCGAACACAGTCTTAAGTGATTTATACAGTCAGTAAGGAGAGACTTTACTTCAACAACAATTTCTCCGAAGAAAATGACGAATCTTCTGATCACAGTCGAGAGACGCCTTGTCCAAAGGATTCACGACGAAGGAAATAAAATGGCTTAAAGGAACTGACCTATTTCTGCTGGAAAGTGAACTCTGCACAAACCTTCCTGCTCTTGCAGGAGTTATCTCAGATGCAGATCACTTTTCCTGAACGAAGATTCAGTAAGGTCGATCCTTCATAAAACCACTGAACCAACTTTACTCAACTTTACTCAATCTCAACTTTACTCAACTTTATAAAGTTATAAAACCAACTTTACTCAATCCTTCAGGTTCCCATACTTTAGTGAAGTCCTTACTCTGCAACTCGACTGTAAAGATAAATCAAAGATGCAACAAAGCAGAACCAGCAGCGACTGGCGAAGCTGCCAGCACAATGGTTTTTGCTCCTTACAAGAGAAAGTAGAAACTCCACTTTAAAAATGAAACTGCGTCATGAGACGAATACACAACAAAACTAACTAACGAACTACCCCGAACTAACTGCGTCACAGCAGGTGTTTCCCCTTATATATCTGTTGGAACACAACATCATGTGACCACACACTGACAGGAAAATTACATCACCCCATCATCACAAGACAATTACATCATGCTTACAAGATACTCAATTACATCATGGTCTTAAGACAGTCAAGATACCCACAGGGTATATAACACCTCCCTCCAAAAAAGGGAACATTTTGGTCTGTTATGAACAAAATTTTAACAACTATTTACAAAAAAAACAAATGTATAAGATCTACAACATACACAATATACATAAAATTATCATACAGCACCTTACAAACTAATATACAGTAGAAGTGCTACAAATGTTAAAACACCACTCCGTAAAAAAAATTACATTGTACATTCAACATCTAGATAGACAGTCAGCAATCACATTATCTTTGCCTTTAATATGAGTTATCAAAACATTATACTCCTGTAACATCAAACTCCAATTTAGTAACCTTCTATTTTTGATTTTCATCTTACTCAAAAACACTAAAAGATTATGATCAGTGTAAACTATGAGTGGTTTCTGGGTTGTACCAACACACACTTCAAAATGTTGTGAAGCCAAAACAAGGGATATTAACTTTTTTTCTATAGTTGAATAGTTTAGTTGATGCTCATTAAATTTCTTAGAAAAGTAAGCTACTGGATGATCAACCTCATCACCCTCATTCCTTTGAAGTAATACTGCTTCTGCAGCCTCATCACTAGCATCTACAGCTAATGAAAATGGTTTTTCAAAGTCAGGTGGCCTGAGCACTGGTTGATGACATAGCATAGTTTTCAATTTCTCAAATGCCTCCTGACAAAGCACTGTCCACACAAACTTTTCATCTTTCTTCAAGACGTTGGTTAATGGAAGGGCAATGTCAGCAAAATTCTTACAATTTTTTTGGTAATATCCTACCATTCCCAAGAATCTTCTGAGAGTCTTTTTTACCAGTTGAAGTGGGTACCTCTAAAATTGCCTGAACTTTTGCCTGAACAGGAGCTAATTTACCTTGACCCACAACATAGCCAAGGTAGGTTACAGTGGCATGACCAAATTCATTTTTAGCTAAGTTAATAGTTAAGTTAGCTTTTGAAAGCCTTTCAAATAGTTTCTCCACCACAGTAATATGTGCTTCCCAAAAATCATTTCCTGTATCTAAATCATCTATATAGGCATCTGTATCTTTTAACCCATGAATCACAGAATTAATAATCCACTGGAAAGTACCTGGGGCATTCTTCATCCCATAAGGAAGAACATTATATTCATATAACCAAGATGGGGTTACAAATGCAGAAATCTCTCTACCTCTATCCATCAATGGAACACACCAATACCCTTTTAACAAATCAATCTTTGTAAGGAATTTTGCTTGTCCGACTTTGTCCACACAATCATCCACTCTAGGGATTGGATACACATCTGTTTTTGTTACAACATTCACCTTCCTGTAATCAGTACAAAACTGACTACTACCGTCTGACTTAAGCACCATAACACAAGGTGAACTACAATTCAAATTAGAAGGTCTAATAATATTATTTTCTAACATATATTTAATTTCTTGCTCAGCAAGTTCACATTTTTCCATGTTCATCCGATATGGATGTTGCTTTATGGGTTTGGCATCTCTATCATCTTCATCATGTGAAGCTACTGTGGTTCTTTTAGGAATGTCTGGAAATAAATCCCTATATTTCAAAAGTAACTACTTCATCTGCTGCCTCTGCTCTGGCTGTAAATGAGCTAATTTCTCATCAATATTTTCCAGAATTGTTGAGTTTGGTAATCTGGCAGAAATAATATTGGGTTTAAAATGAGTTTCAGATGAATCATCCATTAAGTTCCCAATGGGATCAGTCTCATTATTATTAACCGCAACAGTCATAGTAACAGACTGTTTCTCATAATATGATTTTATAATATTTATATGACAAAGCTGTGTTGACTTCCTTTGATCTGGAGTTTTTATCACATAATCCACATCATTAACTTCAGATATAATTTCATAAGGTCCATGAAATTTAGTTTGTAAAGGGTTCGTTTGCACCGGGAAAAGAACAAACACCTTATCTCGAGGCTTAAATGACCTCATTCTAGCTGCCTTAGCATACTAGGTTTTCATTTTCTCCTGAGCCGATTTTAAATTTTCCCTGGCTAAGCTACAAGCTTGATGCAATCTATCTTTAAATTTCAAAACATAATCCAGCAAATTAGTATGTACCCCTTTATTAATCCATTGTTCTTTTAGTAAGGCCAAAGGTCCTATAATTCTAGGCCCAAACACGTTCAAAAGGACTAAAACCTAAGGAATCCTGCACTGACACCTGTACTGCAAATAAAAATAAATATATGCCCTCATCCCAATCCTTTTTATTTTCCACACAATATGTCCTAATCATGGTTTTGAGGGTAGAATGGAACCTCATCAAGGCTCCTTGCGGTTCTGGATGGTATGCAGATGAGGTAATCTGTTTAGCTCCCAGTTTATAAACTATCTACTGGAACAATCCAGACATAAAATTATTACCTTGATCAGACTGTATTTCCTTCGGCAACCCAAAATACAAACGTTTGTAAGTAAAGAATTTTATAAGAGCCTTTGTTACAGTTTTAGCCATTATATTTCTGAGTGGTGTTGACTCTGGAAACCTAGACGCTGTGCACATGATGGTCAGCAAATATTGATGGCCAGTTTTTGTTGTTGGCAATGGACCTACACAATCTACAATAATTTTGGAAAATGGTTCACCAAATACAGGAATAGGTTGCAGTGGGGCCACTGGAGTAACTTGACTAGGTTTGCCCACAATCTGACAAGTATGACAAGTTCAGCAAAATGGCGCCATATCTTTTCTCAGACCAGGCCAGTAAAAATGTTCAAAAACCTTGTTCACAGTTTTCATCACACCTTGATATCCACCCAAGGGCATGCTATGAGCTAAAGTTAAAATCTCATTCCGATAAACTTTAGGAACTACTACCTGGTGAACAACTTCCCATTCCTCACTTGCAGGAATTGTAGGTGATCTCCACTTCCTCATTAACACTCCCCTCTTAAAATAATATCCTATTGGCACCTTCTCAATTTCACTATCTGTAAGAGCTTGTTCTTTTAATTTGATAATCTCAGGGTCTCTACTCTGCTCTGCTATCATCTCCTTCTGAGATAGAGACAAATCTTCATGGTCAGACTTACTACAAGAGTTTTGATCAAACAATGAAGGTAAGAAAGTTTCTGACATATCCTCAAAATTTGAATCCCGAGTTGAACTGTTATGGGTAGCAGACCCATCCTGCTTCGACCCATCCTCATCATCCATTTTTTTAGCCATAGCTCAGGTTACAACACAAGAGGAATCCATGTTAGAACCTATCTTTGGTTCATCAGGGCTGGGCTTAATAGTCAAATGCACTTCAGGAAAAATTTGTACATCTGCTAAGTCATTGCCTAACAGCATTCCATGGTAAACTGGGTTGTAGTCCTACTTTAACAGGTTCTGTAATTAACCCTGATCTTAAATTTACTCTATGCAAATGTACAGGCATAAGGGCATACCCAACACCTCATATATAGTTTACCTCACCAGTGTCAGACTCATCACTAAACTTTAGAACACTGTCTAACATAAGTGACTGAGAAGCTCCAGTATCCCTAAGGATTTTTATTGGCACCGGAGTGGATTCTTCTTACAAGGATACAAATCCTTCAGTTATAAAATGATCATATCCCCTCTTAACTTGGTCAGACTCTGACAAATCTTCATTTATATTTCTCGAACTCTGTGGATTTACAAGTTGTTCAAAATGTTGCACACAGGCATCTGGGACTGCCTCCTTCTCTTTCTTCTTCAGTAGGAAACAGTTAGCTATTACGTGACCAGGTTTCTTACAATAATTACAAATATGACCAAACTGTCTTTCCTTCACATGTTTCCCTTCATCCTTACCTTTCTCACTAACTTCTGATTTAATTTCTGGTTTACTTTGACTCTCTCTGCTATTTTTTCTTTTAAAAGTTCTACCCTGAGTAAATTTACTCTTATGGATTAAAGCTTACTCATCTACTAATTTAGCAGATTCCTGCAATGTAGCAGTGTCCCTCTCATTTAAGTATGTTCTTAATTCAACAGGGATGCACTTTTTAAATTCCTCCATTAAACTCAACTCTTTTAAGTTATCATTTTTCCCATTCACATTTTTAGAGGAAACCCATCTCTCAAAACACACAGATTTATCGTAAACAAATTCCACGTAAGCTTTGTCCATGGATTTCTTCAAATTTCTGAATCTTTCTCTATAAGCTTCTGGAACTAATTCATACCCTTTCAGTATATGCTGCTTCACAATATCATAATCAAGTGTTTGCTCAGCAGTTAAAGCTGTATAAACTTGTTGTGCTTTACCTTAAATTACACTTTGTAATAACACTGGCCATTTATCTTTCGGCCACTCTGAAATCAGAGCAACAGTTTCAAAATGCTGAAAATATTTATCTATTTCTGCCTTATTGAATGGAGGAGCCAATATAACCTCCAAACTAGCAACAAACTGTTTCCTAGAACCAGACACCTTATCCTTGGACCTCAATTTCTCCATCGCTAGCTCAAGCTCCCTCTTTCTATCTGTTTCTCTAGCTTCAAATTCTCTCTTTTTATTTTCATCTTCTAACCGACATCGTTCCAAGTCCACTTTACATTGCTCTAACTTCATTTGTTCGATTTGTAACTGCATCTCTATGTTACTAATTGGAAATATCTAACAATTCTTCACCAAAATCATCCAACTCTACAGAGTGTAACGCGATTTTTCTCTGAATTACTGGCTTTGTTGTAACCTTTGAAATTCCTTTTAGGTCTAACCTTCTGGCAATCTCGGATACATCACCCATTTTTGCCTTTGCTAATACCTCTGGATCTGGCGATGCCAGAAAGTTATCAATATTCATTGCTGCCAAATACCACCAACAGACCAATCAAACAAAAAAATCGGGTATTTCCCATTTCCAAATCAAATTGATAATTAAACAAGTACTTAAACTCAAAATTGGAACATATCGCAGATGAGCCCCCAATTTATGTTATGTGGCCGGCAACAATGAATATCGAATTGAGTCAGGTTTTATAAACAAACATAAACATTTATTAAACTCTGCTCAACAAAAGTGAAAAGTAAACAAATGACTAACTTAACCGGGAGTTAACTGCTATACGGCAATTTAACAAACAGCCAAACTCTGAAATTGTTCTTAAAGTTGTAAATTAAACACAGACTTATGTGATTTATACAGTCAGTAAGGAAAAACTTCACTGCAACAACAATTTCTCTGAAGAAAATGACGAATCTGCTGATCACAGTCGAGAGATGCCTTGTCCAAAGGATTCACGATGAAGGAAATAAATTGGCTTAAAGGAGCTGACCTATTTCTGCTGGAAAGTGAACTCTGCACAAACCTTCCTGATCTTGCAGGAATTATCTCAGATGCAGATCACTTTTCCTGAACGAAGATTCAGTAAGGTCGATCCTTCATAAAACCACTGAATGACACCAACTTTACTCAATCCTTCGGGTTCCCGTACTTCGGTAAAGTCTTCACTTTCCAACTCGACTGTAAAGATAAATCAAAGATGCAACAAACCAGAACCAGCAGTGATTGGTGAAACTGCCAGCACAACGGTTTTTGCTCCTTACAATAGAAAGTAGAAACTTCACTTTAAAAATGAAACTGCATCATGAGACGAATATGCAGCAAAACTAACTAACGAACTACCCTGAACTAACTGCGTCACGGCAGGAATTTCCCCTTATATACCTGTTGGAACATAACATCATGTGACCACACACCGGCGGGAAAATTACAAATTGTGACCTCACACTGGCGGGGAAATTACATCACCCCATCATCACAAGACAATTACATCATGCTCACAAGATACTCAATAACATCATGGTCATAAGACAGTCACAAGATACTCACAGGGTATCTAACAGGAACAGAAGAAAGATATAAAGTTGCTGCAGGCCCTTTTAGTGGCAAGTAAGAAATCAATCACCGGAAAGTGGTTAAATCCAGTATCACCTACTTTAGAAGACTGGTATGAAACTATTTTGGAAATACAAACGGTTTGTATTTAAAATGGAAAAGATGACTTACTCCCTGAGAATTCAAGAAAAAAAATTATCAAATTTGGAATAAATGTATTGAATTTATAACCCCAATGCGAGCAGACTTTAGATAATCCTCCTAATGGTTCACATTGCTTTCCTCATCAACATAGAAATAGTGTTAATGTAAGCTCCCTTGGTTTGAATGTTCACTGTTTTATTTCTGGAAAATGTTGAATCAACAGAAGTAAAGAAAAAGATTTGGGGAAAAAAGATACATTGAAGTAAATAAGTAGACAGGAATTGGATAAGTATGTTTATGGGTAGGAGCAAACATGAATGTGTTAAGGTACAAACACTTACAATAGAAGTTACATAAGGTTACACACATTATTTTGGACAAGAAAGAAATGGACAAGAAGAGATACATGGAAATTATTATTCAACCACTCTAATTACTATTTTTAACAACGATTATTATTATTTAGTTTAATAGTGTGGAATTACAATTGCACATAAATATCTATTTAAGTGTCTAATTATTTTTCTTTTAATATCATCTCAGTGTGTACTTGTGAATGTATAAATATATATAGATTTATACATGTATAAAAAATGGAAAAGGCTTTATATATAAAAAAAAGTTTGTGTAATACTTGTGAATACCTTATCCAAATAAAAATAAAATTTAAAAAAAGAAACCTTCCTGAAAACACATAACAAACTCCACCCCATCTAAACCCCTTGCTCTAGGGAGATGCCAATCGATAATTGGGAAATTAAAATCTCCTGTCAAGGCAATGCTGTTATAACAGATCCTGTTTCCAGGATCTGTTTCCCTATCTGCTCCTTGATATCCCTGTTACTATTAGGCGGCCTATAAAAAACACCCAGTAAAGTTATTGACTCCTTCCTGTTCCTAATCTCCACCCACAGAGACTCCGTAGACAATCCCTCCATGGTGTCCACCTTTTCTGCAGCCGTGACACGATCTCTGATCAACAGTGCCATGCCCCACCTCTTTTGCCTCCCTCCCTGTCCTTTCTGAAATGTCTAAAACCCGGCACTTGTAGTAACCATTCCTGTTCCTGAGCCATCCAAGTCTCTGTAATGGCCACCACATCATAACTCCAAGTACTGATCCATGCTCTAAGCTCATCCGCATTGTTCACAACACTCCTTGCACTGAAATAGACACAGATCAAACCTTCAGTCTGAGCACGTCCCTTCTCTATCACCTGCCTATCCTCCCTCTCGCACTGTCTACAAGCTTCCTCTATTTGTGAGACAACTGCCTCTTCCCCAATCTCTTCAGTTCGGTTCCCACCCCCCAACAGTTCTAGTTTAAACTCTCTCCAGTAGTCTTAGCAAACCTCCCTGCCAGGATATCGGACCCCCTGGGATTCAAGTGCAACCTGTCCTGTTTGTACAGGTCACACCTGCCCCAAAAGAGGTACCAATGATCCAGAAATCTGAATCCCTGCCCCCTGTTCCATTCCCTCAGCCATGCATTTATCCTCTACCTCATCCTATTCTTATTCTCACTGTCGCAAGGCAGAGGCAGTAATCCCAAGAATACTACCTTTGCCATCCTGCTTCTCAACTTCCTTCCTAACTCCCTGTAGTCTTTTTTCAGGACCTCTTCCCTTTTCCTACCTATGTCATTGGTACCAATATGTACCACGACCTCTGGTTGTTCTCCCTCCCACTGTAGGATATCTTGGACATGATCTGAAACATCCCAGACCCTGGCACCTGGGAGGCAAACTACCACCCGAGTTTCTTTCCTGCGTCCACAGAATTGCCTGTCCGCCCCCTCTAACTATAGAGTCCCCTAACACTACTGCCTTCCTCTTCCTTTCCCTACCCTTCTGAGCCACAGGGCCAGACTCTGTGCTAGAGGCACGGCCACTGTCGCTTCCCCCGGGTAGGCTGTTCCCCCTCCCCAACAGTATTCAAACAGGAGTACTTATTGTCAAGGGGTACAGCCACAGGGGTACTCTCTAGTACCTGACTCTTCCCCTTCCCCCTCCTGACTGTGACCCACTTGTCTGTCTCCCATGGCCCCAGTGTGACCACCTGCCTATAACTCCTATCACCTCCTCACTCTCCCTGACCAGGCGAAGGTCATCGAGCTATATCTCCAATTTCCTAACTCGGTCCCTTAGGAGCTGCAGCTTGACACACCTGGGGCAGATATGGTCATCTGGGAGGCTGGGAGATTCCAGAACTTCCCACATCTGAGACTGAGCACAGAAAACTGGCCTCACACACATACTACTTCCTTTCCGCAAATAATACAGGTAAACCTACCTCATCTTGTCCCTTTACCGCCTAAGCCCATTGAGCCAAAGCCCTATCACTCTGCTGCCTCTTACTCACTGCCAGCTAGATATGACGGTCTTCTTTTTAAACCTTTAGTGCTCTACTGAGTGACGTCATGCACCTGCACAGTCATGCCTCTCTTTTACCCCGAGTAGTAAAACTGCCAGAAATCAGCTGTTCACTCGCAGCCTTCTTGCTCCGAATTAAAAGTATTCTAAAAGTCCAAGCACACCACATGTACATATATACCAAGAAGAGATATTTGCAGTCATAATAAATCATAAAATGCTAGAGGGACTCAGCAGGTCTAGTAGCATCTATGGAAAGAAAGAAACAGTCGATGTTTCAGGCCAAGACACCTCATCAGCAGTGGGAATACAATGATGGCATAGGAATCTAGAAAGTAGGAATGGGGGGGGGGGGGAATGTCTCTATGTTGGAGCCAGAAACTCATCATGGAATATTTTGAAATAGGTTGAAGGCAGGACCAGGCATGGGATGAATGCAGAGTTTTTGTCGAAAATACGAAGTCTCTAACTGTTGGATTTGTGTCTTCTCCAGAGTTGGGTAACAGACAAGACAAATAAAAAGTATCAAATTCTTTCTTTACTTTTAAATTATACATGGATAATAATGTTGAGCAACACACACAAAATGCTCAAGGAAATCATCAGGTCAAGCAGTATCTTTAGAGAGGAATAAACAGTCAATGTTTCAGGCCAAGACCTTTCATCAGGACAGGAAAGGAAAAGGACAGAAGCCAGAAAAAGAATGTGGGGAAAGCAGAAGAAGTACAAGCTGACAGATGATAGGTGAGACCAAGTGGGGGTGAGGTGTGGGGAATGAAGTGAGAAGCTGAGAGGTGATGGATAGAAAAGGATAATTGCCCAATAATAGAATCTAAAGTTCGGCAATGCCAACCCTCCATCCTTTTTTGATTCTGTAAATATTTCTTACTTAACCTAGGATTTTTATTCTGCCATATATATGAAGAAATTTTAAAGTCAATAATATCAAAAAAGGATTTAGAGATGAAGATTGGTACCACCTGAAATAGAGACAGAAATTTAGGTAAAATAATCACCATAATAGCATTAATTTGACCAATCAATGATGATAATGAGAACCATTTAGTAAGCAGTTGTTTAACATGATCAATTAAAAGTAAAAAGTTAACTTTAAATAGATCCATATGCTTCTTAGTAATTTTAACACCCAAATAAGTAAAATCATCAGTAACCAGTCAAAATGATGATTGTCTATAGATTGGAACTTGCATATTTAATGGGAAAAGCTCACTCCTATTAAGATTCAATTTATAACCATAAAAACTACTAAACTGAGCAAGTAGTGATATTACTGCAGGGATAGATTTCTCTGGGTTAGAGATATATAGTAACAGGTCATCTGCATATAGTGATACCTTATGCATCTCATTCCCATGAATAATGACAAATATATTGGGTGAATCACGAAGAGAGATGGCCAAAGGCTCCAAGGCAATATCAAATACTAAAGGGCTTAAAGGACAGCCCTGTCTAGTACCTTGAAAAAGCCTGAAAAAGGGGATCTCTGATTATTTGTAAGTACAGAAGCCAAAGGTGTATGATACACCAATTTAATCCAAGATATGAATTTTGGACTATAATTAAATTTCTCAAATGTGTTAAATAAATATTCCCATTCAACTCTATCAAACGCCTTCTCGGCGTCAAGTGAAATAACACATTCTGGAGTTTTAGATAAAGAAGTATATATAATGTTCATTAACCTCCTAACATTAAAATACGAATAACAATTTTTAATAAATCCTGTCTGGTCATCAGAGACAATTTGTGGCAATACATTTTCCAATCTAATTGCCAATATTTTGGAAAAGATCGTGGAGTCCACATTCAACAAGGGTATAGGTCTATATGATGCACATTCAATGGGGTCTTTATCTTTTTTAGGAATTAAAGAAATAGATGCTTCATAAAAGGATTGTGGTAATTTACCTACAAATAAGGCATCCTTTAAGATTCTACATAATCAAGGAGAAAGTTGATTTGAAAAAGATTTTAAAAATTCTACTGTATACCTATCCAGACCAGGTGCTTTACCAGAATTCATCGAAGAAATTGCTTTCATTATTTCTTCTTCCTTAATGGATGCATCTAATGCTAAACATTCATTAAGTGGTAATACTGGAATATTCAATTTCCTTCATGCATTATGGTAGAATCATCAGGAAATTCTGATTGGTATAAAGAGGTATAGAATTCTTGAAAAGATTTATTAATTTCATCCTGGTCAACTGACAAAATACCATCCCATTTACAAACTTCAATAATCTGACATTTAGCCAAAGCAACTTTCAGTTGGTTGGCCAGTAATTTACCCAATTTATCACTATATATATAAAATTGACTCTTAGTTTTAAGTAATTAATATTCAATCGGGGATTTTAATAACAAACTGTATTGCATCTGAAGTTCAACTCTCTTTTTATAACGCTCCAGATTAGGAGAAGCAGAATATTTTTTATCAATTTCTTTAATCTTATCAATCAATGTACGTACTTCATTATTAATTTGTTTTTTCAATCCAGCAGAATATGAAATAATTTGCCCACGGATATATACTTTCAAAGTATCCCATAATATCCCACTGGAAATTTCTTCCATAAAGTTAGTTGAAAAGAAAAAGGCAATCTGTTCTTTAATAAAGTTAACAAAGTTTAAGTCCTGAAGCAGAGTAGAATTGAACCACCATTGTCTAGTGCTAAAAGTTACATCAGTTAATTTGATTGATAGTTTCAAGGGTGCATGATCGGAAACGGCAATTGCATCATACTCACAGGCAGTAACAGATGGAACTAATCGAGAGTCAATAAGAAAGTAATCAATTCTAAAGTAATTATGATATACATGAGAAAAGAATGAGAATTCTTTATCATTAGGGTGTAAAAACTTCCAAATTTCTAAAATTCTGGAGTCAACCAAAGAAGGAATTAATAAAAATAGCAGACTTGTTTGGAAGCACCTGATTGGATGCAGACCTGTCTATCAACAGATTCAGGCAACAGTTAAAATCTCCACACATTATCAACATATATTCATTTAAATTAGGAAGAGATGCAAATAGATGCTTAAAGAATTCAGGATAGTTGGCATTTGGTGCATAGACATTAACCATAACAACTTTGTGGTTTTAAAGTAAACCAGTAATTAACAGGAATCCACCATTCGGATCTGAGATTGTTTCATAGTGAACAAATTAAATTGAGGAGTCTATAAAAATAGAGACTTCTTTCACCTTGTCCTGTGAGTTGGAGTGAAATTGTTCGCCTTTCCGAAACCTAAAAAACACTGACTATCCTCCTTCCTCACATGAGTTTCCTGGGCAAAGATAATCTGAGCATTCAATCTATGAAAAACTTTTAAAATCTTCTTCCGTTTAATTGGATGATTCAAAATATTCATATTCTTTGAGACAAAGTTAATAATATTATCCATTTTACTTGAATAAGCCATATGGTATGTAAAGGGTTGACCTTACTGCATAGGAAACTCATGAATCAGAAAGAGGGGAAAGCATTTAAAGGGGAACCGGAAGTTACAACTATTCAGATGTATTTGTAGTTTCAGATCAGCCCAGATGAAAAAAAACTAAATTAAAAATAGCCCCATCCTCACCCATAAAAGCCTGAAAACTGGCCAATAGACAGCCAGAAAACTATCTAGAAATTCCCCAGACATCACCAGTTTAAAAAAAGATCTTTCTCGCATTACCTCGGGACTGTAGTCTTCAACCAGATGAAACTTGATGTCTCTGTGTTCAATAACCCCTTTCTGATGGGCAATTCGAATTAAATGCTCCTTGATATGCACGTAATGGAATTGGAGTATAACAGGTCAAGGCTTCAACTCTTTAGGAGGTTTTGCTCTTAAAGCATGGTGAGTATGATCAAGTATAGGGGGAGTAGAGAAAACTTCAGAGCTGAACACATCTATTAAAAATTGAGAAAAGAATTTAGTAAGGTCACCATTCTCAACGTCTTCATGGAGTCCTATTATTCGCAGGTTCTGTCTACGACTGCGACTTTCCAGGTCAATAATCTTGAATTTATATTGTCCTAGTGTTTGAGTGGTTGAAGTTAATTTCTTTTCCAACAAGTCCAATCTACGATCTCTCTGTCTTCCAGCTTCATCGAGTTCAGAAATTTGCCACTGTTGTTTTTCACTCTCCCGTTTAGGTGCTCCCAGTCTACTTTCGATCTCCTTTAACAATGCTTCCAAAGTAGAAAATCTTTTATCAAATTTATCATCCAGGAATTTCAAGATAGCCTCCAAAGTGAGTTGAGACTATTTAGGCTGTTTAGAATCACCTTCTCTCCTTCTATTTCCATTACCAGCTTCCTTGCCTTCGGCTGATGCCTTTTGCCCGCTGGTATACATTTCCAGTGATTAAAAATCAAAGTTCAAGCATATAAAAGTGTTATAAACACTTTAAAATAGATAGTGAAAGGGTGGTAAAAAAATTGAAAAATGAATGGAACAAAGCCAAAATACAACTTACTCCATCGAGTGCCCCAAGAGCCTGTTAATCTTTTAATTAACAAATTATGGAAATATATGAAAATTATAACTGTACCTTCCTTGCTTTCACTGATGCAAACTAGTCCATGATGTGATCAATGTCAGTTTTTTCAGTTTCTTCTCTTTCTACACTCAGCAGAGCAAGATCACAGAGTCTGCCTTGACCAATGGAGGCTCTCAAGTATGAAAGTATTAGTTTTAACTTGCTGAATGATCTGTCACAGCTGGCGATGGAAACAGTGATGGTCAGCATTATCTAAATGCAATGCGAAGATTGGGGAAGATGCTCTCATCTGCATACTGAACAATAAGTTCAAGAAGCTCTTCAGGTCTTGATATTTTCATGTTGACCTGCCTTGATAGCAGCATTCTGCAATCCAAAATTTCTTCATATAGCTGCTGTCCATCAACATCAGAGCCATACAATTCACCCAAATTTTCACACTCCTTCTTTACGCCATTTTTATCGGCGCCGTAACACAGTCCCTAGACATTAAGAAGAAACCCAAACTTGCCGTCAGTGTCATGCAAACGAAAGAAACTTACATCCTGTTCCCTGTGAAAATGGTCAAGTGTTCTCTTCATGACTTTTTCCATTTCCTCTTTAGCTGTTAACCCAACGTCTCTCAAGATCTCATCAGCCATTCATTTCTTTTGTTTCTGACATCTTTCAACTTCAATATTCCATTCTTGACAGAGACTGTCTCCTTCTTCGAGTACCTCACTGACCAACACTTCTCTTTCATCATAAAAATGATCTCAGAGGGCTTTCAAATCCAAGGCAGCATCAAGTTCATGCTAGGATCCTGCAGCCTCTTTTGAATATGGTCAATGCGAATGAGTACCTCGTTCCAAAATCCAGCAAAATCAGAAAATCATGACTCAACATGAGGTTGTACAGCTGCCTTGCATCACTTCTTGTTTCACTGGTCTCATTTTCATTGTCTATCATGCCCTGGAGAACTTGAAGTATCTCCTCAAGGTACTTGGTGACAGGCTTCACTGATTCTGGCTTCGTTGCACTCCACCTGGTTTCGGACTCTGACTTAACAACCACAGGCGCAGCGTTTTTGAGTTTTTCCCACTGCTGTGTTGAATGAGAGAAAAACACGTAGAGAGCTTCGATGGTTCCAAAAAATGTGACCATCATTGTATCCTGCTTGGCTGCATGTACACCCACCAAGTTGAATGAGTGATTGTCGCAATTCACAAACACTGCCAGATTGTTTTTCTCACATATTCTTTGATGAACACCACTTGTGTGTCCAGCCAATACAGCAACATTGTCATAGCACCATGACCAACAATCTTGTAGCTCCATTTCATCCTTCTCTAGCTGTTTCAAGATGTCTTCAGCCAAGCTCTCAGCATCCTTCTGGCTAATCTGGATAAAACCAAGGAAGGGCTCTCTAACACGGATTGTTTCTTCTCAAAGTCAGCTTCCACATACCTAACTACTTCTGACATCTGCTCACAGTGTGCCTGAGCAGGAGTCGAGTCGAACGTGAGACCATAGTACTTGGCTTTGCGAATGCTTCTCAGAAAACTCTGGTGAACAGTGGATGCCATCATGTGGATAAATTTGTTCTGAACACCCGGTGAAAGACAAGACGTGGATCCAGTATGAATTTCCAAATGAGTGAGGTGTTCTTTTATGCCAGAGTCAAAGATGGCCAGTAGTTTCAGTAAGCCAAGGAAATTTCCCACATTGGAGTCATCATCTAGCTGAAGTGACTCCCTGTGTCTTGGCAAAGCCAGGTTCTGAGACGCAAGGAATTTTATGCAGTGAAGAACTCTTGTCAAGATATCATGCCCCTTCTGCTTTTCCTTCTCAATCTGTGACTGAAATACCGCGTCAATAACTCCTCTGTTTCCAGCTAAATTCCTTTCCATTTCTTTCCACTGTGTGAACCATTCCCAATGATTCTTGGCATTTTCATGAACAGTAATCCTTTCAGGTGCTTTCCACTGGTTGATTCCACTTTCCTGCTCCAATGAGGATTGATGGTCTGATTGGGAATAGAGAAGACAACAGATACAAAATGCAGACTTTTTAGAAGGGGAATGGACCAGCCATAAGTGAGTCATTTCCTCACCATGACCATTTCCCAATTTGCTCTTGAACCAAGTTTTGTTCATTGAGTGGTTATTTGTTGGTAGGAAAGGCCCCTCACTGTTCTGGAAATACTTCGAACCCAGTTTATTATTTTTGTTTTCAATGCATCAGGCAGAATTGCTTTTCCAGTATCCTTGTTGAACTTCAGAAGTCCAATATCATGCTGTTCAATCACTTCTGGTATGACAATTCGAGGCTCTTTGACACCATCCAGTTCACTAGGTTCAATGTCGTCAGGTTCAATCTCGTCAGGTAAAATCTCGTCAGGTAAAATCTCATCAGGTAAAATCTCGTCAATAAACTCAACATCACCACCACCACCATTGTCTTCCCCTCCTGTCATGTCCACATTCTCTGTGGCAGCCTCATTCTTAATTTCATCATACTTGGATTTATCTGACTTGACTTCCTCCTTGGTTTGTGACGCATTTCTACTTGATCCACCTTCGGATTCTAACAAGCTTGTAGTAGGTGCAGGCAACTTCATGGAACGTGTCGAACTACTTGTTCCAGGCTTTTCAAAGAAGGGCATGAAGAACTTGTTCAACTTCTTGGCCTCCTCCACCTCCAACTTTTGTCTCTTCCATCCTTCAGCTCCACTTTCCTTCTTCTTCACGAAGAAATGTTTCATGGTCTTCTTACACAATGCTCTGAAATAAGGCCATCCTAGTGCTTCTCACCCATGATAATCAAAGACAGATCATACATCTGAAGAAAATTCTTTTTTCACTATCCGAGGATTGCTTGTCTGACTTTAATAGAAACTGCTCAGTGGCAACCCCCCCCCCCCTTCAAGTGGCGCCCAGGGCACATGCCATACCTGTCATACCTTAGATACGCCACTATGGATTGTCTCATATACCCTTAGAAAAGGAAATACCTGAAAAATTTACAAAAGAGGACACTCACCGTGATGTATTCTCCCTAATGCAAATCAAAATCCTTCTTATTATGGCAGAGATGATCCAACGGGAAAGCAGAAAAGACCCCATACTATCTCAGGTCTACATAGCAACACAAAAATGGCTGGAATGTTCAGCAGAAATTCCATTTCTCTCATTTTTACCTGTACCAGGATGAACTTGCCCTTGATGGGGGTTTCTTTATGTGGGACTTGAGAGTTGCACCATCGATGCTGAAAACTAAGGTGCTGGAGGACCCACATGCTGGTCATCTAAGCATGGACAAAATGAAAGCATTGGCTTGAAGTTTTGTCTGGTGACCTGGGATAAATCAGCAGATCAAGCAACTTACTATACACTTGTAACCCTCAAGCTCAGTCAGCACGTGTCCATCTAGGGGAAAACAACTTCTAGCCCTACCAAAATGAGAAATCTTGCTTGTGTGGATGCTGCATGATGTGTTGCCCGGTTACAAATCCACACCACAAAATATCAGATAGTACACCATATGCAATTAAATGATTGAACTTTATAAATCTTGCCTTGGCAGAGGATTCACATGGATTCTGCTGGACCATTCACGGCATGATTTTTTGAGTGGTAGTGGATGCAGCTAAAAAGTGGCTGGAAATGTTCCCAATAGCCTCTTCTACAGCCTCACAGACTATTGATGTGTTTAGAAGCTTTTTCTCAAGGACTGATGTTCCCAACACTTAATCAGTAGCAATTGATCCCAGTTTGTTGCGGAACAAATTCAGTCATTCTGGAAAAAGAATGCAATAAAACACATTACATCTTCACCATACCACCCAGCCACAAATAGCTTTGTTGAGAGGCTTGTCCAGAGTCTAATAAACGTACTGCGAGCAATGTCAGCAGAACACACTACACTGAAGCTTGCCAATTTCCTCCTTGCATATCCCTATGCAACATACTGCACAATTAACAACTCATCAGCTCTGTAGATCCTGGGTCATCCCTTGCACTCAAGCTTGGATCTACTCAAGCCCAATCTCAAAAGGAATATGCAGGACAAACAGCTGAGGCAAATTGAGGGCTCCTTAAACAAGGAGATTCAATGTTTCACTGCTGGCCAAGTAGCTTGGTGAAGGACTACGGAGATTATCAAAAGTGAGTACATGGAAAGATCAAAGACAGAACTGGATCACTCTGCTACACAGTGGAGATTGTGTCTGATGTCATCTGGAAATGACACATTGATCAGTTGAGGAGAGCAGAGTCAATTTTTAGAGAAGAAAGGTGTCCAGAACTGTCAGAACAACTTCCTGCAGTCCCAGAGTCAGCTCCTACAACCCCAGAACCTAAGATTGTTTCACAAACACAAGTCTCAACTTCCAAGCATTGTGACCCCCCCCCCCACAACTCCCCCCCCCCCCCCCCGCAGTCAGGTACGACATTATCCCACAAAGGTAAGAAATCCTCCACAAGGATTAAATCTTTATGTCTGAATAGAAACAAAGAAACATAGAAAACCTACAGCACAATACAGGCCCTTCGACCCACAAAGTTGTGCCAAACATGTCCCTACCTTAGAAATTACTAGGCTTACCTATAGCCCTTTATTTTACTAACCTCCATCTACCTTTCTAAAAGTCTCTTAAAAGACCTTATCATATCCGTCTTCACCATCGTTGCCGGCAGCCCATTCCACGCACTCACCACTCTCTGAGTAAAAAACTTACCGCTGACATCTCCTCTATACCTACTCCCCAGCAACTTAAAACTGTGTCCCCTTGTGGCAACCATTTCAGCCCTGGGAAAAAGCCTCTGACTATCCACATGATCAATGTCTCTCATCATCTTATACATCTCTATCAGGTCACCTCTCATCCTCCTTCGCTCCAAGGAGAAAAGGCCGAGTTCACTCAACCTATTCTCATAAGGCGTGCTCCCCAATCCAGGCAACATCCTTGTAAATCTCCTCTGCACCTTTTCTATAGCTTCCACATCCTTCCTGTAGTGAGGCGACCATAACTGAGCACAGTACTCCAAGTGGGTCTGACCAGGGTCCTATATACCTGCAACATTACCTCTTGGCTCCTAAATTCAATTCCACGATTGATGAAGGCCAGTACACCGTACACCTTCTTAACCACTGAGTCAACCTGCGTAGCTGCTTTGAGCATCCTATGGACTCAGATCCCAAGATTCCTCTGATCCTCCACACTGCCAAGAGTCTTACCATTTATACTATATTCTGCCACCACATTTGACCTACCAAAATGAACCACTTCACACTTATCTGGGTTGAACTCCATCTGCCACTTCTGAGCCTAGTTTTGCATTCTATCAATGTCCCGCTGTAACCTCTGACAGCCCTCCACACTATCCACAACACCTCCAACTTTAGTGTCATCAGCAAACTTACTAACCCATCCCTCCATTTTCTCATCCAGGTCATTTATAAAAATCACGAAGAGTAAGGGTCCCAGAACAGATCCCTGAAGCACCCCACTGGTGACCGACCTCCATGCAGAATATGACTCATCTACAACCACTCTTTGCCTTCTGTGGGCAAGGCAGTTCTGGATCCACAAAGCAATGTCCCCTTGGATCCCATGTCTCTTTACTTTCTCAATAAGGCTTGCATGGGGTACCTTATCAAATGCCTTGTTGAAATCCATATACACTACATCTACTGCTCTTCCTTCATCAATGTGTTTAGTCACATCCTCAAAAGATGATCTATATGTCAGATGACTAGAGAGCAGTATGTTATATATTTGAGTTTAAATACTTTCTATATTGAGTTGGAGGTTATAGCTAAGTAGGGAGGAGTGTATGTTCTTTAATATTTCAGAAATAATTGAGTAATATTGTAAATATACTGTTTGCTGAAACTTTCTTTGTTTACATAATTCATTATAGGGTATATGTATATAGTAAGTGAATGGCACCACATCATATGTAAGCACCTCAATAAAACAGAAGTAAAGAAAAAGTAATTTGGCAAGCTACCCAGCTTCTGAGTTTTTCTTACAAATAGTTTCTAGCATTACTGAACATAATGCTTCTATCCTGTAATAAATCAGAAAGTGCGAATGTACACAACAGGTCAGGTGGTCAGAAAGCAGAGTTAATATTTTGAGTTTTGGATCTGGGATGGGTCCGGTTATCATATTTCTTCCCTCACCTCTAACTTTGTCAAATGACTTTGTTAACCCTAGAATTGATGGACCCAGGCAAGCTTTCTGTACCAGTCTCCATTCCAATAGCCCCACCCAGAGATCTGACAGTACTGTGCTAGTATTCCACAACTGTTCTTACTGTGGCAAAGCCTCCTTCCAATGGGAGATGAAGAGGTCTTATTGTATCATTGAGAAACCCTCCCAATGCCTTGTTTTTTGACAAGTGTTTTGCCAGTGAATACTGTAAAGATAAAAATCAGCTTTATTTATCACATGATTATCAAATATTGAAACACACACAATGGCATACACCATTTGCAGCAGTGACCAACACAGTCTGAGGATATGCTGAGTACAGCCTGCAAGTGGCGCTATGCTTCAGACTTGCCAACCCTAACCGGTATATCTCTGTAATGAGGGTGAAAACTGGTGCAACTGGAGGAAACCCATGCAGTCACAGGGAGAGCATACAAACTCCTTGACCTATTCCTGAACCGTTTATTAAGAGGCTCTGAACACCTTCATAAATTTAATATTCAGAGATTCAGTGAGACAACTAAGGCTGTGGTCACAAGCAGTGGCACAGTTGAATAGATGGTTATTCCTTGTCAGAGGATTAGATTGGATTCTCATTCTGAAATAGTGTTAGCTGACAATGTGTTAAGTGCTGCATGTCCTCAACCAAATAACAGGCTATAAAATGATGGAAAATAGTGCCCAAGATTAGATACAAGATGAAAGCAGATCTCACCCATAAACACAAGAGATTCTCCAGATGATCAGAATCCAGAGTAACACACAAAATGCTGGAGGAGCTCAGCAGGTCAGGCAGCATCTATGGAAATGAATGACCAGTCAGTGTACTCTGAGTTGATTAATCTAAATAACACACACAAAATGCTGGTGGAACACAGCAAGCCAGACAACATCTATAGGAAGAAACACTGTTGACGTTTTGGGCTGAGACCCTTCTTCAGGACTAACTGAAAGAAAAGATAGTAAGAGATTTGAAAGTAGAAGGGGGAGTGGGAAATGCGAAATGATAGGAGGAGGGGGTGGAGTGAAGCGAAGAACTGGAAAGGTGATTGGCAAAAGGGATACAGAGCTGGAGAAGGGAAAGAATCATGGGACAGGAGGCCTAGGAAGAAAGAAAGGGGGAGGGGAGCACCAGAGGGAGATGGCGAACAGGCAAAGAGTGATGGGCAGAAAGAGAAAAAAAAGAGGGGAGAAATAAATAAATAAATCAGGGATGGAGTAAGAAGGGGTGGAGGGGCATTAACGAAAGTTAGAGAAATCAATGTTCCTGCCATTAGGTTGGAGGCTACCCAGATGGAATATAAGGTGTTGTTCCTCCAACCTGAGTGTGGCTTCATCTTGACGGTAGAGGAGGCCATGGATAGACATATCAGAATAGGAATGGGACATGGAATTAAAATGTGTGGCCACTGGGGGATCCTGCTTTTTCTGGCGGACGGAGTATAGGTGTTCAGTGAAACGGTCTCCCAGTCTGCGTCGGGTCTTACCAATATATAAAAGGCCACACCGGTTCTCCATCTCCCTCTGGTGCTCCCCTCCCCCTTTCTTTCTCCTTCGGCCTCCCATCCCATGATCCTTTCCCTTCTCCAGCTCTGTATCCCTTTTGCCAATCACCTTTCCAGCTCTTAGCTTCACCCCACCCCCTCCTGTCTTCTTCTATCATTTCGGATTTTCCCCTCCTCCTCCTACTTTCAAATCTCTGACTATCTTTTCTTTCAGTTAGTCCTGATGAAGGGTCTCAGCCCGAAACGTCAACAGTGTTTCTTCCTATAGATGCTGCCTGGCCTGCTGCATTCCACCAGCATTTTGTGTGTGTTGCTTGAATTTCCAGCATCTGCAGATTTCCTCGTGTTTGCGTGATTAATCTAAGTACACTGTTACTCATCCATCCTTTCATCATTGTCTTTGCAACACTCCCTATTTGCCTACTATCCTGCAGTTGCACTAAATCATTAATTGATTTTAAGCTTTAATAATTCTCTTTTACTGAATAAAGTAGATGGAGGAATCATATGAGAGGCCTTAAACACAAATGTATTGCGAATAATTATTCTCTTTATGTTTTATTTTCAACAAATATTTCCACTCATTACGCTATGTTTGATCAAGGCAGACTTCACAACCCACCAGACTAAACTCTAATTTCCAAAGTTAATCAGCATAGATAATAGACAATAGACAATAGGTGCAGAAGTAGACCATTCGGCCCTTCGAGCCTGCACCACCATTTTGAGATCATGGCTGATCATCTACTATCAATACCCGGTTCCTGCCTTGTCCCCATATCCCTTGATTCCCCTATCCATAAGATACCTATCTAGCTCCTTCTTGAAAGCATCCAGAGAATTGGCCTCCACTGCCTTCCGAGGCAGTGCATTCCAGACCCCCACAACTCTCTGGGAGAAGAAGTTTTTCCTTAACTCTGCCCTAAATGACCTACTCCTTATTCTTAAACCATGGCCTCTGGTACTGGACTCTCCCAGCATCTGGAACATATTTCCTGCCTCTATCTTGTCCAATCCCTTAATAATCTTATATGTTGCAATCAGATCCCCTCTCAATCTCCTTAATTCCAGCGTGTACAAGCCCAGTCTCTCTAACCTGTCTGCGTAAGACAGTCCTGACATCCCAGGACATCCCAGGATATTAGCAATAAGGTAAATGTTATGATTTGTCTTGTTCTTTTGACCTTGTCAACTGTTTTCCATTTGCAAAATGCCATGATTACCTGCCCTCTCCTCCCATTATGTCAGGTGCTGGAACAGGGGCCCAATCACAGACCCAGTACTGTGAACACTGTGATATTTATTGAGTAACAAATCCAGAGGTGCAAACAAAATCAGCATCAAAGTTCAGGCAGAGGTCACAACATCCAGAAAATTCTGAAAACCATACTCTGGAAAACTCACTGGCACAATCTGGCAACAAACAGGTGAAAACACAGGACTAAAATACACTGAGCAATAAACAGAGTGGCAGATGATAGGTGGAGAACAATGAGACACAGGTGGCAGCAATACAGGTAATAATGGGAAACAGGTGAGGGCGGAGTAATCAGTGATACAGGGGCTGGAGTAGAACAGGAGCAGGGACAGGAGCACAAAATCAATCAAGAGAATGTGGCAATACAAAAACAGAATGACTGCTAGGGGGAAACACACAAAGAGACAGAGTTCAGCTGGAGGTACTGACGGAATAATTCTTCCATCATAGCTGCAGCTGAGAAAAAGATAATTGCCAATTACTTGGCAAAGGATCTGTTAACATTGCCCAATAACAACTTAGTGGGGAAATAAAACATTGTAGATGTTGGAAATCTGAAATAAAAATGGAATGCTGCACATGCTCATCAGGTAAGGCAGCCTCTGTGGAGAGAGGAATAGTTAAGACTTTCAGATCAGTGACATTTCCTCAGAAGTAGGAAAAGTTAAGAATAATAGAGAAACAATGACACTAGATACTGGAAATTTGGTGCAACATGAAAAATTTTGGGGGAAATCAGTCGGACAGGCAGCATCTATGGAAGGATAAGGACAGTTAAAGATTCAGACAAGGTCCTTCATGTATGTTTTAAGTTGCTGGGAAGGGAGAGGAGTGGGAGAACAAAGGGAACAAAGAGGTGGCAAACATACAACTAATGCTAGTCTTGTGGTAGCCACATCAAGAAGGATAGGAAGATCAATGTTCCCTCTATATTTTGTTAGAGCCAACAATTGCTATGAGCAGAAAATTTTTACACGATCTGAAAACTGTTTAACACTTTAAATGTTTTGTTTAGTAATGTAGATACAATGGCACACCAGGGATTTGGTCAACAGATTGCTCCTGCATTCCTAGTGACCAACACTTCTTATTCTTGTTTTAAAATACGTTCATGGAATTGTGGTGAAATGTTCAAATTCATTTATTGTTATTTTTAGCCCAGATCATAGAGAAGCTTGTTTGCGTGTTTGTGGGTCACTTTGACTGCAATCGGGGTGTGTAATAATCACCTCCCCAGTCTGTCTGTGACTGAGTTAGTTCTCACTGAGCAATTGTGCTCTAGCTGTTATTGTGCTGGTTGCAATAAAAACAGCAGTTGAGATAAATCAAAATCAGCATCAAAGTTCAGGCAGAAATCAAGGACCAAATGTCAGCAGTGGGATTAAAAATTGATGGCAAGATTGAAGAGCTATCACATCAGATAGAGCACTTTAAAACCCAAGGAATAAGTTGAGGAACCGAGTGGTATGCCTCGCCTGTGCCCCTGGGCTGGGCTCCCCAAGACAGGATGCCAACCCAGAACCTGGGAACAGAGCATCGTGCCTTCCCAGGAAATCACAATGGGGTGAGTGTACTGAGGCTCCTCAAATCTGGGTATTCGGTAAAGTGCATCACATGCCTCCCTCATGGCCCGCGCTAGGAAACTCAAGCCACCGCAGCCATGAGAAGATGGGCAACATCGTTGGAGAAAGAGGAGGACCAATGGGACCCAGCAATTAACACTACAAGGTCCACTCTGAAGCTCTCCAGATACAATGGTACCAGCTGCCTAGATCCTTATCTGGTGCAAGTCAAACTTGCTGCATGGCATAATGGGTGGAGCCCCACTGAGATGATAATGAACCTTTCCCTGGTGCTGGAGGGGAATACCCTGTGGCCGTCCTCAACCTAATGCCAGCTGAGCAGCATGACTTTAAGGTCCTCGTAGCGGTGCTAGAATGGCATTCCAGGCAGAGGCCACTGGAGGAAGCAATTTGAAAAGAAATGAGCAGTAGAAAGTGAGAGAAAGCCTGGGGGTGTTCACAGAAAATATCCACCACTGTGCTTGGCATGGCTACCTCTTGTTCCCTCCTGCAGTCCAGGAAGAGCTTGCCCTCCACAACAGAGCGCTTTCAGCAGCACTTTCATCTGAGATCACCATCATTGCTGGTTTAGGTGGTGGCAGAAGTGGAGAGGGCAGAAGCAATTTTAGTCCCTCAAGCATTCCAGCATCACCCCGCATGCCTCAAGACCGTGCTTGTGTCACCATGTGGAAGAGGAAAGTGACAAGGAATCGTGAGACAGGTCTAACCAGTGCCATGCCAGCACCGTGCGTGGCATGGAATTATCTCTGCTACCAGTGTGGTGAGGCAGGACATATGACACAGAACTGCCCTGTACTAGCACTACTCCACAGCCTATTACAGTCATTGGGAAATGCTAAGCCAGTCGTGGTACCCAAGACTTCCAGGACTCCATCATTGGGCTGGAGCTGAAGTCCCGCTGAGGAGTCCGCGTGGATGTGCTGGGAGCAACACTGTACCTCAGCACTGAAACTGTGGCTCTTCCAGCAGGGCAACCCTTAGGAAGTGGACCAGGTGGGTGGAGCAACAAGCACCAATGGACTCACAGCAGCCTGCTGCAGTACAGCACAACCCGCATCGGCCCAACAGAACACAGTGGAACAAGGGGAAAGTGGCAGTGGCATCACTTAAGGTGGCAACCACCAGTGAGGTAGACCTCCCCACCATTGACCACCAGCAGCTGCACAGCAAGCAGGAGAGTAATTCCATGATGGCCCAGGTGAAGGAATGAATGAGTGTTGGACGATTGCTGAAGAGGGCAGGCGTCTCCACTGGATCCGGAGTCCAAAGCCCTATATTCTCAATGGGCACACCAGATGTGCACGATAGGTTGCTGTTCCAGCAGTGGCAGTTTACTGATGACGACAGACATCTCCTGCAGTTGGTTGTCCCTTGGTGCTGCATCCAGTGCATGGGCTGGTGGGGCTGGTCATTTCAGGGGATTAAGATGTTGGGCAAGCTGCATGAACACTTCTATTGGCCTGGCTGCAGGCAGCACATGGAGCTGTTTGTGCATTGGTATGATACTTGCATGTCACAGAAGAGGGCATGTCAGTAGTCTAGGGCACTAGTGCAGCAGTACCTGGTGGGGTCTACTGTCCTACCCAGAAGATGGGACTATTTCCCAAGCTTGGAAGCCACTGGGAGAGGTGCTCAACCCCATCTCTGATGTGGTATATCGGGTGCAGTTGCTTGAGCGGCAGAAGGGAGTTGTGCTGCACCAGGACCAGCTGAAACCATATCAGCCCTTAGCCACCACCAACCCAGCGAAGCTGAAGGAAGGGAGTGTCACTCTGGATGCCCTGCCTCTTGCCTCACCAATCAGTGCCTTCCCAGGGGGAGGGGGGCACAGACACACTCCAGTGCCTCAGGTAGCAGCTTCAACCACTACCAAGACTTTTATACTTTGCTATGGACTCTGGGGCTGCTGGGGACAGCTGACTTCTCAGGTGGGGGCAATGTGGTGCTCCAGGATTGTGGTCAACAGCTTGCCCCAGCATTCCTAGTGGCCAGTACTAATTATTGTTCTTGTTTTAAAATGCGTTCGTGGAATTATGGTGAGATGTTCAAGTTCATTTATTCTTACATTTTAGCTCTGGTTATACAATAACTTCACTTGTTTACTTGTGCATTTATGGGTCACCCTGAGTATAACCGGGGTGTGTAATAATCAACTCCCCCATCTGTATGTGACTGAGTTGGTTCTCACTCAGCAATGCTGCTCCATCTGTTATTGTGTTTGTCACAATAAAAATGGCAGTGGAGATAAACGAGCTCTTCTTGTCTGTCATCATGGTCTGAATGCTTTCCACAATACTATGGATATTTAGAATGAAAATTGGAAACTTACATACTTTTAATTTTATTTATTAATTGGAGGGTATAATGAAATCCATACAGCAAGAAAATCTTTCCCATTTCATGAACATTTTCTTGTCTGCCTTTATTCCAGCCACTTGGCAACAAACGGTATGTGCACAGAAGCATTTCATTTACTGCGTGGCCACACACCTACGCAGCTTAGAGGGAACAATAATGAAGACAGTTAATTAAGGAGTTTCTTTTATGAGGATCAGTTAGAAGAGAAAGAAATGGAGAGAGAGCGTGTGTGAGAAAGAGAGAGAGTGGGGTCATTAACAATGGAGGTGTGTCCATCAGTGATGGAAATGTGGCCATCAATGGTGGAGATATGGGTATTAGTCTGAGAGTGATGAAAGTGGAGGAAGACCAGTCAGGATGAATTAATTTCATGAGTGCAGGCACCTTAGAGGATTAGCAAAGTTTTCAGGGATAAGGACAAGTAAAGCCATGAAGAGCATAAAATCACATGTTACTCAAGGCACTGGTGGTCCCAAAGTGGGTTAATATGTGTCCATAAGTGAGTGCAATGCTGATCTGAAACTGTTGGAGGAAAATGTGGGGCAATGTAAAAGGAAGGTGAAACAGAACACATAGCATTCATGGGCATTCCACATCAATTATTGTGTAGCAATCCAATCAACAGCTCGATTTTACCACATAGGCTGACATGAACACTTAAAGTCCAGTTCTTTCACATGACAGAATCATAAAATCATCTAGTTTTAGATACCCCAAACCCAGGGAAAAGGACTGTCCACCTTATCCATGCCTCTCATGATTTTATAAACCTTTTTTACGTAACCCCTTGGAATCCATCGCTCCAGGAAAAAAACATCCAAGCCATTTAACTAAAGCCTTTCAGGACTGACAATATCCTTGTGAACCTTTTCTAACCCCTCTCTAGATCAGTGACACCTTTTCTCAAAACTGTAGATATCTTTATCTTTCTTCCCCCAGACTTTATCGTGTGTTTGTCTAAATCCCATGGGGTGTCATGGAAACCTAGTGATTACCACAATGCTTAACAGTACTGGGGACATGGACTCAATTCAATCCACGGCTTGTAAGGAGTTTGTACCTTCTTGCCATGACTGTATTAGTTTCCTTCCCCAGTCCATTAGTTGTAAGCTAATTGGTCATTGTACATTGTCCCATGATTAGGTTAGGATTAAATCAGGGGTTTGATGGCCAGCAAGGCTTGCTTGAGGGGCCAGGAAGGCCTATTCTGCACAAGATCTCAATCATTTTTAAAAAATAATAAATAACCCTCAATTCCACAAGACCGTAAGGTATCAGAGCAGACTTAAGCCATTTGGCCCATCAAGTCTGCTCCACCATTTCATCATGGCTGATCCATTTTCCCTCTCAGCCCCAATCTGCTGCATCCTCTCTTCATGCCCTGACCAATCAAGAATCTATCAACCTGTGCCTTAAATATATATAAAGACTTGGCCTCCACAGCTGCCTGTGGTAAATAATTCCAGAGATTCACCTCTAGCTAAATTCCTTTGTAATTTCAAGTTCCTCCTCTTCCTTCTCTCATTTCCATCCACCCACCTTTCCCCTGAACTGGTCTTAACCTATCACCTGTCAGCTTTACCCCATTGGCTTTCCTGGACCTTCTTACTCTGTTTCTTCTTCCCACTTCCTTTCTAGTTCTAATGAAGGGTCTCAGCCCAAAATACCAAATGTTCAGTCATTTCCATAGACGTTGCCTGACCTGCTGAGTTCCTCTAGCATTTTTTGTTTGTTATTATGGTAAGAAACAGGCTGTTTTCAGCAACAGAAGATCTTCCTTTAGCCAAGAACAGAGAATGAATTAAGGAATGAGATGTTGAAAGATATAATACAAGGTTTGTCTGTGCATTTCTGAGTGTCATTATGGAAAACCAATGGGTATTTAGCCTTGACAAGGTTGAAGCAAAGTAGAGCAGACCAGCATTGTATTTTATCTGGCAAACACGAGGAAATCTGCAGATGCTGGAAATTCAAACAACAACACACACAAAATGCTGGTGGAACACAGCAGGCCAGGCAGCATCTATAGAGAGAAGCGATGTCGACGTTTCGGGACGAGTCCTGACGAAGGGTCTTGGCCCGAAACGTCGACAGCACTTCTCCCTATAGATGCTGCCTGGCCTGCTGTGTTCCACCAGCATTTTGTGTGTGTTGTGTTTTATCTGAACTTATTGCTCCCATTTGCAGTGACTTTCTCTCTCTAATTGTTTTCAGTACTTAACAAGTTTAATATTGATTCAGACTTTACAGATAATTAATACTAGTTTTAAGGTTTCTTTGGATAAACCTGATGCTATTCTTCAATGTTAATGGAGTGAAGACACGTAGGATATGAAGAGAATTTGAAGCTAACTGCATATATCCAAAGAGGTGAAAGAGTGTTCAAAACACTCACCAGGTCAGACAGCACGCATGGAAAAAGAAAGTCTTAATGTTTTAAGTCAAAGACTCTTCTTCAGAACTGAGAAAGTGTTTTTAAGTTGAAATTAAGGTGGCAGAAAGGATGGTTAGGGTAATGAGAATATTGGCCTGTTCCCATACTGTATGACTCTATCTGTACTAATGGTTTCAGAGGATAGGTCACTCCATCAACTGAATTAACTGGAGCACATAAAAGGAGATTATTGTTTCTTTGCCTGTGTTCTGTATCACTAATAGCAGGGCCTTGAGACCTGCCCAACAGATCAAGCTGCACTAATATCTTATACCCAACTGTGAGGAGGTCCCAAAGGGAGATGTTAGGGAACTACATAGAAATCTGAAATACAGGACCACCAGGGTAGTAATCCATGCCATGTGCCAGTGAGGGTAAGAAATGGATGATTTGGCAGATGAATGTATGGCCGAGAAACTGGTGCAGAGGGCAGGGGTTCAGGTTATGGTTCATTGGGATCTCTTCTGAGGAAGATAAGACCTGTACAAAAGGGACGGGTTATACCTGAACCCGACGGGGACCAATATCCCTCCAAGCAGGTTTTCTAGAGCTGTTCGGGAGAGTTTAAACTAGTGGTCGCCAACCTGTCAATCTCGATCGACTGGTCGATCAGTACACAAATACTGTTGAGAGATTGTTTTCGGGTTGCCAGGTTTTCATTCCATTCTTTCTGCCCAGTGCGCATGAGCATAGGTCCCCCGCACTACACTGTGTACTTCAGTGGTCCCCAACCACCAGGCCGTGAGGAAACACTATGAGTCAGTTGCATCTTTCCTCATTCCCTGTCACAGCCACTGTTGAACTTGAACCCATGCAAGGTCATCAGTCGCCTAAACGCACGGCCGACAGGAACTGCCGATGCTACTGGCCCGGAGTATGGCCAGCGGGAAGTCCCGATGCTGCTGTCCTGGAGTGCGGCTGGCAGGAAGTTCCAATGCTACTGGCCCGGAGCGCGGCCTGCGGGAAGACCCGATGCTGCAGGGCCGGAGCGCGGACAGATGGGCGCCGCCTCTGAACCTGTTTAGCACACCGAATGTTCGTGGGGAATCCGGTGCTAAAATATTCGCAGATGACCTAATTCGGGCTCAAGGTTTCGTAAGTATCAGATTCAGATTCAGATTCAGTTTATTGTCATTTAAAAACCACAAATGCAATGCAGTTAAAAAATGAGACAACATTCCTCCAGAATGATATCAACAAAGCACATGACAAAATAGACTACACCAGAAAATCCACATAACGTTTGGCAATCCCCAATCCAGAGTCCGGAGAGGCTGCTGTGTATTAATATCAGAGCAGCTACCGCGCTGCAATCTGCTGAAACAAACTTTTGTCGGCCGATAGATCCTACAAGGGGGGAGGCGGGCCTGTCACACTCCTCGTTCAGTTAGTCGCTCTCTCCGGACTGCAACCGCTACGGCCCTGGCACGGGGACCTCCAGCCCTGACCTTGTCCTCTCACCCCACCCATGACCAGCCGCACCTGGCCAGGGCGTCTGGCGGCAGGCAGGCAGAGGATGGAGTTCAGGCCTGGAGGCTGTCTAATGTGGAAATTAAGCCCTCAAAATTGCTTTGGTACCTTGAGTCCAAGCACCCTGCACTTAAAGACGAACCCCTTGAGTTTTTTCCGCAGAAAAAACGTGAGCAGGGCGGGACAGCAGCTAAGTGCCCAGAGCCGTGAAGCTCGTGTTTAACACACCCCCCACCCCCCCCCCCCCCCGTCGGCCAGTCCACAAGAATATTGTCAATATTAAACCGGTCCATGGTGCAAAAAAGGGTGAGTACCCCTGGTGCTCATGCATTATTTCTACTTCCGGGTGGCGGAGTTTTACTTCCGGTCTTTTCTGCCCCAGTGCGCATGCGTGTGACTAATCAATTTGGAGTCAATCTCGCCTTTCACTAAGGCCGAGGTAGGGGATCTTGGGCTTAAAAAGGTTGGTGACCACTAGTTTAAACTAATTTGGTATGGGAATGGGAACCGGAATGACAGTGCTGCGGATGAGGCAATTAGTTTAAAAAATAGAGGCAGTGTGTAATGAGACTGCTAGCAAGGAGAGGATAATGATAGAGCAAAATTGCAGTCAATGGAATTAGTTGTGGTGTAAAAGGTGGACAAAATCAAAAAGGGTAAGTACAGGACTGAAGGTGTTATATTTGAATATGCATAGTATACAGAATAATTAGATGAACTTGCAGCACAATTTCACATTGGTATGTATGATGTTGTATGATGGGGGCATCTCTGAATCATGGTTGAAAAAAGATTTTAGCAGTGAGCTTAATGTCCAAGGATACACTTCATATCAAAAGGATAGGCAGGTAGGCAGAGGGGGTGGCGTGGCCTTGTTGGTAAAAAATGAAATCAAATCATTAGAAGGAGGTGACATAGGATTGGAAAGTGTTGAATCATTGTGCATAGAGCTAAGGAACAGCAAGAGTAAAAATACCATGATAGGGTATACAGACCCCCAAACAGTAGTATAAAGATGTGGTCTACAAATTACCACGGGAGATAGAAAATGCTGTCAAAAGGGCAATGTGACGATTGTCATGGGGGATTTCAATATGCACGTACATTGGGAAAATCAGGTTGGTGCTGGATTATAGGAGGAGGAATTTCTAGAATGCCTATGAGACAGCTTTTTAGAGCAGCTAGTGGCTGATTCCACAAGGGGATCAACTATTCTGGATTGGGTGTTGTGCAATGAACTGGAATTGATTTGCGAACTTAACTTAAAGGAATACTACTATGATCATAATATGATAGAATTCACCTTGCAATTTGAGAAGGAGAAGCTAAAAACAGATGTATCAGTGTTACAGTGGAGTGAAGGAAATTACATAAACATGAAAGAGAGCAGTTGGCCACAATTGATTGGAAAAGAACACTGGGAGGGATAATGGCAGAGCAGCAATGGCTGGAATTTCTGGGAGCAATTCGGAAGGCGCAGGATATATACATCCCAAAAAAGTATTCTAAAGACAGGATGATACACTGTGACTGACAAGAGAAGTCAAAGCCAAAGAGAGGGCATATAATAGAACAAAAGTGGAAAGTTAGAGGATTGGGAAGCTTTTAAAAAATAACAGAAGACAACTAAAAAAAGTCATTAAGAAGGAAAAGTTAGAATACAGGGGTAAGCTAGCCAATAATATTAAAAAGAATACCAGAAGTTTCTTCAGATATATAGAGTGTAAAAGAGAAGCAAGAGTAGATATCAGATCACTGGAAAATGATGCAGGAGTGGTAGTAGACAATAGACAATAGGTGCAGAAGTAGACCATTCGGCCCTTCGAGCCTGCACCGCCATTCTGAGATCATGGCATTCATCTACTATCAATACCCGGTTCCTGCTTTGTCCCCATATCCCTTGATTCCCCTATCCATAAGATACCTATCTAGCTCCTTCTTGAAAGCATCCAGAGAATTGACCTCCACTGCCTTCCGAGGCAGTGCATTCCAGACCCCCACAACTCTCTGGGAGAAGAAGTTTTTCCTTAACTCTGTCCTAAATGACCTACCCCCTATTCTCAAACCATGCCCTCTGGTACTGGACTCTCCCAGCAGCTGGAACATATTTCCTGCCTCTATCTTGTCTAATCCCTTAATAATATTATATGTTGCAATCAGATCCCCTCTCAATCTCCTTAATTCCAGCGTGTACAAGCCCAGTCTCTCTAACCTCTCTGCGTAAGACAGTCCGGACATCCCAGGAATTAACCTTGTGAATCTACGCTGCACTTTCTCTACAGCCAGGATGTCCTTCCTTAACCCTGGAGACCAAAACTGTACACAATACTCCAGGTGTGGTCTCACCAAGGCCCTGTACAAATGCAAAAGGATTTCCTTGTTCTTGTACTCAATTCCCTTTGTAACAAAGGCCAACACTTTATTAGCCTTCTTCACTGCCTGCTGCACTTGCTCATTCACCTTCAGTGACTGATGAACAAGGACTCCTAGATCTCTTTGTATTTCTCCCTTACCTAACTCTACACCTTTCAGATAATAAGCTGCCTTCCTGTTCTTACTCCCAAAGTGGATAACCTCACACTTATTCACATTAAACGTCATCTGCCAAGTATCTGCCCACTCACTCAGCCCATCCAAGTCACCCTGAATTCTCCTAACATCCTCATCACATGTCACACCTCCACCCAGCTTAGTATCACCAGCAAACTTGCTGATGTTATTCTCAATGCCTTCATCTAAATCGTTGATGCAAATCTCAAACAGCTGTGGTCCCAATACCGAGCCCTGTAGCACCCCACTAGTCACCACCTGCCAATCCGAGAAACACCCATTCACCGTTACCCTTTGCTTTCTATCTACCAACCAGTTTTCTATCCATGTCAATATCTTCCCCCCAATGCCATGAGCTCTGATTTTACCCACCAATCTCCTATGTGGGACCTTATCAAATGCCTTCTGAAAATTGAGGTACAGTACATCCACTGGATCTCCCTTGTCTAACTTCCTGGTTACATCCTCGAAAAACTCCAATAGATTAGTCAAGCATGATTTACCCTTGGTAAATCCATGCTGGCTCAGCCCAATCCTATCACTGCTATCTAGATATGCCACTATTTCATCTTTAATAATGGACTCTAGCATCTTCCCCACTACTGATGTTAGGCTGACAGGACGATAGTTCTCTGTTTTCTCCCTCCCTCCTTTCTTAAAAAGTGGGATAACATTAGCCATTCTCCAATCCTCAGGAACTGATTCTGAATCTAAGGAACATTGGAAAATAATTACCAATGCATCCGCAATTTCCAGAGCCACCTCCTTTAGTACCCTAGGATGCAGACCATCTGGACCTGGGGATTTGTCAACCTTCAGTCCCATCAGTCTACTCATCACCGTTTCCTTCCTAATGTCAATCTGTTTCATTTCCTCTGTTACCCTATGTCCTTGGCCTATCCATACATTTGGGAGATTGCTTGTGTCTTCCCTAGTGAAGACAGATCTAAAGTACTTATTAAATTCTTCTGCCATTTCTCTGTTTTCCATAAAAATTTCACCCAATTCATTCTTCAAGGGCCCAACATTGTTCTTAACTATCTTCTTTCTCTTCACATCCCTAAAAAAGCTTTTGCTATCCTCCTTTATATTCCTGGCTAGCTTGCGTTCGTACCTCATTTTTTCTCCCCGTATTGCCTTTTTAATTAAGTTCTGTTGTTCCTTAAAAATTTCCCAATCATCTGTCCTCCCACTCACCTTAGCTCTGTCATACTTCCTTTTTTTTATGCTATGCAATCTCTGACTTCCTTTGTCAACCACTGTGGCCCCTTCCCCCCTTTGAATCCTTCCTTCTCCGGAAGATGAACTGATTTTGCACCTTGTGCATTATTCCCAAGAATACCTGCCATTGCTGTTCCACTGTCTTTTTTGCTAGGATATCCGTACAGTTAACTTTGGCCAGCTCCTCCCTCATGGCTCCATAGTCTCCTTTGTTCAACTGCAACACTGACACCTCCGACCTGCCTTTATCCTTCTCAAATTGCAGATAAAAACTTATCATATTATGGTTACTGCCTCCTAATGGCTCCTTTACTTCAAGATCGCTTATCAAATCCTGTTCATTACATAACGCTAAATCCAGAATAGCCTTGTCCCTGGTTGGCTCTCATACAAGCTGTTCCAAGAATGCATCCCTTAGGCACTCTACAAACTCCCTATCCTGTGGTCCAGCACCAACCTGATTCTCCCAGTTCACCTGCATGTTGAAATCCCCCATAACTACTGCGACATTTCCTTTGCCACATGCCAATGTTAACTCCCTATTCAACTTGCACCCAATATCCATGCTACTGTTTGGTGGCCTATAGACAACACCCATTAGGGTCTTTTTGCCCTTACTGTTCCTCAGTTCTATCCACACAGACTCCACTTCTCCTGATCCTATGTCCCCCCTTGCAAAGGACTGAATCTCATTCCTCAACAACAGGGCCACCCCACCCCCTCTGCCAACATTTCTGTCCCTACGATAGCACGTATACCCTTGTACATTCATTTCCCAGGTCTGATCTCCCTGCAGCCATGTCTCCGTTATCCCAACAACATCATAGTTACCTATTCGCACCTGAGCTTCAAGCTCATCCGCCTTATTTCTGACACTTCGTGCATTCAAATATAGAATTTTTAGCCCATTTCTCCTCTCTCTGTTTAAATCGCTGCCTATTGTGCTTAACCCAGCTCCCCGAACTCCCATCGGGCTATACGCCCCTTGAATTTTGTTGTCCTTCCTAAATTTACTTATTCTTTCTGCACATTTAACTCCATGTTCCGTCAGACCATCCCTCTGTACATGTGTCCTCCTTATCACTTGTTCCGCCTCACCTTTCTCTACTACACACTTAATATTCCGGAACCTTGTAGTCCCCACCTGTCCTTTATTCTTCATCTTGCTATCCTCTCTCGCATTCTGGATCCCTGCCCCCTGCAAATTTAGTTTAAACTCCCCTGAGAAGCACTAGCAAACTTTCCTGCAAGAATGTTAGTGCCGCTCCAATTCAGGTGTAAACCGTCCCGTCGGAACAGATCCCACCTTCCCTGAAACAAAGCCCAATTATCTAAAAACCTGAAGCCCTCCCTCCTGCACCATCCTCTCAGCCATGTATTAATCTGTATAATCCTTCTGTTCCTTGCCTCACTCGCACATGGCACAGGTAGCAATCCTGAGATTGTTACCCTGGAGGTCCTGCCCTTCAGCTTTGCACCTAACTCCCTGAACTCACTACGCAGGACCCCCTCACTCATCCTACCCACGTCATTGGTCCCTACATGGACCACAACATCTGGGTTCTTGCCCTCCCTCTCGAGAATAACCTGCACCCAATCTGAGATGTCCCGGACCCCGGCACCAGGGAGGCAACATACCATCCGAGACTCCTGATCTTCCCCACAAAATCTCCTATCCGCCCCCCTGACTATAGAATCCCCTATCACTACTAGTAAAGGGAGACATGAAAATGGTGGGTGAACTAAATAAGTATTTTGCCTCACTCGCAGAATGCTGAAAGTTCCAAAGTGTCAGGGGGCAGAAGTGAGTTAAGTCGCCATTACCAGGGAGAAGGTACTTGGGAAACTTAAAGGGCTGATGGTAGATAAGTCACCTGGACCAGATGATATACACCCCACGGTTCTGAAAGAGGTGGCTATGTCACTCCACTCTTCAAGAAGGGAGAGAGGGAAAAGAAAGTAATTATAAACACAAGAAAGTCTGCAGATGCTGGAAATCCAAAGCAACACACACAAAATGCTAGAAGAACTCTGCAGGTCAGACAGCATCTATGGAAATGAATGAACAGTCAACATTTTGGGCTGAGACCCTCCTTCAGGACTGAGAAGGAAAGGGGAAGATGCTAGAATAAAATGGTGGGGGTTGGGAAAGAAGCTAGTTGGAAGTTGATAGGTGTAGACAGGTAGGTAGGACAGGTTAAGGGCTGGAGAAGGAAGAATCTGAGAGGAGAGTGGACCATAGGTGAAAGGGAAGGAGGAGGGGACCTGGGGAAGTAATAGTCAGTTAAGAAGAGGTAAAATGTCAGAATGGAGAAGAGAGGAAGGGGGTAGGATTTGTTTATCAGAAGGAAAAATCAATATTTGTGCTGTCAGGTTGGAGTGTACCCTGACAGAATTTAAGGTGATGCTTGCTCTTCCATCCTGAGGGCGGCCTCATTTTGGCACAAGAGGAGGCCATGGACAGACACATGGGAATGGGAATGGGAATCAGAATATGCTTGGGAAAGAGGAAGTCCCACTTGTGGTGGATGAAGGGTGGTGCTCAATGAAGCAGTTCTCCAATTTACAACAGGTCTCACCAATGTAGAAAATACCACATTAGGAACATTGGACATAATAGACAACCCCAACAGATTCACAGGTGAAGTGTTGTCTTGCCTGGAAGGATTGTTTTAGTACCCTGAATGAAGGTGAGGAAGGAGGTGTTTGGGCAGGTGGAGTGCTTAAGCCACTTGAAGTGATAAATGCCGGAAGGGAAATAAGTGAGGAGGGACGAATGGACAAGGGGATCATGGAGGGAGCTATTCCGGCGGAAAGCAGAGTTGGGGGAAGTAAAAATATGCTTAGTGGTAGGATACTTTGGAGATGGCAGAAGTTGGGGAGGATAATGTGCTGGATATGAAGGCTGATGGGGTGGTAGGTAAGGACAAGAGAGGCTCTATCAGTATTAATGCAGCGGACAGATGGAGTTAGCACAGATGTATGGGAAATGGAGGAGATGCGGGTGAGGGCAACATCAAAAGTAGAGGAGGAAAACTCCATTCTTTTAAAGAAGAAGGGCAGCTTTGATGTCCTGGAATGGAAAGCCACATCCTGGGAACAGATGCGGTGGAGGCAAAAAAATTTAGGAAAGGGAATAGCATTTTTACAGGAGATAGGGTGGGAAGAAGTATAGTTAGGATAACTGTGGAAATCAGTAGATTTATATAAGATGTCGATTGACAGTTTGTCTCCAGACATCAAGAAAGGGGAGGGAGGTGTCAGAGATGGACCAAGTGAATTTAAGAACAAGGTGTAAGTTAGAGGCAAAGTTGATAAAATTGATAAGCTCAGCATGGGTACATGAAGCAGCACCAATGCAGTTGTCAATGTGGCAGAGGAAGAGCTGGTGGAGTATCACTGAGGAAGTCTTCAAACATCGACTGTTCTGAGCAGCCAGTGAAGAGGTCAGAATGTCTAGGACCCAAGTGAGTGCTCATGGCTACCCCTTGAAATTGGAGGAAGTGGGAGGAGCTGGAGGAAAAATTACTCAAGGTGAACCAGTTAGTCTGACCTCCGTGGTTGGGAAGATGTTTGAGTAGATTGTTAAGGATGTGGTTTTGGGGTTCTTAGAGGTACATGATAAAATAGGCCTTAGTCAGCATAGTTTCCTCAAGGGAAAATCTAGCTTGACAAATCTGTTGCAATTCTTTGAGAAAATAAAAAGCGGATTAGACAAAGGAAAATCGATGGATGTTGAGTACTTGGATTTTCAGATGGTCTTTAACAAGGTGCCACACGTGAGGCTGCTTACCAAGCTAAGAGTCCATGGTATATTACAGAAAAGATGCTAGGATGGATGGTGCTGACTGGCAGGAGACAAAGAGTGGGAATAAAAAGAGCCTTTTCAGGTTGTCTGCCAGTGACTAGTGGTATTCCATAAGGGTGTGTATTGGGTCCACATCTTTTTATGTTATATGTCAATAATTTAGATGACAGAATTTATGCCTTTGTGGCCAATTTTACAGACATGAAGGTAGGTGGAGGGGCAGGTAGTTTTAAGGAATTAGTGAGGCCACAGAAGCACTTAGACGAATTAGCGGAACGGGCAAAGTGGCAAATGGAATATAGTGTTGGGAAGTATATAGTCATGCACTTAGAAGAAATGTAATCTGTTTTCTAAACGGAGAGAAAATTCAAAAATCTGAGGTGTGAATGGACTTTCAAGTTCAAAATTCAAAATAAATAGCTATCCTGAGATTCATTTTCTTGCAGGCATTCACAATAGAATGAAGAAATACAACAGAATCAACGAAAACTGAATTGGCAAACTGGGCTAAAGGGCCAGTTTATATGCTGTATATCTTTATGATAGTAAAATAATTAGTATGGATACAATGAATCAAAAGGCCTTCTTCTGAGTTGTAATTTTCCATAAGTCTATTACGCTCGGGTATATTCTACATCTGCCTCTTCGTTAGATCTGACACAGATCTGAAGAAGCTTCCAAGAACAAGTGTCCCTAACTCCTCTGTATTTATTTTCATAAAAACTAAGCAGAATCTTCTGCCTACAAGGCCAAAGTAGCTACAGAGACATGTTGGGACTCAACGTGGTTTCCAGCAGTTCATGAAATGGTTTCTGATGCATACACAGGTTTGACTTTAAATCATTGCACTAGTATATTCAATTACTAGCCTTCCAAATTGGCAAATTAAATTGGTTAAAGGGTTTATTATTGTCACATGTACAGAGTTACAGTGAAAAACTTTTCCACAAGAGTGAAAAGTGGCATCACAGACAGAGCAGAAACAGAGATTTTAGCGCATTGGCCTTCATTGGTCAGAGTACAGAATACAGGAATTAAAATGTTATGTTGAAGTTCTACAGAACATTGGTGAGGTTGAATTTGGAGTATTGTGTGCTATTCTGGTATTTTGTGGTATATGGGGGTTCAATTGTAATATTTAAGGGAAGTTTGGATGGGTACATGGATGGGAAGGGTTTGGAGGTATATGGTCCAATGAAGATAAATTGGACTTGGTAGAATATTAGGTTGCCATAGTCTAGATGGGCAGAAAGACTTGTTTTGTGCCAAAGTACTCTATGACACCATGAGAGCCACAGAAGTGTAGAGTTTACCAGATAGAAAGACCCGATTCAGATTCACGATCAATACCTTGTTCTTGAATTAGTCTTTCGTTAAAGAAATTGAGAAGATTGACCATTTGGGGTCTATCCATTTCTGAAGCTTCTAAATAAGTCTTCACACAAGGCTATTTTGCTTAAGACATCACCACTCCTGGCAAAGTAACTCTCTTTAATGTTTACTGTTTACAGAAATCTATGAAATGTTTCAAGATTGGAAACCTTACCATTATTGGCTAACCCAGCTACATCTTTCCCAACCAATTCACTATTCAGTAATTCCCAAAGAAATCTGCAATTTTCAAATTCAGACATAAGAGACAGCAGATGTTGGAATCTGGAGCAACAAACAAAATGCAAGAGGGACACAAAATATTCGGCAGATGCTGGAAATCCTGTGCAACACACACAAATACTGGAGTAACTCAGCAGGTCAGGCAACAGCTATGGTGGAATATGGACAGCCAACACTCTGGCCCAAAACCTTCTATCAGGACTGGAAAGGAAGCGAGCGGAAGCCAGAATAAGATATTTGCGGCAGAGGAAGGAGTACAAGCTGGCAGGTGATAGGTGAGACCAGGTGAGGGGGAATGAAGTGAGAAACTGATAGGTGATAGGTAAAAGATGTAAAGGGCTGAAGAAGAAGGAATCTGATAGGAGAGAAAAATAGACCATGGGAGAAAAGGAAGGAGGAGGGTCAAAGAGCATCTGTGGAGGGAAAGAGCCAATTAAGATTTTGAACTGAGACCCTTCACCTAGAATAGATTGGTTTCACCGTTCCCCATAAAATAAATGGAAATTGAATCAGGGAAGTAAAAGAGTGAATATTTCTCAAAAAGAACCAAACCAGACCACAGTCTAGAAATAACACAGCTTAAGATCCAACACATCCAACAAAACAATAATGTGACAATGAAAATTCACACAGGGCTCTATTTTCAATACACTTGGAAATACTATGGAGCTCAAATTGAGGCACAAGTGAAAAGAAAAAGAAAGATTAGATTCATTTGACACAAGTATATTGCAATATATAGTGAAATGCGTCATTTTGCATCAACAACAAACAGAGTCCAAGGATTGTGCTGGAGGCAGCTTGCAGGCATTGCCATACTTCTGGGCCTAACATAAAATTCCCACAACTCATTAACCCTAACTCTATATCTTTGGAAGATGTGGGTGAAAACCTTGGAACCCAGAGGAAACCCATGCGGCCACGGGAAGAACATATACTTAAAGAGATTAACTTTATTTTTCATATGTACGTGATGTTTCATGTCAACAACCAACACAGGCTGAGATGTGCTGGGAATAGCCCGCAAGTGTCACTATACTTCTGGTGACAACATAGCATGCCCACAACATACTAACCCTGTGTGCTTACATCTACTGATGTTTCTGGACACATCATCAGTGATGTTCCTGGAATCATCGGGTGTTTCGGGTCTTTCAATATCATACACCCTTCCCCAGGTGACCCAGCCGGGGCTGATCAGACCCCAGCTTGTGTCCAGATGGCTAGCTACACATGACTCCATGGCTCCCCTCTCTTGAGCCACAGCCATCTTGAAGCCCTCTCTGCTGCATCGGTGGTACTGCAGATGGCTCTCCTCTTCCTCTCTCCCTCGATGCCCAAACTGCTGTAGGCTCTGGCTAAGGAACAGGCTGCGAATCCCCTACAACCAACCTCCACTGGGAGACACCTCGCTCTCCATCCAGCCTGCTGGCAGTCGCTGACCAGTCCTGCATACTTGGAGAGCTTCCTCTCAAAGGCCTCTTCCAAGTGATCTTCCCATGGGACTGTCAGCTCCAGCATCACCATCTGCTTCGTAGACTCAGACACAAGGACAAAGTCTGGTCGCAGAGTGGTGGCTGTGATATGGTCGGGGAACTTCAGCTGCCTTTCGAGGTCCACCAGCAGCTGCCAGTCTCTTGCAGAGGTCAGGACACCTGTCGATGTTCTTTTGGCGGGTATTGGCTGCTCCCAGCTCTTACAAATGCAATGGTCTGCTTGGAGGGTCGGGACTGCTTCGCCCACTCCACTCCTGCACTGATGGCTCTGGCAATGGTCTTGTGCAGCTGCTGAGGATGCGCTCCAGGGTTCCTTTCTTAGAACACAGTGGGCACACTGATGACTCTGCTTTGCCCCATGTGTACAGGTTTGATGGGCTTGGAAGCACATCGTACATTACCTGGATGAGAAATTGGATGCGGTGTGGCTCGGCTTTCCAAAACTCAGCCCAGGTCACTTTCCTCTCCACCGCATTCTCCCATCTTGTCCAAGCTCCCTGTTGCTTTATTCCCACCACTTTGCAGGTTCTCCTCTTCTCCACTGCTGCTCTCACCTCCTCCTGAACTAGATGGCGCCTTGCCTTCCCTCTGATGGTGTCCATTTGGGGAGTTGGAAAGGATCCTAGCCCAGCTCTGCCTCGTGTGACCACTCCCACCAGCCTCCAGTGATGCAGCCTTTTCTCTGCTTCCTGAACAGCTTCCTCTTCCCTTCACTTCCTGCCAGTCCTCACTTGGATCCCTGCTCTAACCACCTTCAGATCACTTGAGTCCCTGTACTGTATCACTTCTCTGGCTCTTGTAACTTTGAATTCCTCCTCCAGGGATTTGAAGGGCAGTTGCAGTTTATTGTGGTGTCCATAAAGTGCGATGCTGCTCAGGCTCCTTGGCAGCCCCAGCCATCTTCTGAGGTGCTTACTGACCCTCCTCTCATAAGGTTTCGACACTTATACATCTTTAGAATGTGGGAGGAAACCAGAACACCCGGAGGAAACCTAGACAGTCACTGGTAAAACATACAAACTCCTTACAGAAAGTGGTGGGAATTAAATGTCAACTGGTGAAATGCAGCACTGTAAAACGTTATACTAACTGCTATGCAACTATGCTACTAGAGCACTTGGAGTTTGCATTTCTAATTTCTTCTTTACAGGGAGGATGTGGAGGCTTGGACAGAGTTCAAAGGTGATGGTGGCTAAATGAGAGTGTATTAGCTGTAAGGAGAGTTTGGACAAACTGAGGTATTTTTTGGAGCATCAGAGGGTAAAGGAAATTGATAGGGTAGAGAGCCAGCATCTTTTTCGAGAAGTAAATATGTCAAAAACTAGAGGATATAGAGTCATAGAACACTACAACACAAAAGCATGCCCTTCAGCCCATCTAGTCTCTACTGAATTATTAAGCTTCCTAGTCCCATCAACCTGCACCTGGATCGTAGGCCTCCACAACTTTAAGGTGAAAGGCGAAAAGCATAATGAAGATATGTACGCTAGAATACTACAGCACAGTACAGGTCCTTCAGCCTTTAATGTTGAGCCGACCCATATATTCCTTAAAAAAAAAAGTACTAAACCCACACTACCCCGTAACCCTCTATTTTTCTTTCATCCATGTGCCTGTCCAAGAGGCTCTTAAATACCCCTAATGTTTTAGCCTCCACCACCACCCCTGGCAAGTAATTCCAGGCACCCACAACCCTCTGTGTAAAAAACTTACCCCCAATGTCTCCCCTAAACGTCCCTGCCTTAACTTTGTACATATGCCCTCTGGAGTTAGCTATTCGTGCCCTGGGAAACCGGTACTGGCTATCCACCCTATCTATGCCTCTCATAATCTTGTAGACCTCTACCCTCTCATTCTTCTACACTCCAAAGAGAAAAGTTCCAGCTCTGCTAACCTTCCCTCATAAGACTTGTTTTCCAATCCAGGCAACATCCTGGTAAACTTCCTCTGCACCCTCTCCATAGCTTCCACATCCTTCCTATAATGAGGTGACCAGAACTGAACACAATACTCTAAGTGTGGTTTCACCAGAGATTTGTAGAGTTGTAATATGACCTCTCTACTCTTGAACTCTCCCCCTATTAATGAAGCCTAGCATCCCATAGGCCTTCGTAACTATCCCATCAACCTGTGCAGCGACCTTGAGGGATGCATGGATTTGAACCCCAAGGTCCCTCTGTTCATCCATACTCTTAAGTAACCGACCATTAACCCTGTACTCAGCCTTCTGGTTTGTCCTTCCAAAATGCATCACCTCACACTTATCTGGATTGGACTCCATCTACATCTGCCACTTTTCTGCCCAACTCTGCATCCTGCTATATTCTTTTGTAACCTTCAACAACCTACAGCTTCGACAACCATCCACAACTCCTCCAATCTTCGTGTCATCCGCAAACTTACTCACCCATCCTTCCGTCTCTTCATCCAGGTCATTTATAAAAATCATAAAGAGCAGGGGTCCCAGGACAGATACTTGCGGCACTCCACTAGTCACCGACCTCCAGGCAGAATACTTTCCTTCCACTACTACCCTCTGTTTTCTTCCTGTAAGCCAATTTTTTATCCAAACAGCCAAGGTTCAGTTATTTACATAGAAAGTGGTAGGTTCCTGGCACAGGCTACCATGGGTGGAAGCAGATAGAGTCGTTCAAAAGGCTTTTAGATAGACACGTGAATATGCAGCAAATAGAGGGATATGGATCCTGTCCAGGCAGAAGGAATTAGTATAATTTGGCATCATTTTTGGTCCAGAGACTTGTGGGCTAAACAGCCTGTTCCTCTTTGAGATTCTCTGTTCTCTGTCCACACCAACTATTACATCCAGACTAGAACCCAAGACTTGAACGAGTAATTGACATCATGACTGAGTTTCTATGCAATCAGCTTCTTGAGAAAAGTCCTAAAACATTTCATACACTTCAATAAAAAGTACTTAATTTGCCAATGATATCATCTATAAGTCTGCATTTTGCCTGAAGTGCAGTAATACCCAAATCTATTTGCTTTTTATTACCAAGAAACAAACTCATTCTAAGCTTCCATCCTCTGGAGCAAAATAGCAATGCAACTTCAGAATGCTGTTTTCTCTATATCAAAGTGCATGTTGATATTGTGATCCTGCTGGATATCAGAATCACAGTGTGTACCTGCCTGTCACCAGGAGAACAGCATTAGCATTCAGCCTGCATCATCAGTATAAAGGCTCTGTGTGTAAGTTGGTTTAAGAGTGCTGCCTTGTAAGTTAACATCTATCTCCCTGGATGTGCTGCATGCCAATGAAGGTATTATAAAAATGAACTGGCCCATTTTATGATGAGGTATATGTTCCCGTATGGGTTATTACTGTATAGTTTAAGCAAATAAATAATATAAAGTATCTCTTAAATCTATAGAAAGCTCCATAAAATTCAGATTCCACAGGTTTCTCATTAGTGGTTGGATACCATCTATTCACATTCACAACACACATCTGAAAGTTTCCATTTTCGCTGCAATTACAAGTCTGACCTTTCAAAAGCATTAAGTGGCCCTGAAGTCCATTATACTCTTTTAATTCCTGATAATCTCTAAGTAAAACCAGGTGAGGGGGAAGGGGGTGGGTCAGGGAGGGGAGTGAAATAAGAATCTGGGAGGAGATAGGTGGAAGAGGTAAAGAATTGAAGAAGGAATCTGATAGGAGAGGATAGTGAACCATAGAAGGAAGGGAAACCATAGGAAGGTGATGAGCAGGTGAGGAGAAGGGGAAATGGAAAAAAAAGAGAAGGAGGAAGTGGAAGGGGGAAGAAATTAAAAGAAGTTAGAGAAATCAATGTTCATTTGATCAGGTTGGAGGATACCTTGACAGAATATGAGACGTTGCCTCTGGTAGTACTTACATTAACAGAAATCTTAGGTACAGTATCTCCTGTACCTAATAAAGTGACCACTAAGTGTATATTTGTGGTCTTCTGCTGCTGTAGCCCATCCACTTTAAGGTTCAAAGTGTTATGCATTCAGAGATTCTCTTCTGGACACTAATGTTGCAATGTGTGTGTATTTGAGATAATGCCACCTTCCTGTCAGCTTGAACCAGTCTGGCCATTCTCCTCTGATCTCTCTTACTAACAAGGCACTTTTGCCCATGGAACTGCCACTCACTGGATGTTTTTTTGTTTGTTTTTTGCACCATTCTCTATAAACTTGAGAGAATATTATGTGTGAAAATCTTAGGAGATCAGCAGTTTCTGAGATACTCAAACCACACCGTCAGTATTACAGTTGAACATAGGAAACTATGGACCTATGAGGGAGGAGCTGGCCAAAGCTCAATGGAACAATACCCTAGCAGGGAAGACAGTGGAACAAAAATGGCAGGTATTTCTGGGAATAATGCAGAAGGTGCAGGATCGGTTCATTCCAAAGAGGAAGAAAGATCCTAAGGGGAGTAAGGGGCGGCCGTGGCTGACGAGGGAATTGAAGGGCAGTATGAAAATAAAAGAGAAGAAGTATAACATAGCAAAGATGAGCGGGAAACCGGAGGACTGGGAAGTTTTTAAAGAGCAACAGAAGGTAACAAAAAAGGCAATACGCCAAGTAAAAATGAAGTACGAAGGTAAACTAGCCAAGAATATAAAGGAGGATAGTAAAAGCTTCTTTAGGTATGTGAATAGCAAAAACATAGATAAGACCAAAATTGGGCCATTGAAGACAGAAACGGGTGAATTTATTATGGGGAACAAGGAAATGGCAGATGAGTTGTACAGGTACTTTGGATCTGTCTTCACTAGGGAAGACACAAACAATCTCCCAGATGTAATAGTGGCCAAAGGAACTAGGGTAAAGGATGAACTGAAGGAAATTTATATCAGGCAAGAAACGGTGTTGGATAGACTGTTGAGTCTGAAGGGTGATAAGTCCCCGGAACCTGATGGTCTGCATCCCAGGGTACTTAAAGAGGTGGCTCTAGAAATCGTGGACGCAATGGTAATCATTTTCCAATGTTCTATAGATTCAGGAACAGTTCCTGCTGATTGGAGGGTGGCTAATGTTGTCCCACTTTTCAAGAAAGGAGGGAGAGAGAAATCAAGGAATCATAGACCGGTTAGCCTGACGTCAGTGGTGGGAAAGATGCTGGAGTCAATTATAAAAGAGGAAATTACAACACATTTGGATAGCAGTAGAAGGATCGGTCCGAGTCAGCATCGATTTATGAAGGGAAAATCATGCTCGACTAATCTTCTGGAGTTTTTTGAGGATGTAGCTATGAAAATGGACAAGGGAGAGCCAGTGGATGTAGTGTACCTAGACTTCCAGAAAGCTTTTGATAAAGTCCCACATAGGAGATTAGTGGGCAAAATTAGGGCACATGGTATTGGGGGCAAAGTACTGACATGGATTGAAAATTGACTGGCTGACAGGAAACAAAGAGTAGCGATTAACGGGTCCCTTTCGGAATGGCAGGCTGTGGGGTACCGCAAGGTTCGGTGCTGGGACCGCAGCTGTTTACAATATACATTAATGATTTAGATGAAGGGATTAAAAGTAACATTAGCAAATTTGCTGATGACACAAAGCTGGGTGGCAGTGTGAAATGTCAGGAGGATGTTATGAGAATGCAGGGTGACTTGGACAGGTTGGGTGAGTGGGCAAATGTATGGCAGATGCAGTTTAATGTGGATAAATGTGAGGTTATCCACTTTGGTGGCAAGAACAGGAAGGCAGATTACTATCTAAATGGAGTCAAGTTAGGAAAAGGGTAAGTACAACGAGATCTAGGTGTTCTTGTACATCAGTCAATGAAAGCAAGCATGCAGGTGCAGCAGGCAGTGAAGAAAGCAAATGGCATGCTGGCTTTTATAACAAGAGGAATTGAGTATAGGAGTAAAGAGGTCCTTCTGCAGCTGTACAGGGCCCTGGTGAGACCCCACCTGGAGTATTGTGTGCAGTTTTGGTCTCCAAATTTGAGGAAGGACATTCTTGCTATTGAGGGAGTGCAGCATAGGTTCACAAGGTTAATTCCCGGAATGGCGGGACTGTCATATGTTGAAAGATTGGAGTGACTGGGCTTGTATACACTGGAATTTAGAAGGATGAGAGGGGATCTGATTGAAACATATAAGATTATTAAGGGATTGGACACACTGGAGGCAGGAAGCATGTTCCCGCTGATGGGTGTCCAGAATTAGAGGTCACAGTTTAAGAATAATGGGTAGGCCATTTAGAACAGAGATGTGGAAAAACTTTTTCACCCAGAGAGTAGTGGATATGTGGAATGCTCTGCCCCAGAAGGCAGTGGGGGCCAAGTCTCTGGATGCATTCAAGAGAGAGTTAGATAGAGCTCTTATAGATAGCGGGGTCAAGGGATATGGGGAGAGGGCAGGAATGGGGTACTGATTGTGTATGATCAGCCATGATCACAGTAAATGGCGGTGATGGCTAGAAGGGCCGAATGGCCTACTCCTGCACCTACTGTCTATTGTCTATTGTCTTGCATCAACAATCATTCCACAGTCAATGTCACATAGATCGTATTTCTTCCCTGTTCTAATGTTTGGTCTGAACAAAACTCTTGACCATATCTGCATGTTTTTACACATTAGGTTGCTGTCACATGCCTGGCTATTAGATAATTGCATTATCGAGTAGGTGTATAGGTATACCTATTAAAGTGGTCATTGATTGTATTTGCCTACACAAATACTGTTTGAGTTCCTCCAGCATCAGACAAGATGCTAGAGGAACTCAGTAAGTCAGTCCCTCCATCTCAACCTGAAACATCAGCTGTTTATTTCCTTCCATAGATACTGCTTGACCTGCTGAGCTCCTCCAGAATATTGTTCATTCCTCCAGATTCCTGCAACTCTAGCCTCTAATGTCCTGATGTGAATGCAAAGGTTCATTTACTATCAAAGTGTACAACTCCAAAATTCTTCAGTTCTCTGGGTAGTCATGAATTATTATCACAGGTGCAGCCCAACCTGATGAGGTCACCACTGTGGGTGAAGACCAAGATCACTTCAATAGATTTATTATTGTCACATGTACTGAGGTACAGTAAGAAATTTTGTTTTCCATGCCATCCATTGAGATTATTTCATCACATCATATACTAAGACAGTACAAGGGAAATCAAAAACAGAATGCAGAACAAACTGTTACAGAGGCCAAAGATTATGAGAGGTATAAGTAGAATAGACAGCCAGTATCTATTTCTAGGGTAAAAATGTCCAGTAGCAGAAGGCATGTAGTTGTGAGAGGGGCAAGTTTAATGGAAATACGAGGGACAAGTTTTTTTTTACAAAAGAGAGGTGGTTGCCTGCAGATTGCTGCTGGAGTGGTGGTGGTGGAGGCAGATGTGATATAGGCATTCAAAACCTAGTTGATAGACACTTGAATATGCAGAAAAAGCTTAGATATGGACGTGTGGGCAGAAGGGATTAGTTTAATTAGATATTTAATTCATAGCTTAATTAGTTCAACACAAAACCATCTACAGGACCTGTTCCTATGCTGTATTGTTCTGTGTTCTATAGACCAAATTCCAAACAATGCCCTTTGTGTATTTCCCAGTGTTAAATTCCATTCTCCGAGAATCTCACAGTGCTTGGGACTGGGTAGCAAATCGAATCATCCTATTTGTCCTGGCCTTTCTGAGAGCCATCCAATTACTCCTCCTCTCTCAGTTCCCTCCCCAGAGCCCAACATATTTGTCCAGATCAAGGACATGACTCATTGTTGGTGATAGTTCACCACTGTTTTACAGAGCCTTCAGAGAGATATGGGGTAAACAGATGATTTGAGTTTCTTGCTGGAAGACTGGAGGGATAACACGGAGAACTTATTTAAAAGGAGCCTTTTCTGTTTGGCTACTGGTGGCTAGTGGTGTTCTACAGGGGCCAGTGTCAGGACCCTTCTGTTTATATGTAAATGATTTGGATGATCAAATTGATGACTTTGTTGCAAAGTTTGCAGACAGTATGAAGATAGATGGAGGGGTCGGTAGTTTTGAGGAAGTAGAGATGTTGGGAGCTTAATACCAAAGGACATACTTTGTATCAAAAGGACAGGCAGGAAGGCATGGGCAGTGGTGGGGTTCTGTTGGTAAGAGATGAAATTACACCTTTAGAAAGAGGTGACATAGAAACATATAAAAACCTGCAGCACAATACAGTCCCTTCTGCCCACAAAGCTGTGCTGAACATGTCCTTACCTTAGAAATTACCAAGGGTTACCCATAGCCCTCTATTTTTCTAAGCTCCATCTACCTGTCTAGGAGTCTCTTAAAAGACCCTATCATATCCGCCTCCACCACCATCGCTGGCAGCCCATTCCACGCACTCACCACTCTGCGTAAAAAACTTACCCCTGACATCTCCTCTGTACCTATTTCCAAACACCTTAAAACTGTGCACTCTCATGTTAGCCATAGAGTCAGAGAATGTTGAATCTTTGTGGGTGGAATTAAGAAATTGCAAAGGTGAAAAAAAAAATTATGGGAATCATATATAGGCCTCCAAATAGTAGTTGTGGGATTGAAATTGCAAAGGGAGCTGGAAAAGGCATATAATAAGGGTAATGGGGGACTTCAAAATGCAAGGGGATTGGGAATATTAGGTTGCTGCCAGATTACAAGACAGGGAATTTGTTGAATGCCTTTGAGATGGCTTTTTAGTGCAGTTTGTGCTTGAGCTTACTAGGGGAAAGGCTACATTAGAGTGGGTGTTGTGTAATAACCAAGATCTTATTAGAGAGCTTAACATGAAGGAACCCTCAGGAGGCAGTGATCATAATATGATTAAAATCATACTACAATTTGAGAGGGAGAAGCATAACTCACATGTATCAGTATCACAGTGGAATAAAGGGAAGTATAGAGGCATGAGAGAGGAGCTTGCCCAGGTGGATTGGAAGTTTCTGGGAATAGTTCACAAGGTACAGGGTAGATGTATATCCCACAGAGGAAGAAGTTTTCAAATGGCAGAGGGAGGCAACGGTGACTGACAAAGGAAGTTAAGGACTGCATAAAAGCCGAGGAAAGAGTACATATTGAGTAGGAAGTTGTATGATTGAGAAGCTTTTAAAATCCAACAAAAAGCAAGTAAAAAAGATATAAGAAAGGAAAAGGTGAAATAAGGGCAGACTAGCCAATAATATAAAGCAGGATACCAAAAGTTTTTTCAGTTATACAAAGAGTAAAAAGGAGGTGAGAGTTGATATCAGACCACAGGAAAATGATGGTGGTGAGGTAGTAATGGGGTACAAAGAAATGGCAGATGAACTCAATGAGAACTTTGCATCTGTCTTCACTGTGGAAGACATTAGCAGTGTGCCAGTAGTCCATGAGTGTCAGAGAGCAAGAATGAGTGCCATTGCTATTACAAAGGAAAAAGGGCTAGGCAACCTCAAAGGTCTTAAGGTGGATGAGCCACCTGGACCAGTTGGACGACATCCCTGAGTCCTGAGAGAGGTTGCTGAAGAGATAACGGATACATTGGTCATGGTCTTTCAAGAATCACTTGATTCTGGCATGGTTCTGGAGGACTGGAAGATTGCAAAAGACACTCCACTCTTTAAGAAAGGAGGAAAGCAAAAGAAAGGAAATTATAGGGCAGTTAGCCTAACCTCAGTGGTTGGGGAAGTGTTGGAGTCTATTATTAAGGATGAGGTTTCGATGTATTTGGAGACAAATGTTAAAATAAGTCAAAGTTAGCATGGTTTCTGCAAAAGGAAATCTTGCCTGACAAATCTGTTAGATTTCTTCAAAGAAGTAACAAGCAAGGTGGACAAAGGAGAGGCAGTATCCCTCAGGGGTCAGGAGTTTTCACATTGTTTGTCAATGATTTAGATAACAGAATTGATGACATTCTGGCAAAGTTTGCAGATGATGCAAAGATAGGTGGAGTGATAGTTAGTGCTGAGGAAGCAATGTGATTGCAGTAGGACTTAGACAAGTTGGAAGAATGGGCAAAAAAGTGGCAGATAGATTACAGTGTTGGGAAATGTATGATAATGCATTTTGGTAACAGGAACAGTAGTGTGTGCTATTATCTAAATGGGGAGGAGGTTCAAACATCACAGGTGCAGAGGGACTTAGGAGTCCTTGTGCAAGACTCTCAGAAGATTAACTTACAGGTTGAATCTGTGATAAAGACAGCAAATGCAATGTTGGCATTTAGTTCAAGGGAAATAGAGTATAAAAGCAAGGAGATTATGCTGAGCCTTTATAAGACACTAGTCAGGCCGCACTTGGAGTATTGACAACAGTAATGGGCCCCATATCTCAGAAAGGATATGTTGTCATTAGGGAGGGTCCAGAGGAGGTTCATAGAAACATAGAAAATAGGTGCAGGAGTAGGCCATTCGGCCCTTTGAGCCTGCACCGCCATTCAGTATGATCATGGATGATCATCCAACTCAGAACCCTGTACCTGCTTTCTCTCCATACCCACCGATCCCTTTAGCCACAAGGGCCATATCTAACTTCTTCTTAAATATAGCCAATGAACCAGCCTCAATTGTTTCCTGTGGCAGAGAATTCCACAGATTCACCACTCTCTGTGTGAAGAAGTTTTTCCTCATCTCGGCCCCAAAAGGCTTCCCCTTTATCCTTAAACTGTGACCCCTCATTCTGGACTTTCCCAACATCAGAAACAATCTTCCTGCATCTAGCCTATCCAATCCCTTTAGAATTTTATACGTTTCGGAGTCAGCGGGAGATGCTCATGGAGTGAGTACTGTTTTAGATTCGCTCCATAACCTTTACTTTTTTTAACCTTTGATCACCCTTATTCAACTTATTTTTACCTACACCAAAAGATTCTTGCTATTTTTTTGGACTTATCGTTAAGAGTTTATTGTGAATTTTTGAAGATATGTACTCAGAAATGGCTCTTAGATCTAAAGGACGAGAACCTGGGCGGAACCCAAATGGTAATGGAAAGGAGCAAGCTCATCCGCAACGCACTGAATTAACTTATGAATTGTTATTGGAGGTTTTGGATAAAAAATTTGATGAACAACAACAAATTTTTAAACAAGATATAAAGGCTTTTCAAGATTATATGGATAAGACGGATTCTGTAATTAACCAGCAGCAAGTTCTTATCGCATCTCTGCAAGAAGACGCTCGGAAACGAGATTTGATAATTGAAAAATTGCAACAGGACTTTCGACCACTAAACTGGTGGAAACACTTAAAGCCAAGAGTGTCGACTTTGAGAATCGGTCCAGAAGACAGAACCTACATATACTTGGTCTTCCAGAAGGTATCGAACAAGGCGACCCTATGAAGTATTTTGCTCAACTTTTAAAGGATGCGTTTCCGTCTGTTTTTCCAGATAGCCTGCCGTTACTTGATCGCGCTCATAGAATTATGCGTCGATCACCGAGTGCTTCAGCTAAACCTTCGGTTGTAATTGTCCGGTTTCATTACGTACATGTTAAAGGGCAACTTATTCATGTGGCTCGGCGTGCAGGAATGGTTAAATTTCAGGATCACAATTTCCATTTAGTAGAAGATTTTAGTCCTGAAGTAATGAAGGCAAAGCTTCTTTTTAAACCGCTGATGTCTGAATGTTATGAGAAAAATTTAAAACCAGCGCTCTTATACCCTGCGAAGCTCAGAATCTCTCCGCTGAACGCTCCTCGCCGGATTTTTCTTTCTACATTTGAAGCGAGAAGTTTTCTGAATGAGAACTTCCCTACTGCTACGGGCTCTCAGGCTGAATGAATGAGTGATTTTGATCGTGTAAGATGGTTTTTGATCCCCCAAACCAGATTTTGTTTCTGGTTGTTGGTGTAGGTTTACTCTATACTTTATACTCAAGTTAAAGTGTTCTTTCGACATATTAATCATTTTGTTTTACGCACTTTAACCATTATACTGTATCGCTGGCTATTTTCTGTTCCTTCGAAGGTGTATTTTTAACCCTTCGAAGGTGAATACTTTTTTACTAAGATGGTGGTTTTTTGAAAAAAAATTTTTGGTGTTTTTTTAAGATGGCGCTATTTTTTCTCTTGTCTTCTTCCTACAATGCATCGCTTATCACAGTTTAAATATTTTTTGGTTTGTCTGGGTTTTAACCCGATTTATAAGTTTTTAGTGATTATAATTTTTAAAGTTTGGGTGGATTTTTTTAATATATATCCTTTATATACGGAGTGGTCTTCCGCTGATATGGGGGTAGTGTTAGTTTCATTCTTTCTTTTTTCCAGCCTTTTTTTGGCTCTGGTTTTCTTTCTCTTTCTTGAGTGGGAGGGGGGTGGTCTTTTTTCTAATTCTTTATTTCTTTTACCAGTTTTTTTTAGTTTTTTCATTTGGGCTGATTTTGAACTACAAATATGTCCGCGATGTCATCACTTCCGGGTCCGCTTTTTATTTTTGTTCCTCTTCCGGGTGCATGAGTTTATAATTTGGTTAACCCTTTTTATACCAAAGGGTTGATTTTAGAAATATGGCTCAGACCATTAATTTTGTTTCTTGGAATACTAATGGTTTAAACCATCCGATTAAACGTAAGAAGATTTTCAAAGTATTCCAAAGACTTAATGCTCATATCATTTTTGTACAAGAAACTCATGTGAGGAAGGAGGACAAATATCACTTTTTTAGGTTTTGGCGGGGTCAACAGTATCATTTGAATTTGAATGCCAAAGTAAAGGGAGTTTCAGTTTTTATTGACTCCTCTATTGCATTTGTCCAACATGATATCTTTTCGGATCCAAATGGTAGATTTTTGTTAATTACGGGCTTACTTTTTAATAAAAAGGTTGCTATGGTTAATGTTTATGCTCCAAATGTGCATTGTCCTGATTTTTTAAAGTCCTTATTTACTTCTTTACCTAATCTAAATGAATATAAGTTAATAATGGGTGGTGATTTTAATTGTTGTTTAAATCCTTTGATGGACAAATCTATATCTACTCAGACTGTACCCAATAAGTCAGCCACTTGTATCAACTCTTTCTTGACTGATAATGGAATTTTTGATATTTGGAGATTTCGGCATCCTAAGGACAAAGAGTTTTCTTTTTTCTCACATGTTTATCATTCTTACTCGAGAATTGATTATTTTTGTATTGACTCTTGTTTGATTCCTTTGGTAAATGGTTGTTATTATGATATTATAGCTATTTCTGACCATGCTCCATTAAAACTTTCTATTAAATTTACGGACTCAGTTCCTAATGCTAGACAATGGCGATTTGATTCTACCTTATTGCAAGATCCGGACTTTATTAAATTTATGAACGAACAGATCGATTTCTTCTTCTCAACCAACTCCATGGAAGATATTTCTTACGGAACACTTTGGGAC